>NC_060119.1:936574082-936914082 GCF_021461395.2 Schistocerca americana
ACGCTCGCTCAGTGTAAGACTAGTGATTATATTTCGGCCGGTATTGCTTCGAGGAAGGTTAAACTTCGCGAATGTTCATTGGGGACTTGTGTGAATGACCACGTAAAATTTTATCGAAACTAGTAATGGACGAGTAGGAAAGTGATTGAAATTAGACGATTTGGAATCAAACGTCATTTCATGTTAAGTTCTCATTAATATCAGTAACAAGAAATTAAATTATTTTGCACCTATCTTCTTAATTTTACTTTTAATTTTGCATTTGGACAGTTTATTCGTCTTGGCTAGACGTATCTCTCTCAGTAATGAGGAAACCACATTAAGGTGTTAAAATGTGTGGAGTCACGCTATATGGAAATTTATGACTTACTATAGATATGTAAGAGAATGCGTTTACACTTATAATGTGAGTAATTACCACCTTCCAGTTCCTCCAATAATAGTGCTTCTTGACGAAACATACCAAGATAAAGAACACATGATTCCACCACCAATGTAACACTTTTCACTGAACTCACACCGGTGTTTGTCCTCGTAACGGCTAAAAACACCTCTAAACAGTAAACACTGGTTTGCCAGTCGTTATACCCAGCTGTACACCGAGAGAAAGTAATGAGCTCTAGTCAGAGCTATAAATGGGGTCAGCAGCGATATTTTATTACATGTTGCAGTTCACCAAAAGAAGCAGTTGTTCTCCTCTTGACCTCAAGCAGGAGACAAGAGAGTTGCCGTTATTTTCTGCTGCAATCTGGAACCCAATTGCATCATTCGTGCCAGTGTTTGGGCGGCATAGGTGTCTCTGGATAACGACACTGCACTACCATCTTGCGTCATTCTCTGACCTGCGAGGCACTCGCAGCGTTGAATGAGACCACATTTTTCTCCTTTTTTCCGTGTCACATGCCTTTGTGCCCGATGCGTTGGGAAGCAAACACCAAGCTGCAGCTCCAATATTTTTTTTTATATAACGCAAGATTTCGATCGAATTCACTCTCAAGTAATTATAACAGCTACAGTTACTGACGTACACAAGTTAATTACTTCCAAAATCTTCCCATTCGGAAGAGTGTGGGTAAACAGAAAGCAGTTGCCTGTTGTCCCGTTCAGCACATACTGACAGAAACGCACACGACAATATGGTGTACGCAGATGGAGTTTTCATACGATGAGTGGCCGATATCAGTTTTTTTTCTGAAAATCGTTATTATGGTGACACGGTCGTGTAGCATAGACGTCCGCCCTCACATTTCGGCGGTTATTCAAAGACGCTCGACGTCAATACTTTCATCGGATCAAAAATATGGTGAGCCCGACGCTTTTACAAACTTAGTCAAAATTACATACAGAACATGGGATCGCATTTCAAAGGCGAATAATTGTATTTAATTTGTCACTTTTGTTCTATACGTCTTATGACACCATTCACGAATCGTTTGCAACACAACTTGTAGGAATGGTGAGATGCGGAAAATCGAGATGCTGCCGTCATACACAACAACTGTCTTTACGTACAGTACTCATGTGATGTTTGGACATTGCCTTGAGCCGTGCTTTTTCTAAGTCATATCGAAAAGTGTGCTGTCCAGGTTGGCGTCCTTTTATTTCAAGGCTACCAAATGCGATACATCAAATCTTCTTTATACGAAACAGCTGACATAGAAGGAAAACTCTTATGGCGTTAAGACCACACGTAATGACAAATACAACGATGCGACTAAAGTAATTGCATAGTTATATCCACATGCACAGACGGCGATAGTAAATCGTAAACAAGGTATGAAAGAGTAGTGCACTGACAAAGACGTCATTTATACTCTGCTGATTAATGTCAAAAGGTTTCCGGCGTGAATATGGCCGCACAATGGGAACTAACAGACTTTGAACGCGGAAGAGAAGTTGGTGCTAGATGCGTTTCGGAAATTGTTAGTGAATTCAACGTTACCAGATCCACGTGGCAATAGTGTATCAAGAATACCAAATTTCAGGCATTACCTCTCACGACAGACATCGAAGTGACAGATCGCCTTCACCTAAAGACCGAGTGTTGCGGCGTTTGCTTAGAGTTGTCAGTGCTAACAGACAAGCAACACTTCGTAAAATAACTACAGAAATCAACGTGGGACATACGACGAACATATCCGTTAGGACAGAGCAGAGAAGTTGGCGTTAATGGGCTTTTGCAACATACGTCCGACACGAGTGTCTTTGCTAACAGCACACCGCCTGCAGCGCTCTCCTGAGCTCGTGACCATATCGGTTGGACACTAGACTACTGCAAAACCGTGGCATCATCAAATGAGTACCGTTTTTAGTTGGTAAGGGCTAAGAGCAGGGTTCGAGTCTGGTGTACACCCAACGAAGCCATGGGTCCAAGTTGTCAACAAGGCACTGTGCAAGCTAGTGTGGTTCCTTTACGGTGTGCTCTGCGTTTACATCAAATGGACTGGGATCTCTGGTTCAACTGAACCGATTATTGACTGGAAATTGTTCGCCTCTTAGATCTAACACCAGTAAGAAAAAAGCCGGCCGCTGTGGACGAGCGTTTCTAGGCGCTTCAGTCCGTAAGTGCGCTGCTGCTGCAGTCGCACGTTCGATTCCTTCCTCGTGCATGGACGTGTGTAATGTCCTTAGGTTAGTTAGGTATAAGCAGTTCTAAGTCTAGGGGACTGATGACCTCAGGTGTTAAGTCCCATAGTGCTTAGAGCTATTTGAACCATTTTGAGCCTCCCAGATCGTCCGAAGCGAGTCCCACTGAATATTTATGGAACATAATCGAGAGGTCAGTTCGTGCACAAAATACATGTCCGGTAGCATGCTCTGAATTATGAGCGTTGGTAGATACAACTTGGCCCAATATTTCTGCAGAGGACTTCCAACGAATTGTTGAGTCCACGCCAAGTCGAGTTGCTGCGCTACGCCCCACAAAAGGAGGTCGGACTCGATATGAGGAGATATTCCATGACTTTTGTCACCTCAGTGTATTCTTCATAGGACTTACGATATAAAAAAAAAAAATAATGAGGAGTAATTTACCTGAAATATCGAGACGACGTATAATATTACTCTTAAACTTAACTACGTGGATACCTTGCACAATCACGCAGACATCACTTTGTACTAGGCAAGGGAACAGTTACAAATTCCTGTCTAGCAGCTGAAACCTTTTGATTGATCTGTCGTGTAGTACAACAGAGTTGCCAACTGGCTATCTGTCGTTGACATGTAATCAGCAGTTCAATTACCGCCTGTCAGCTTTCTTTTTTGGATGAAGCATTATTCATTCCATGCAAGTAATTAATTAATAATGAGTTCTCTTAAAAACGCCCAGTCGAGGAAATAACAATCTCTTGTAACAGGTCTCTCGTGACGTCACCGTAGAAGTGCCTACCCTATTGCAGAAGCAGCTAAAAAGCATGCCAATTTTATAACAACGCAAAACCCTCAAAACTGGCGAAATTTTACAGGAACGTAAAATGTACCACGTACTTCAATGCGAGATGCTTTTAATACTTTCCACAACGAAACTCTGTCTTGAAAGCTGGTAGAAAATCCAAAGAGATTCTGCTCGCATGTAAAGCATACGAGCTGAAAGACATAATCACTGTGCGCTAACACTGCCGATGTTGCGTTTGACAGCGCCTCTAAAGCAGAGTTACGAAATACGTGTTTTCCGAAATTCCTTCACTAAAGAAGATGAAGTAAATATTCCAGAATTCGAACCAAAAACAACTGCCAACAACAATTACGTAGAAGTAGATACCCACGGTGTAGCAATGTAGCTTAAAGCTCTTAATAAAGAAAACGACTCCGGTCCTGATTGTATACCAGTCAGGTTCCTCTTAGAGTATGCTGATGCAATAGCTCCGTATTCAGCAGTAGCATACACAGATCGCTCGTTGAAAGATCCGTACCTAACGACCGGAATGTTGCGCAAGTCATACAAACACTGAAGAAATAAAATATTAGTAATCCGCTAAATTACAGACACATATCGCTAACGTCGATTTGCAGCAGCATTTTGCAACATATGCTGTGTTCGAACATTATCAGTTATCTCGAAGATAATGATGCATTGACAAACAGCCAACATGGACTCAAAAAATATCGTTCTTATGAAACATAACTTGCTCTTTATTATCACGATGTAACATCAGCAGTGTTAGCGCACAGTGATTATGTCTTTCAGCTGGTGTGCTTTACATGCGACCAGAATCTCTTTGGATTTTCTACCAGCTTCCAAGACAGAGTTTCGTTGTGCAAAGTATTAAAATCATCTCGCATTGAAGGACGCGGTACATTTTTTCGGCTTCTGTAAGGGGATGTCAAACTGACCCCATACTTTTAGATTTGCAGAAGGCTTTTGGCAGCGTACCTAACAACCGAATTCTAATCAAATTGCTTGCCTATGGACTATCGTCTCAGTTGTGCGACTGGATTCCTGTTACAAAGGTCACTGGTTGTAGTAACTGGCGAAAAGTCATCGAGTAAAACAGGTGGAGCTCTGCTGTTGCTGATCTATATAACCGATTTAGGAGAAAATCAGTGTGGCACTCTCACGGTTGTTTGCAGATGATGCTGTCGTGTACCGTCTTGTGAAGTCGTCAGATGACCAAAACAAACTGCAAAAGATTTAGATAAGATGCCTGTATGATCCAAACGTAGCAACTGACTCTACGTAATGAAAATTGTGAAATTATCCGCATAAGTACTATAAGCAATTCGCTGAGTTTCTATTACACAATACACCACACAAAGCTAAAACTAAACACTTAGGAATTACAGTTATGAATATCTTAAGTTGGATTGATCATATAGATAATGTAGCGAGTAAAGCAAATCAAAGTCTGCTTTGTACTATAGCGAAACAGCGTAGAGGGTGCTACGCATGTGATACGTGAAATGGGGTGACAATCATTAAAACAAAGGCGTTTGTAGTTGCGACTGTAGCTTCTCATTAAATTTCCATAACGGACTTCCTCTTCAGAGTGTGGAAATGTTTTGTTGGCACCCACCTACACAGGCGGGAATGATCATCATAAAAAATAAGAGAAATCAGAGCTCGAACACAGAGACCTATGAGTTCGTTTTTTCAGTGCGCTGTTCTAGAGTGAACGATAGAGAAAGAGCTTGAAGGTGGTTCGATGACCCCTCTACCAAGCACTTAAATGTGAATTGCATCGTAATCATGTAGCTGCAGATGTAGATCCTCAGCTCGAAACTAAATCACCCTAAAAAGAAACGAAAGCTCGGCAGCACGGATGAAAAGACAAGTTGTACTTACATTTCCCAATTAATTTCCGAAAACATCACAGTACTTTAATTTGTATTTTTCATACTCATAGCACGTAAAGAATTCATCGCTACTCCCAAATTTATTTTTGACACGATATTCGCAAAACACAGTAGCTTGGCTAAATGGTAACTAAACATTTGTATTGAGAATTACGAGGGCAGATCAATAAGTAATGCAACACATTTTTTTTTTCTGAAACAGATGTTGTTTTATTCAGCATTGAAAATCACCAGGTTATTCCCCAATCTTTTAGCTACACAACACTATTTTTCAACGTAATCTCCATTCAATGCTACGGCCTTACGCCACCTTGAAATGAGGGCCTGTATGCCTGCACGGTACCATTCCACTGGTCGATGTCGGAGCCAACGTCGTACTGCATCAATAACTTCTTCATCATCCGCGTAGTGCCTCCCACGGATTGCGTCCTTCATTGGGCCAAACATATGGAAATCCGACGGTGCGATATCGGGGCTGTAGGGTGCATGAGGAAGAACAGTCCACTGAAGTTTTGTGAGCTCCTCTCGGGTGCGAAGACTTGTGTGAGGTCTTGCGTTGTCATGAAGAAGGAGAAGTTCGTTCAGATTTTTGTGCCTACGAACACGCTGAAGTCGTTTCTTCAATTTCTGAAGAGTAGCACAATACACTTCAGAGTTGATCGTTTGACCATGGGGAAGGACATCGAACAGAATAACCCCTTCAGCGTCCCAGAAGACTGTAACCATGACTTTACCGGCTGAGGGTATGGCTTTAAACTTTTACTTGGTAGGGGAGTGGGTGTGGCGCCACTCCATTGATTGCCGTTTTGTTTCAGGTTCGAAGTGATGAACCCATGTTTCATCGCCTGTAACAATCTTTGACAAGAAATTGTCACCCTCAGCCACATGAAGAGCAAGCAATTCCGCACAGATGGTTCTCCTTTGCTCTTTATGGTGTTCGGTTAGACAACGAGGGACCCAGCGGGAACAAACCTTTGAATATCCCAACTGGTGAACAATTGTGACAGCACTACCAACAGAGATGTCAAGTTGAGCACTGAGTTGTTTGATGGTGATCCGTCGATCATCTGGAACGAGTGTGTTCGCACGTTCCGCCATTGCAGGAGTCACAGCTGTGCACGGCCGGCCCGCACGCGGGAGATAAGACAGTCTTGCTTGACCTTGCGGCGATGATGACACACGCTTTGCCCAACGACTCACCGTGCTTTTGTCCACTGCCAGATCACCGTAGACATTCTGCAAGCGCCTATGAATATCTGAGATGCCCTGGTTTTCCGCCAAAAGAAACTCGATCACTGCCCGTTGTTTGCAACGCACATCCGTTACAGACGCCATTTTAACAGCTCCGTACAGCGCTGCCACCTGTCGGAAGTCAATGAAACTATACGAGACGAAGCGGGAATGTTTGAAAATATTCCACAAGAAATTTCCGGTTTTTTCAACCAAAATTGGCCGAGAAAAAAAATGTGTTGCATTACTTATTGAACTGCCCTCGTATTATTCTTCTCTTCTAAGAAAGATTTAAAATGTTTTATTAAAAGGTAAATTTACTGAATCTCACTCTGAGGTGACAAAAGTCGTAGGATACCTTCCAATACCGTATCGGACCTCCTTTTGCCCATCGTAGTGGAGCAAATTCATGTCGCATGGAATCAACAAGTCACTGAAGGTTCTCTGAAGAAATATTGAGCCATGCAGCCTCTGAAATAGCCATCCATAAATGCGAACGTCTTGGAAGTTTTTTTGCACGAATCGACCTCTTGATTATGTGCCATCAGTATCCGATGCAATTCACGTCGGGCGATCTGGGTGGTCGAATTAATTGTTCGAGGAGACCAGAATGTTCTTCAAACCAGACTCGAACAGTGGCCCGTGACAATGTGCATTGTCATCCATTATAATGCCATCGTTGGTTGGCAACATGCAGTCCATGACTGGGAGCAATTGGTCTCCAAGTATCCGAACATAACCATTTCCAGTCACTGATCGGTTCAGTTGGATCAGAGTCTCCAACCCACTCCATGTCAATACAGCCCACACCATCATTGAGCCACCAGCAGCTTGCACAGAACCTTGTTGACGTCTTGGGTCCATGACTTCGTGGGGGCTGTGCCACACTCGAATGCTGCCTCAGCTCTTATCAACTGAAATCGGTGCTTATCTTACCAGAACACGGTTTTCCACTCTTCTAGGGCTCAACCGATACCGTCACGGGCCCAGACAAGAGCTGCAGGCAATGTCGTGCTGTTAGCAAATGCACTCGTGTCGGTCGTCTGCTGTCACTGCCCATTAACACCAACTTCGCCGCACTGTCGTAACCCATACGTTCATCATACGGCCACTGTGATTCCTGCGGTTACTGCTAGTCTGTTAGCGCTGATAACACTACAAAAACAACGCTGCTCTCAGTCGTTAAATGACAGCCGTCTGCGACTGAGTTGTTCGTGGTGAAAAGTGATGGTTCAAAATGCTTCAAATGGCTCTGAGCACTCTGGGACTTAACTACTGAGGTCATCAGTCCCCTAGAACTTAGAACTACTTAAACCTAACGAACCTAAGGACATCACACACATCCATGCCCGAGGCAGGATTCGAACCTGCGACCGTAGCGGTCACGCGGTTCCAAACTGACGCGCTTAGAACCGCACGGCCACACCGGCCGGCGAAAAGTGATGTCTGGGGTTTATATTCGCGCCGCGCTCTTGTCACTGTGGATCTCGGGATAATGAAATCTCTAACGATTTCCGAAATGGATTGTCCCGTGACGTAGCTCAGTCTGCCATTCCGAGTTCAACGTCTGTTAATTCCCTTCGTACGAGCATAATCCCGTTGGAAACCTTTTCATATGAATGATATGGAGAAATTAAAGATTTTTCTCTGGTGCAAAACGGTTGCACCTGACTACCTTCACGTTGTGGATGTCACAAAATGACGGGAAAACGGGATGGACTGTTAAAGAACATATTAAGGAACACGAATGCCACACACAGCTAAAACAATGTTTGAAATCTGCTGTAGCGGAACTTCTTGAGAACTGTAGGTTTGACAGTGATTTCAATAATGTACATGTGCTGCCTAAGGAAACAGGTATTTATGGAAAAATAGTCGGAGAAGCGATTGAAATGACCAAGGACTACGGTAGCCACAACTCGGTTCAGGATTTTTAGTGCGTGTGGACGCTGAACAAGTGAGATTGCGACACTACATATACAGGACGCCGAGCTTGGGAGCTGTTGTAGCAACTGTCATATGCCTGAAGGCGCCAGTTAAACTGCTTAGTCTCGATACATATTTCTGACACGTAATGTTACAGTATGATGCGTTGAACTGCACACTCAGGTGTGACAGTGAATGTGGACGTGCCACCAAGTCGTCTTCGGTCATTATGCAGGTCAGGATCCAACAGTGACGTCATGCAGGTGCTGGAACTGGAGTCTGCAGGTGCGAGCCTGCCATGGCGCACCAACAGCTCATGTGGTCCACCCCATTAATGCAAAAGATGGACGTGCGCTTAAGCGAGTGCCAGCAGAATATTATGGATGGCGGTGTCGTGAAGGCCGCAGTTCAGGATCCACATGACCGACACAGTGTACAGCAAGGTAGGCGTTACCCAGTACAATCAGAAGGGTGGTGTTCAGGCATCTTGGAAAACAGGCTGAACGTGGTAGTCGTCAGTCAGTACAGACACAGTTTTCATTTGAGGCTTATTTTACATGGACAAGTAATGTTTTCTTTTATGATACAAAGAGATTTGCATAGTGTGTAAGCTTAGAATGTTGGCAACTAAGTTATTTTGAACAATAATAATTGTTTACATAGCCATGTTATACTGCACTTATTCATTTTCTTCTTCTTTAACAGTCCATATTTTGCAAGTGTTGGTGAGTTTGTCTCATGACTAGAATTAGCCAGTGTGGACGTAATCTGTTTACTCGCCACTACGGCTATCTCACTGAGATGATTGCTCAATCTACTAATCATATAGAACCTGCTTGTTTTCTTAATCCGAAGCTTGATGCCCCAATGCAAACAAGATTGGCGCAGTTAAGATATTTAAAACTGATAGTTGCATAATATTCAACGAAGCCAGCTACTTCTTCAACACAATATTTCGTGTTTTTCATTTAACAGTTGATGTGGACCCTCAGTGTAGCAGTTACATTAAATTTGCTTGATACGGCCATTCATCAGGGGAAATTATCAGTCATTGAGGTGACAAAAAGAGCAGTGGTATCTTGCAGTGGTTAAGTTCTACTCCAGCCAGCTAACTCCGTTGTCGGAGGCGAAGTCTGTCGACAGCACGCAACACTTCACGATTCGCCAACAGAGCTGTCATGTAACTAGTGAGACTGTCATTCCGTCGGAATCAGAGACGTAGACAGGATGAATAGTTACTGCGTCTGAGATCTCTGGAATAGGGGTATTTTAAGTGGATGTAACGTCATCGCAGTTGGCGTACTGGTCATGTCTCCAAATTATCCAGAGATATCAGCGGAAGTGTCCCCACCGTGGCATCTCACTTACTGTCAGCCCTCCTTGTCTTCACATTTTCCGTAAGTGCTAGGACGCTGAGAAACGGCTAAGCTCTGACGTTACATATATGGCTGGTACTGGCAGGCTCGCAGAATGATCTATTGTGTGCTGTCATACTGCGCTGTTTGCACTCCTTGATTTCGGCCCAACTCTTTGTAGAACTTATGAGCGTTGCCCAGCCTTCCGCAACACTGGTAGTCTTTGCTTGTCCCAGATAGCGATTGTGATACACGGCATGAGCAGGATCTATTTCTCTGCTTTCGGCATCCAATAACAGCTTCAAACACCTTTATGCGGACTCAGGAAATGTATCTGTTGTACAACAGAATTCATGCAACTTTAACAGTGACGACGCCAATGGTCTTTAGCTTTGTTGTTCCCAGCCATTACAGAAGAGCACAACCAGTGTAATGTGGCCTCACAACAGAGATGGTTCAAATGGCTCTGAGCACTATGGGACTCAACTGCTGTGGTCATCAGTCCCCTAGAACTTAGAACTACTTAAACCTAACTAACCTAAGTACATCACACACATCCGTGCCCGAGGCAGGATTCGAACCTGCGACCGTAGCAGTCTCACGGTTCCGGACTGCGCGCCTAGAACCGCGAGACCACCGCGGCCGGCTCGCAACAGAGATTTTACCTTCAGTGACAATGGTGCACCACCAGTATAACGTGGCTTCACAACAGATAAGATTTTAATTCAGTAACAATGGTCTTGCAATCTTGAAGGCTTACATACATTTCATCTCTATAAAGCGCGCCTGTCCAACATTTGCTTTGGCAGAGCATGCATATGGTTCGCGAGTGCAGTCGAGTCTGCTGAGTGCTCCAGCTTCCCACACCACTTCAATATTCCGAGCAGTTGTGTGAGTGAGATGGCTACATGCTGAAGCTGCACATACAGGAATTTAGAAAGATGTGTTTGCAACACAGGGCAGCTACTAAGAGACGAATATTGCAGCATACTTCTATAAGCAGGAATTTATCATGTGTGTCTGTTTTCCACTTTTTACTTTTCTGCTAAAGTAATTACATTTGTTACTTGATTAAATAAATGCTTTACATAGTGGTAATACAGTGATCAAAATTAAAAAAGGCATAACATACTGACATTTAACATTACGCTACGATGTTTATAAACTTATACAAATTTCGATTTTAGAAAATGTAATATTTTTGAAACTATGGTATAAACACATGGAGTTACGCAGACCTGTTAATCCCAAACGTTGGCGGAACTTCGTCAGTTTCACAAGAGTAGAGAAAACGTTCACACACATTGTTGAATCAAACACTGAACTAACTTTAGCGGCTTGCTTATGCAGTCGAGGATATTGCTCTTGCGGTGACAGTTTATAAAAGTCTTGTAAATTACTGGGTTAGACAAATAGGTAGTTGCGCTCAGTGCTCCAATTGTAACATAGCAAGTTATTACGAGATGACATTCGTTGCAGTAAGGCACGCAGCCGTTTGGTATGGTGACTGCAGGATGGCTACTTTTTTTTTTTTTTTTTTGCTTTGCTCACAGCGCACCTGACGCTGAACTGCTTTGAGGAACATTCAGTCGGTACGAAAATTCATACCCTCTACCAATCTAAATAATCCATATTAGTTATTATTCGATTTTGTTCAAATTTGGTACACAGCCTTTCGTTCTTAATGGAATGATTCTGTCAAAGTTTCAGATTTTGATTTATTGTAATTCTGGGGATAATGAAAATTACCTAAAAGTCCTCAAACCGACGCTTATATTTTAAAATCCAGTTAGGAAAAATAACAAATTGACTTTCATTATCATTTGAAGCCATTACAAAGTTATCAACACATAAAATCAATCAATTCTTTTCAAAACTTTAGTTACTTTACATTACGTAATACAAAAATCTCTCAAAATTATTATTTGCTTACAGTTTTTTTGTATGAGTGCATGAGAATGATTGAGAGAGTATGTGTGGGACATACATTAAAACTCAATGTCGTTTTATTTAAGACCTTGTACAAACGAACCGTGGGAAAATTATGTTGCAACAACGATTCAGATGACGTATGTCTGTGTGAGTTTCCTGTTGTATTAAAGCAACCAGAATGAAAGTTAGAAGCGGAATAAGTTTATTTACCAAATAGGAGAATATTTTGAACTTCCCTTATTTTGAATAAACAATATACTATAAATTGAAGTTTTAATGACATTAATTACTATCAGATTAGTGATTGGATAAGCCAAGCTTTGCTGTGAGAATGATCTGGAAGGAATATTCTGACTGGTCGTTTAGATCAACAGCCAATCAGAATTAAGCTGTTCCCGTGCGAATATAGTGAGGTGGGCAGAGAGTAGAGGAGCTCGAGGTAGCTACCGCAGTAGCCGGACGACCACAGAAGATGTCTCCCGCAGATGGAGACGAAACGTTAGATGGAAATTTTATACATCGACCACTGCCTCTCAGCCCGGAAGATTCAACTGAAGAGCCACCTAGAATGTGTTGTACCACTTTCACACTTCAGTATATCCCAAACACAAATCCTTCGCATTCCCTTTCACGCTGTCAGTTTGCTCCACTGTTAATTCATTCCTCACTAGTTACATACCGTACTTCTCATGAACTATCTCACACAATGCACTAGGTTCTACCAAGAGCTAATTGAGTTTCACATGAATGATACTTTACGAATTTTTGTCGGCTGTTTGTTACTAAATCGGTTTTTTCGAGGTAGCGCATTATGTTCGAACACAGTAAATATTCGAAGATAATACTGAAAATCTATTTTAGCAATATGGGTCTGTAATTATACGGATAATTCCTATTTTCTTCGTTGGTGTACTTGTGCAAATTCCAAATTTTTAGGTACGGATGTTTTGACAAGTGAGTGGTTGTATATGATTTGCAGGTATGGGGCTATTGCATAAGCATACTCTGAAAGGATGTTAACTGTTGTAAAATCTGGTTCAGAGACCTTGCCTTTATTAAGTAACTTAAGCTGCTTCACACGCCATGCCTATCTACTTCTCAGTTACTCATGTTGGCATTTGTTCTTGATTCGAATTCAGAAATCTTTATTTAATCTTTTTTGGTGGTGATATTTCGGAAAACTGGGTTTAGTAACTTTGCTTTAATGGTACTGTCATACGTAACATCATCATTATTATCGCACAGTGATGGTATTCATTGCGTCTTTCCGCTGTCGTACTTCACATACGAACAGAACCTCTTCCGATTTTCTACCAGAGTTCGTTATGGGAACTACTGACGACATCTCGCACTAAAGTTCGTCCTGAGTTTCGATATTCTGTAAAACTTCGCCAATCTCGAAGGTTTTGCATTCTTTCACATTGGGAATACTTGTTCCCGTTGTTTCTGCAAGAGTGTTCTGACCTGCTTTGGTACCATCGGGTATCATTATCTCTCACTGGTATTTATGTGGTGTATATCTCTCAAATGCGGTCGATACTATTTCTTCGAATTTAAACTTTCGTACTGAGATTGGAAGGATGGAGAATGTCTCTTACGATGGCATCGAGAGAAATTTTAGCTGTTTTTTTTTTTTTTTTTTTTAAGTACATGTATTTTGCGTTTGGTTTTGGTGGGGTTTCTTGTTATGGTTTTATGCGTAACACCGACTTCAAACATGTATTAAAGCCAGCGTATAGAGGATAGACTGAAGTCACTGTGGTATCAACGTTCGATACCACACTTGTTAGGGGTTGCAGTTATCGACCGCGGTCCGTATTAGTCTAGTTGGACCCGCGAATTGTGACCAGCGTCGTTTTCGCCGCTCCACGGCTTGTATCAAGTTTCTAGCGAGCTCTCGTCCACTCTTGCTCGGGACGTCAAGTAGTAAAGTAGCATAGCCTTCAGCTGGTAGGAAGCCACCTCTAACAAGGCGCTTAGTAACGTATGACCTAAGTGAGGCCTCAGTAGCTATCTGTTTATAACTATATGTATGCAGCCAAGAAGAATCCTGTACAACCAGTTAAGTACAATATATATTATTTCTTACCAACGACTTCTAATTATTTTAGTCGTTGCAGATCCAGACGATGTAGCCAGCACCTAATCGACATTACTGACAAACCTCCTGTGATGTTTCTATTTAGCATTGTCCACCAGTCAACATTGGCGACAGCTATTTCCTCGTCATCATAACAGTCACCACCAGTTATAATTGTGTTAATGGGGTATGTATTCGAAATAAGACTCAAGTTTTCTTTGAAGTGTTCTAGAAGTGTCATCTGAGTCTTGGGGTTGATAAATGAAACAATTATAAACTCGCCAAGAATAACCTCTATCCATATTAACTGACAAGAACAATCTACTTCAAGTTAACTATGAGGCAAATTGCTTCCTGTTTGCCCTGCGCCCTTTTATACTGACTCCCTTTGTGTGGTTACCCGAGATCCTTCAATTTAAAAAAGCGCCCAGTCCCTTCCATACAGCCCGCAACACCCATGTAGTCGCATCCTAAGCGGACTCAGAAACCCATCAGACTACGGTGCAAGTCGAGTAATATGCAGAATACATGGTCGCAGACTCGTCTGAGCCTCTGGTTCAGACCCTACACTTGACTCTGTATCAATGGATGATAGTCATTTCTGTCGATGATGCTACAGACGGTGAATTCCGCCTTCATATCGAAAGAAAGGCTTGTAATCTTTACTATTTCAGCTAGCTGCCCGGAACTGTAGAGAATATCTTCCGATTCAAAGCAACAGACATCGTTACTAATGACATGAGCCACCACCTGCAGTTGGCTGCACTCTGTACTCTTCATTTGGATGCAGCCTTTCTACTTCTTGATTGACCCCTATACACACACACATCGTGTACTCTTGATTCTTTACCCTCCTTTGCAGCCATCGCTAAGGGACCCCCTTTTTGCGCCTGGCTATAGAGTTCCCACAGTCTGTGAGTGCCGAGAACTTGTTGGTCGAGAGGCTTCTACCGGAACAGGACGAGCGATTGCATGTGATTCAGGGACCTTGTCAGCCTCGGATAGCACCCGAAAGCTGTTTGCCCGTTGAACCAGGGAAAACCACAGATCGGCCTCCTGGAAAGTCTTTCGCCGCGTGCCACATACTAGAGTGACCTCCCACTTGACCACGGGTGAGAAGTCAACTTCAGTCTGGACAGTATCCGGGCCGCTCACAGTAGTGAACTGATCGGGGGGCACGCTGGATGTGCTGGGCGCCCCATGGTTCGCAACGTCCGGCCCTCCACAGTGACGTCCACTGGAAAAAGCCTCAAGCTGTGTGACCGAAGCCAAAACCTCCTGGAGCTGTGCCCAAAGGGTCATCAACTGAGCTCGCATATGAACACAGCAATTGCTTTTCCTATCCATAACAAAGACTGCAAAACAGTACACTACCGAATTATGAGAACGGAATATGGTGCCTAGTAAGCGCACGAACACGATGTACTTGCTTCTTTCTGCAGCAGGAGCGCAAAGTGCTCTCTCACTGACGGTCTAACGGAAACTGACCTGATCTAACCAAAACAAATAAAAAAGTGTGTGTGACATTAAGGTCAATGCAAGCGTCGATACAAGAGGGGGTACTTTCCTTTACATTGCTGTTAAAACGAACGACTGTGCCTAGTAAACACACCAACACGAAAGAAATACAAAAGAAATGGGTGAAGTAAACTAGAGCCGACATAGATAACAGAAAATATGTCGCTCCTGTTTGAAGTTCGTGAATAGAATTCGTAAACGAACGGTGTACTTGCCTTTATCTGCAGTAGCAATGCAAGTTTCTGTTTCATTGACGGCCCATATTCCCACTTCCTAGTTTGATTTCTACCATTATGATATGATTTAGCAGTACCCCACGACATGAATATTCGAAGCATAGTTCGTTGCAGATCACACCAAAGAAAACCATAGTGCAGTTACAGTATGGTGTAGTATAAGTCACTGCTGCTGAACTCACAACGTTCGCCACATGCCTTGAACAACCGCCACAGTCCATGCTGTCCACTCTTGTACACTCCCATACAAAAATCGTCACAGCAACAGACGGCTCCAAACCCCACCGTCCATCAGCATCGTCTAGCGGCCTCTAAAACAGCTGTCACCAGTCCAAAATCCACAACTGCTCTCTCCATGCGCGTCACTGCCAAGACCCACTCGACTAGCTTTCTTAATTATTTTTTTTCGTTATTTCATACCCTTCACCCATATAGGCTGGGGGTGGGTTATCAGCCGTATATAATTTCGCTCTTCAGCCAAAGGAATTAAAGAAAAATGTAACAAGAACGAGAAGAAATTCTCTGAAAAAGAATCTGAAGCATCACCCTTTCAAGTAAAATCTGAAGGGGTGAGAAATGTTTTGGGAGGAGAGAATGCGTTCCATGGGGTTGATGTGCATGCATAGAAAAATGTAGGCTTGAGTTAGGAAAACTACAGAGATAAATATAGGGGTTGGTGTGCATAGTGGGAACGCAGAAGGTGGGAAAAACAGAGGTATGAATAAGTTTGGTGTGTTAGTAGGGTAGTGGTAACAGGTTGAGAGGGATAGAGATGCACGGAGAGGCAAACAGGAGAGAAAAACCCTGATGTGGAGTAAAATATGCCGGAAGTGTTAAAGATGGTTGGGGGGCATGAACATCGGGACTGATAGCATTGTCTGCGAGATAGAGTTGCTTGAAGTTTCTTTGGGTTAGCATATGAGTGTATGCAGATCTAGGGACGGACGAATGTGTTTGTAAAGGCGCGGCAGCGTAGCAAGTAAGGTCATTAAATAGAAGACAGTGGGATTATTGGAATCTATTTTGTGGATATTATAGGAGGTGTGAAAGTATTCGATGTGAGTGAGGAGGCGTGGGAATTTGACAAGATGGTAGAGGTTCCATGTGGGGAAAGGTAAACGGATGCGGAAAGCGAGACGGAGTGCATGTCGCTCAAGGATTAAGAAGGAGTTACACATGTTCTGTGGAATGGATATCCACGCAAGATTCGCATGGCAGTGTATTTGTCGGGACAAGGTTTATAGGTGAGGAGAATAGCGAAGGGGTTTAATCCTCAATTTCGAACTGTTGGTAGTTTTAGCAGCTATAGTCAACTGTGTTGACAGCTGATGGAGACACGACATCACAGTTACATATAGTTTACGTAAACCAGTTATATTGTCACTGATGCATCGTGTGTTAACTCCTTCAGCATCAGTGAAGGCCTGAAGATGGTGCACTGAAGCGCCGTTACTGGTTCGTAGCCGTACAATAAATGACATCGGAAGGACGGCTGTATGTGTTCCATTTCCTTACAGTAATCGAGAAGGTGACATGCAAAGACGAACACGTCCTCTAAATACAGTATTTCACTATCTCCATAAAACTTATTTCAGGTATATGTATAAATTAAAATAACATATTGCAATACAAAATCCTTTACGTTTGTGCCTGAAGCAGTTCACATCTGTAAATAAAATCTAGGAAGGAGGCATTCCTTTAAAGAGCAAGTTAAAAATGGATATGTCCTCATTTTCAAGGAAATGTTCGGCTTCGATTGATCTTGAAAACCAAAGTCTTGTTTTTTTTTTAAAAAAAATTAATTCATATTTGTATAATGCATTCTGTACTGTATCGCGTTAGGCATTTGTAACATGCAGTTTAATATGTCATATGGAAGAAAAGATATAAATTCAACAGCAACGTTGGTGTTCAAAGTTTTATCGAAAGTTCTGACTTCACTGTCTACCGAAAATGCGGTTAGCAGGGTAAGTAACCGTTTCCTCGTAATTATAATTATTAATATCTTTGTACAACATCAAAGAAGCACAAACTGATGGTAACAGCTGCTCTACACCGGAGCGTCTGGAGGTAACTGAAGTGGAAATTACTTGACTAGAACCAGCATCTCCTATTGGCCGTAACTGTTTAGTTGTTCTTTGCACGAAATATGTTTATGGACAGGTTCGTGTTTGCTCTGAAGCATGCACTTTTACGTGCTTCTATCATGACTCTCATTCGACTTCACTTAAATTGCGTGATATATTTAAATTCTTTTTATCATGTGTGTACCGTTCCATTCTGCATCTCATTTCTTACAAAATATTGACACGATAACTTTGCGTGTCATCTGCTGAACTGGAATTGAGAGGTGATGCTTTAAATTAACCAGGCCCAAAATTATTGATATTCAGTGGGAATAATTTTTATGTAATTTCCGTCTCACTGTCATTTCGGGAACACACAGAAAATTAGGAGGCAGTGTCTTTTTTCTTAATTTCTCGCTTAATTCTCTAAGAAAATAAATTTAGTATCACATACAGCTGGATGAATTTGTAATTTTTTAAGCTTTTCACGCTTCTTGGAATTACATTGTAGATTGATAAACGTTGAGATTCACTGTACCCGCTCAAAACTTCAATTCGCCGAAATGCGTGATACGTACACAGAGCTTATATGAGCACACAAAATTAAAGCTGAAAACAGTGCTCATTTGATCTTTGATTATTGGTGTTGTTGTTGTTGTTGTTGTTGTTGTGGTCTTCAGTCCTGAGACTGGTTTGTTGCAGCTCTCCTTGCTACTCTATCCTGTGCAAGCTTCTTCATCTCCCAGTACCTACTGCAACCTACATCCTTCTGAATCTGCTTCGTGTATTCATCTCTCGGTCTCCCTCTACGATTTTTACCCTCCACGCTGCCCTCCAATACTAAATTGGTGATCCCTTGATGCCTCAGAACATGTCCTACCAACCGATCCCTTCTTCTGGTCAAGTTGTGATACAAACTTCTCCCCAATCCTATTCAATACTTCCTCAATAGTTATGTGATCTACCCATTTAACCTTCAGCATTCTTCTGTAGCACCACATTTCGAAAGCTTCTATTCTCTTCTTGTCCAAACTATTTATCGTCCATGTTTCACTTCCATACATGGCTACACTCCATACAAATACTTTCAGAAATGATTTCCTGACACTTAAATCTATACTCGGTGTTAACAAATTTCTCTTCTTCAGAAACGCTTTCCTTGCCATTGCCAGTCTACATTTTATATCCTCTCTACTTCGACCATCATCATTTAATTTGCTCCCCAAATAGCAAAACTCCTTTACTACTTTAAGCGTCTCATTTCCTAATCTAATTCCCTCAGCATCACCCGACTTAATTCGACTACATTCCATTATCCTCGTTTTGCTTTTGTTGATGTTCATCTTATATCCTCCTTTCAAGACACTGTCCATTCCATTCAACTGCTCTTCCAAGTCCTTTGCTGTCTCTGACAGAATTACGATGTCATCAGCGAACCTCAAAGTTCTTATTTCTTCTCCATGGATTTTAATACCTACTCCGAGCTTTTCTTTTGTTTCCTTTACTGCTTGCTCAATGTACAGATTGAACAACATCGGGGAGAGGCTACATACCTGTCTTACTCCCTTCCCCACAACTGCTTCCCTTTCATGTCCCTCAACTCTCATAACTGCCATCTGGTTTCTATACAAATTGTAAATAGCCCTTCGCTCCCTGAATTTTACCCCTGCCACCTTTAGAATTTGAAAGAGAGTATTCCAGTCAACATTGTCAAAAGCTTTCTCTAAGTCTACAAATGCTAGAAACGTAGGTTTGTCCTTCCTTAATCTTTCTTCTAAGATAAGTCGTAAGGTCAGTATCGCCTCACGTGTTCCAGTGTTTCTATGGAATCCAAACTGATCTTCCCCGAGGTTGGCTTCTACTAGTTTTTCCATTCGTCTGTAAAGAATTCGTGTTAGTATTTTGCAGCTGTGACTTATTAAACGGATAGTTCGGTAATTTTCACATCTGTCAACACCTGCTTTCTTTGGGATTGGAATTATTATATTCTTCTTGAAGTCTGAGGGTATTTCGCCTGTTTCATACATCTTGCTCACCAGACGGCAGAGTTTTGTCAGGACTGGCTCTCCCAGGGCCGTCAGTAGTTCCAATGGAATGTTGTCTACTCCGGGGGCCTTGTTTCATCTACATCTACATCTACATCTATACTCCGCGAGCCACCTTACGGTGTGTGGCGGAGGGTACTTATTGTACCACTATCTGATCCCCCCTTCCCTGTTCCATTCACGAATTGTGCGTGGGAAGAACGACTGCTTGTAAGTCTCCGCATTTGCTCTAATTTCTCGGATCTTTTCGTTGTGATCATTACGCGAGATATATGTGGGCGGTAGTAATATGTTGCCCATCTCTTCCCGGAATGTGCTCTCTCGTAATTTTGATAATAAACCTCTCCGTATTGCGTAACGCCTTTCTTGAAGTGTCCGCCACTGGAGCTTGTTCAGCATCTCCGTAACGCTCTCGCGCTGACTAAATGTCCCCATGACGAATCGCGCTGCTTTTCGCTGGATCATGTCTATCTCTTCTATTAATCCAACCTGGTAAGGGTCCCATACTGATGAGCAATACTCAAGAATCGGACGAACAAGCGTTTTGTAAGCTACTTCTTTCGTCGATGAGTCACATTTTCTTAGAATTCTTCCTATGAATCTCAACCTGGCGCCTTCTTTTCCCACTATTTGTTTTATGTGATCATTCCACTTCAGATCGCTCCGGATAGTAACTCCTAAGTATTTTACGGTCGTTACCGCTTCCAATGATTTACCACCTATGGCATAATCGTACTGGAATGGATTTCTGCCCCTATGTATGCGCATTATATTACATTTATCTACGTTTAGGGAAAGCTGCCAGCTGTCGCACCATGCATTAATCCTCTGCAGGTCCTCCTGGAGTACGTACGAGTCTTCTGATGTTGCTACTTTCTTGTAGACAACCGTGTCATCTGCAAATAGCCTCACGGAGCTACCGATGTTGTCAACTAAGTCATTTATGTATATTGTAAACAATAAAGGTCCTATCACGCTTCCCTGCGGTACTCCCGAAATTACCTCTACATCTGCAGATTTTGAACCGTTAAGAATGACATGTTGTGTTCTTTCTTCTAGGAAATCCTGAATCCAATCACAAACCTGGTCCGATTTTCCGTAAGCTCGTATTTTTTTCACTAAACGTAAGTGCGGAACCGTATCAAATGCCTTCCTGAAGTCCAGGAATACGGCATCAATCTGCTCGCCAGTGTCTACGGCACTGTGAATTTCTTGGGCAAATAGGGCGAGCTGAGTTTCACATGATCTCTGTTTGCGGAATCCATGTTGGTTATGATGAAGGAGATTTGTATTATCTAAGAACGTCATAATACGAGAACACAAAACATGTTCCATTATTCTACAACAGATTGACGTAAGCGAAATAGGCCTATAATTATTCGCATCTGATTTATGACCCTTCTTGAAAATGGGAACGACCTGCGCTTTCTTCCAGTCGCTAGGTACTTTACGTTCTTCCAGCGATCTACGATAAATTGCTGATAGAAAGGGGGCAAGTTCTTTAGCATAATCACTGTAGAATCTTAAGGGTATCTCGTCTGGTCCGGATGCTTTTCCGCTACTAAGTGATAGCAGTTGTTTTTCAATTCCGATATCGTTTATTTCAATATTTTCCATTTTGGCGTCCGTGCGACGGCTGAAGTCAGGGACCGTGTTACGATTTTCCGCAGTGAAACAGTTTCGGAACACTGAATTCAGTATTTCTGCCTTTCTTCGGTCGTCCTCTGTTTCGGTGCCATCGTGGTCAACGAGTGACTGAATAGGGGATTTAGATCCGCTTACCGATTTTACATATGACCAAAACTTTTTAGGGTTCTTGTTTAGATTGTTTGCCAATGTTTTATGTTCGAATTCGTTGAATGCTTCTCTCATTGCTCTCTTTACGCTCTTTTTCGCTTCGTTCAGCTTTTCCTTATCAGCTATGATTCGACTACTCTTAAACCTATGATGAAGCTTTCTTTGTTTCCGTAGTACCTTTCGTACATGATTGTTATACCACGGTGGATCTTTCCCCTCGCTTTGGACCTTAGTCGGTACGAACTTATCTAAGGCGTACTGGACGATGTTTCTGAATTTTTTCCATTTTTGTTCCACATCCTCTTCCTCAGAAATGAACGTTTGATGGTGGTCACTCAGATATTCTGCGATTTGTGCCCTATCACTCTTGTTAAGCAAATATATTTTCCTTCCTTTCTTGGCATTTCTTATTACACTTGTAGTCATTGATGCAACCACTGACTTATGATCACTGATACCCTCTTCTACATTCACGGAGTCGAAAAGTTCTGGTCTATTTGTTGCTATGAGGTCTAAAACGTTAGCTTCACGAGTTGGTTCTCTAACTATCTGCTCGAAGTAATTCTCGGACAAGGCAGTCAGGATAATGTCACAAGAGTCTCTGTCCCTGGCTCCAGTTCTGATTGTGTGACTATCCCATTCTATACCTGGTAGATTGAAGTCTCCCCCTATTACAATAGTATGATCACGAAACTTCTTCACGACGTTCTGCAGGTTCTCTCTGAGGCGCTCAACTACTACGGTTGCTGATGCAGGTGGTCTATAGAAGCATCCGACTATCATATCTGACCCACCTTTGATACTTAACTTAACCCAGATTATTTCACATTCGCATTCGCTAATAACTTCACTGGATATTATTGAATTCTTTACTGCTATAAATACTCCTCCACCATTGGCGTTTATCCTATCCTTGCGGTATATATTCCATTCTGGGTCTAGGATTTCGTTACTGTTCACTTCCGGTTTTAACCAACTTTCCGTTCCTAATACTATATGCGCACTATTTCCTTCAATAAGAGATACTAATTCAGGAACCTTGCCCTGGATACTCCTGCAGTTTACCAATATTACGTTAACTTTTCCTGTTTTTGGTCTCTGAGGACGGACGTTCTTTATCAACGATGATAATGTCCTCTCTGGTAAGCCGTCAGGTATTTTATCGTTTCGCCCAAGGGGGGGTCCCTCTAACCTAAAAAACCCCCGTGTGCACGCCACACGTACTCTGCTACCCTAGTAGCTGCTTCCGACTCAGGTCTTTCAGTGCTCTGTCAAACTCTTCACGCAGTATCGTATCTCCCATTTCATCTTCATCTACATCCTCTTCCATTTCCATAATATTGTCCTCAAGTATATCGCCCTTGTATAGACCCTCTATATATTCCTTCCACCTTTCTGCTTTCCCTTCTTTGCTTAGAACTGGGTTTCCATATGAGCTCTTGATATTCATACAAGTGGTTCTCTTTTCTCCAAAGGTCTCTTTAATTTTCCTGTAGGCAGTATCTATCTTACCCCTAGTGGAATAAGCCTCTACATCCTTAAATTTGTCCTCTAGCCATCCCTGCTTAGCCATTTTGCACTTCCAGTTGATCTCATTTTTTAGACGTTTGTATTCTTTTTTGCCTGCTTCATTTACTGCATTTTTATAATTTCTCCTTTCATCAATTAAATTCAATATTTCTTCTATTACCCAAGGAGTTCTACTAGCCCTCGTCTTTTTACCTATTTGATCCTCTGCTGCCTTCACTGCTTCATCCCTCAAAGCTACCCATTCTTCTTCTACTGTATTTCTTTCCCCCATTCCTGTCAATTGTTCCCTTATGCTCTCCCTGAAGCTCTGTACTACCTCTGGTTCTTTCAGTTTATCCAGGTCCCATCTCCTTAAATTCCCAGCTTTTTGCAGTTTCTTCAGTTTTAAGTTACAGGTCATAACCAATAGATTGTGGTCAGAGTCCACATCTGCCCCTGGAAATGTCTTACAATTTAAAATCTGGTTCCTAAATCTCTGTCTTACCATTATATAATCTATCTGATACCTTTTAGTAGATTATTGGTACTTGCTCAAAAATCATGTGTCATGTAACAAAATAGTAGACTGCTTGAAAGATACCAACGCAAATTCTATTCTACTATAAAATTACCTGGTACTTTTCTTATCTCTAATTTTTTTCCATTATATGCACGGGGGATCTTTTCAGGACTAATGGTTCCATAATGTGCACGAGACAGCTTCTCAGACGGATTTTTCCTCGATAACCAACAAATCACTATCTGGCCATATTGATACTGAGGCCGCTATCGGAGAACGAGTGCTGCTTACTGCCTCGTCACAGGGAAGTGTCATGTACCAAAATCTCCTCGCGGAGTCAGGGCATTGTTGTTCGAAGTGAGGTCGTGTCAGAGGCGCCACTGCCGTTACGTCACTAGAGGAGAACCGAAGCAGAAGGTGAAGCGCTGGCATAAAGCAGTCCATAAAAGCGAACGATCGGCGGGCAGCGGCCGGCGCGGTGAAAGGCAGCGGATGACGGAGTGTGGCCGTTATCGCAGCCGCACGCGGAGGTCGGCCACACCGCAGCGCACTACTCACTGTGCACTACACTACGCTGCACCGCACTGCTGCGTGTGCGTCTGCGTGCGTGTGTGCCGCGACCTCGCTCCGACGCCCTGCAGTGGCTGCCGCTGCCCTTGGCGATGGCTATCAGGAAGGACGCCTCGCTCTGCAGGCGACGGAGCTCGCCGCAGACTTGGTCGCCCGCGTGCACTCTGTGTGGAACTGTTTTCAATCTACCGCTTATTACCTCATTTATCTCCATTCAGTCAGTGTAATGTAATAAAATAAAAATTTTATATATTTGTTTTGTGACTATTAGTGTAATGTATGTTGTTGTTGTGGTCTTCACTACTGAGACTGGTTTGATGCAGCTCTCCATGCTACTCTATCCTGTGCAAGCTTCTTCATCTCCCAGTACTTACTGCAACCTACATCCTTCTGAATCTGCTTAGTGTATTCATCTCTTTGTCTCCCTGTACGATTTTTACCCTCAACACTGCCCTCCAATCCTACATTTGTGATCACTTGATGCCTCAGAACATGCCCTACCAACCGGTCCCTTCTTCTTGACAAGTTGTGCCACAAGCTCCTCTTCTCCCCTATTCTATGCAATATCTCCCCATTGGTTACGTGATCTACTCATCTAACCTCCAGCATTCTTCCCTAGCTCCACATTTCGAAAGCT
This sequence comes from Schistocerca americana, assembly GCF_021461395.2. Taxonomy (NCBI): domain Eukaryota; kingdom Metazoa; phylum Arthropoda; class Insecta; order Orthoptera; family Acrididae; genus Schistocerca; species Schistocerca americana. The sequence continues at coordinate 936,598,796 of NC_060119.1, forward strand.
TCTATTCTCTTCTTGTCCAAACTATTTATCGTCCATGTTTCACTTCTATACATGGCTACACTCCATACAAATACTTTCAGAAACGACCTCCTCACACTTAAATCTATACTCGATGTTAACAAATTCCTCTTCTTCAGAAACGCTTTCCTTGCCATTGCCAGTCTACACTTTATATCCTCTCTACTTCGACCATCATCAGTTATTTTGCTCCCCAAATAGCGAAACACCTTTACACTTTAAATGTCTCATTTCGTAATCTAATTCCCTCAGCATCACCCTGTAACACTACGCCACTGCGCGCGACGCTTATTAAAGCCTGTACTATGGTAAGTTGACGGGCTTCACCTTATGAGAAAGGATTTTGGTATATATGATGACCGCGTGTACCTGAATGGAGGCAAAATCAGACTTTCACCCACTCAGTAACAACAATGATACGTCAAACAAGTCTGAAGTGCAACTACACGTTAGGACGGACAAGAAACAACACAGCATATGCTACCAAATTCTTAATAATACGGTCGCCAGCCTAATTAGTCTTAACTGAGTTTCTTCCCAGTACAAGTTGAAGTACGTTCATACAAAACCTCACGTAATAATACTGCATAATATGCTAAATTTTGGAACCAGAAAAATATACTGAACTAATAATTTCACTTTCTGTACTAATATGGACAAGCCAAAAATACACAACAATACACTATAATGTTTACTACAAATTTCGTACTGTCTATTGATCTAATTAAAATCGGGCATAGGTTACCCTAGAAATAGCACTTTCGAAACACACATACAATGTCAATTTTGAAAAGGGTAAATCACTAATAAATTTTGGTTTTATACTGACTTAAACTTTGCTGGTCAAATCAGTTCAGTTCACTTCAGAATTCAAATGAATAGAAAAGAAAAGGGGGGGGGGCCTGAAACTGTTATGGTCACTGTACTGAAATTTTGATTATTGAAAGTATTAAGCGCTCAAGATTTCCAATATATGAGTTATTACTCTTTTTAGCTTATTTCCTGCTCATTTAACTACCATTTTATCTGCCTCAAATAATTAAACTTCATTACTAAACCAATTTCAACATTATCTTCCATCTTTGCCAGACCTATATATTCATTAACAACAATGTTCTTTAAACATAATTCTAACATAGACAGGTCTGCAGGTAAGTATTATTAACATAAACTTTAAATCTTCATCTCGGGACACTCGGATTGCACAACATGTGGAAAGGACCCTGTCTAGGTTAGTGATGAGGATAATTAAATGATAGGACAGTTCTGGTAAAAGTTAAGTTGTTATTGAACAGTAAGAAACAAAAGTAACACTGGTACACACGAATACAGTACTAAAAGTTTCAACCTGTTCGTATCGATGCGGCGGTCGGCAGGCGGCGAGATGGCGAGGAGCAAAGCACACATACAAGCACAGCTATGGCTCTTGATGTATCGGCACTTTACTTCTTCATAGCGTCGCAATATTTTTCCTTTTAGTTCTTATGGCATTTTGCCATGCTGTATAGTCGTCGGAAACGGCACATCCGAGGCTCAATGAAACTACGTCTTCCAGGAGAGCCTCCTCGATCCAGAGCGTGTTTCTCAGATCGATGCCCAACTCCGACTACTACTGCTGAGCCCGCTATGCCGTGCCGCGCCGGTGTGCATTTTCCCGCTCTCGCCTGCCATCCACCTTTTACCGCTCCCCTACAGACAGGGTATTCACCAAAGGTTTTGCGTTCTACATATTCTAATACATTGCCTACGTTTGGACCAGGCGCACAATTACAACCTTAACATCTTGCAACAGTTTCAACATTTCTTAAATTTCCATCTTGTTATAATATTGCTTGCAATTTGACATAAACATTAATATTCACATCGAAAATTGTTTACAGTTTCTTTAACATAATGACATGAAGAGAAAGAAGAAATGAAATTAGAACATCGCTTACACTATTTTATCGAAAATCAGAAGAAAAAATTATTATATGTACAATAGTATAGCGTTGGTGTTGTTACACATGCCCCAGTTTCCAGTAAATTTCACTAAGTGCAAATTTGATGGGAACACTAAATTTTATATTTATACGGTGGTTCTGAATCTTTATGTGAATGTCCCAAAAAATTTTATAACACAAACTTCCTTTCTCTCACATTATATAGGTCTACGCTTTTAACATATCAAGAACATTTACTTATGATTTACTTAAGTGCCTTTGGCACAGTCCAACCTCCTATCACAACAATATTTAAATAGCAAATTACTCATTATTATTAAATTTCTCAAAGAAATAATTTCAAAATCTGGAACACAAACATTTAATTACAAAAGCAAATGCAAATATCTATATACCCTATAAGACAATTTGTTGCTGCTTGCATTGAATGGCAGTCCATTTCCTTACTAAAAAAACCACACAATAATATTCAGAAAATTTACTACACATATTTTCTGCCTATCATTCAGATTCGGGCAGTCCATTTCGCATCATTTTATCATATCACCTGCACCACACTTACAATTCTCCTTTGACTATGTATCTGCCCTCTTTGATTTTTGGCAGTCCTTTAGATTATGACTCATATACTGCCTACTTTGGTTTTTGGCAGTCCCATCTTTTATTTGGCTTGCAGCATTTGCTATTTCTTTTCAGCCCTTTTCTCCATACATCTTTACATTTACAGTACATTTGGTAATCTGAAACTCACATAAGTACATTAGCACACTGATATTGGTACACATATACTTACAAATTTTAATTACATTTGGAATAAATTAGTTTCAGCATAATATACAGCACATTTACTGCAAATTGTTTTGTGATTGTACTTAGGTTACTCACTTCTAGAAACATACAGTTTCAGGTCCACAACATTTCTTACACCTAAAGGTCTTTTGGATTTTGGGTAGATCAGGTAGTAAGCATTATCGTGTGGAACGTTCCGTATTATATACGGTCCATTATAAATAAATTTAAATTTGGAAATTTCATGGTTCAGTTCACTAGACTTTTCGTGGTTTTTTAAAAGAACATAATCCCCAATTTTAAATTTTGAAACTTTCAGATTTTTATCATGTCTTTTAGATCTAGATTCAGCTATTTGCTTTGCCCTTTTTCTGACTAATTCTTTCTTTTGACTCAACCCCAAACTTGTACAAAGTGGAAACTTTAGTTTTTCCTCAATTAAACTTTTACTCCTGCTGCCTAACAAAATTTCTTCCGCTGGGAATCCAGTAGATTCATGATGTAAGGTGTTCATGACATTCTCAAAATCCGATACAAATCTACCCCAGGCTCTATGGTTATGACTGCAGTATGTTCTACACAATCTCCCGATTTCTCGCATGTATCTTTCAACCGGGATGCTAGCAGGATGGTAGGCTGCGATATATTTAACCTCCACACCATTTTGCTCCATTCCTTCTTTCCAAATTTTGGATATGAACTGGGGACCATTGTCAGATAGTACTGCCTTGGGTTTCCCGATGGTTCTGAAGTATTCGACCATCCTACTAAATACAGCTTTTGCTGTTGCTTTTTTCAAGGGGTATAATTTCACAAACTTTGAGAATACTTCCAAAACTACTAAAATCTATGCACAATTTCCCGAAGTCTTTGGGAGGGGACCATACAGATCTACAGAAAATAATTCTAGGGTGTCTTCAGGTAATGTACTTTGCATTGGACCTCTACTAGTTCTGTTCGGTACTTTGGCCCTTTGACAGACATCACACGACGTAATTCGTTCCTTTACCTTCTTACTGACACTACCAGCAATCACTACTACATTATTCAATTTATCCAAACATTTCTTTGGCCCACTATGCCCCAATGCTAAATAAAAATAATCTATGACATCAGTATCAAACTGGTGTGGCCAACAAACTCTCCATTCCTCAGTGACTAAATCTTTCCTCCTATATAAAATGCCTTTAAAAATTTTGTAATATTTCTTAATTTGAGGATACTGCACACTGTCAAAATTTACCTTCACAGATTTCCGTGTCGGATCCTCATTGTGATGGTATCTCATATTTTTACATATTTGCTAAATTTTCCTTTTCCCTGAAACCTCTTTCATATACCTGATCTGAAAAGTATGCTCTTCACCATTTTCATTGGGCACTTCACTCATACCATTAGGCAATCGAGATAAAGCATCTGCCACATAATTCTCAGTACCCTTAACATAGCAAATCTCGTAATCAAATTGTTGCAGATACAAAGCCCAACGAGTTAGCCTGCCATTAAGTAAACGACAATCTTTAAGAAAAGTTAGAGCTTTGTGGTCAGAATGTATGATGAGCTTATGGCCCCACAGATAATTTCTGAATTTCTTTAACCCCCATATAATGGCTAAAGCTTCCTTTTCCGATATAGTGTAGTTTCTCTCGTATTTTGTTAGAGTTCTACTTGCAAACGCGATAGTCCTGTGTTCGAATTCTTTGCCATCACATATTTGTTGGAAAACTTCTATACCAATTCCATAAGCACTGCTGTCAGTACTCATATGGAAAGGTTTTGACAGTATGGGGTGATGCAAAATATTGTCATTCAAAAGTTCACTTTTTAAATTTTCAAAATCTCTCATGCGCCCTTCAGTCCACACAAAAGCACTATTTTTCTTAAGTAGATTATTCAAATGAGGACTATTAAAAACTTGCCCCTTGACGAATTTTCTATAGAACCCACATAAACCTAAAAAGGCTTTCAACTGTTTTCTATTTCTAGGAGCTGGACACCCTGCTATTGCACTTAACTTTTCCGGGTCCTTGCCAATACCGGTTGTAGTAATAATGTGCCCCATAAACTTTATTTCCGACTTCACAAATTCACATTTCTTCCACTTAAGTGTCATGCCCCCTGCTTGTAGAGCAACCAAAACTTTCTGCAATAATTCACAATGCTCTTGCCATTCTTCTGTAGCAATCAGTAAATCATCTACATAAATGGTTAGCCGGGAACTCAATTCTCTCCCTAATACAAAGTCCAGTGACCTAATAAATACTGCCACAGAAGTGCTAATCCCAAATGGCACTACTTTATACTGATAGCATTTCCCGGCGAATAGAAAAGCGGTATATTTACGGGATTCTTTGCTCAATGGGATTTGCCAGTATCCGGCGGTCATGTCCAGACTGGTTAAATACTTCGCATTATAAAATTTTTTGAGTATTTCGTCCAGATTTTCAGGTCTGTCTATGTCCTTCTTTACAATTTTGTTCAAAGTCCTAGCGTCAATAACTACTCTCACTCCCCCATCCCTTTTGTTCGCGATGATAAGGGGACTATTATATTCGCTGCTACTCCGTTCGATTACACCCCACTCTATCATTTTATCTATTTCCACTTGCACAGCCTGCCTCTTTGATATGGGTACCGAAAATGGTCTTACAAAGAAAGGCTTATGCTCTATTGTCTCAATCTGGTATTCGAAGTTCTTAACTAGGCCAGGTTTGTCCGAAAATACGGTGTTATTACTTTCTAAAATATCAAGCAATTCTGTTTTCTGATCAGGAGATATCTCCTTCAAATTTTTCACAATTTCTTTAAAATTATGCCCCTGCTTGTCACTCTCATCTATTAACCTCTGCACATGGTACACCTCATACATATTTGTCAAACCATCATTCCCTTGGTCGATCTCCAACAATAAAGAATCAATTTCTGAATCGAACACCTTCCCATTTCCCTCAAATTTTAATTCCGAAGTTCTAAATGCATTATTAATTTTGATCACTTCCTGGCCACAATCAATAATAACCTTTTCTTTATCTAACCAATCTATTCCCAGAATCATTTCAGTACTCAAGTCTGGCACAACCAAAAATCGTGTTCAAATTTTTGTCCTTTTATACTAAATTCAACCAAAATCTGGTTCTTTACCGGCTTGCTAGTCTTGCCAGTAGCACCAACAATTTTTACACCCGCACTGACGTAATTACTAGTCCAGGCTTATCACAAATGTGTTCGAAAAACGACTGGGAGATTGCGCTTATCTGAGATCCAGTATCAAGAAGTACTTGCAATTTCACATTATAAATTTCAACTGGTATTACACTTTGTTTAACCGTCGAATGTTTTTCATTGTTGTGGTCTTCACTAAGCAAATCCGGGTCGACGATAACATCGTCCCAAGATATGCTTTTAACATTCACATCACCTATATCTGGCGGTTTCTTTGGTTCCGGGAGTTCAAAGTCATTAATTACTTGAACTCTTTGTAAAACAGATCCTGAGTCGTCAGGTGGCTCTTTCTTTCTTTGTTCAGTCTCAACATCTGGATTTTGTTTTGAAACTTCGTCATCATTAGGTACAATATCGCAATTAGCTGTATCCCCATTATTTTCACTAGTACCGACATATTCGTCATCTGAACTATCGTCAGAACCCGACCATTCTGGATCGCTTTCAGGTTCTAACATAAAAGCTTTCCTGAGACAGGCACTAAGTTCTCCATCTACTTTTTTGTCAGGCTGTAATTTTAATTCAATATCCTCTTTTTGCAAAACGGCCTCATTATCAGCTTTACTCACATCCACTGTTACTTCATATTTAGTGTAATCCTCGTGGACTTCAATTACTTTTAGGTAATTATCTGCCCCTTCTCCACGGTGCCTTTCGGTAGCAGCTTGTACTGTTGGCGGATCATTAACAGAAGTTACTTCCTCGTCAATGTTTAGGATATCATCCTCCAATTCCTTCCTATCTTTAACCTTCGTCCTATCGGCAGCACGCGTACTTTGCGCGGCGCTATTTACTCTCTCCAAATTCGGGCCACGTCACCTTATAGACGTCCCTACTATCTTCTTTTCCACTAACTAACTTCCTTGTCTCATACTCCTTCTTAAAATCCTCCCACTCACATTGCTTTGGCCCTTGTACATATCGTCGATCTGCACACGCCAATCAGTTACTTCTGCTAATTCATTCTCGCCATTTACTTCATTGCTAAGCCTGCTTACCGCACCTCTCTGTGTATTCACAGTTTCATCTATTATTTCCTTCGCCACGGAATTATCACTCGTAATGTATTCACCAGTTCTTACGGCTATGTTCGTACCTAATGCTGCCGCATTGCTAGCGGCTTCTCTCTGAACAGCTGTTCTGCTAGGCTGGGCCGTTGCCCTCTGATGCTCCACTCGCCTGTTAACATGTAGCACTCTGCTCAGCGAAGATGAGTCATCTGTGTGCGCACCTGACGCTTGCTTCGCAACGACACGTTGCGTCGTTCCACGCCTGTCTCTAACCTGTCTCATAACTTTACTGTCAGTCCGGTAACATTTCTTAAATCGGAGCCGGTATATGCTGTCCGCTTCCGTTTGGCCCGCAACGTTCGCGGAAATCAGTTTCCCGCGTCGTTATTATTTGGCGCGGTTTACCCTCTACCGCGACCTGAATAACTTCCTCTTCCTCTCCCTCTGCCTCTACCTCTTTGTATTACGTTGACGCGTCATTATTGCGGTTATTCCTGTTACCAAAATTCTGAAAATTGGCACGACTTTCGCGCCAGTGGTCTTCGTCTTCGACCCTTTCGAGAAATGCTTGGAAGCTGCGATGATTGCTTCCCACGTATCTCTTTGAATCTTCTGGAAGCTTTTTATATAGCTCCCATATTATTTCAGAATCGGATCTTCTCCCTCTTAAGTGTGTCAATTTTCGGTACCAATATTCGCAGAAATATTTCAAAGAATTTCTGCCCCTGTTATCATGAAGCTTGGCCATGATAAACTCGCGCCACAAATGATCCTGTTTTTGTTCGGACTAATATTCTTCCGTAAAGTTTAGCTTAAATTCTTCGAACGTCATTTGTTCGGTATTCATATTAATTCCCCAGCGCTTAGCGTCACCTGCTAAGGCGCTAATTACTACGTTTATCTTTTCCTGATCAGACAAGTGTTCAGGAAATATCCTCTCGCAATTTTTGATGAAATCTAACGGATGCCATCCGTTATGTTTCTTGGCGGGATTGAAGCGTTCCTCACCTTCTAACAGCTTCGTAAGTGGTATGCCATTATAGACAACACTCGGTCTATCTTTAATTTTACTCTCAAGATCGAAAATTTTGCCTTGAATTTTCGAAGTATTTTGTTCACAAGTTTGTACACATCCGGTAACTTTCTCACCTAAATCTCTTTCAGTGTCTGAAACTGCCTTTTTCAACTGTGAGATTCCGTGTTGACATTCGTTTACGATCTCAGTTTTAAGACCGAAAACTTTTTCGTCTACTTTTGTTTCAACCAGAGGCTCTACTTTCTCTTGGATGTTGAGAATTTCAACATCGAACCTACTATTAATGTTATCAATATCCCCTTGCATAGTATCCATATTTTTTTTAATTGTTTCAATTTCAAATTTCATAGTATTTACTACAGAGCTTAAATTACCCACTTTTTGTTCTACCTGTTCTATTTGTTTACTAATTTTAATTCCTTGTTCTTCGACCTGTGCTTTAATCTGACCAACTTGTGTTTTAAGCTGCTCGTCAACGTGTGTCTTAAGCTGATCAATCTGAGTTTTGAGCTGACTACTTTGAGTTTTAAGCTGCTCATCAACGTGTCTTTTAAGTTGACTAACCTGATTACCGACTTGTCTTTGAAGCTGATCATTCTGTGTTTTGATCTGTTCACTCTGTCCTGAAATTTGTTTGGTTAATTGTTCAAATAAATCGTTCATGCTTAAAATTTTCTCACTATTTTGTTTTACGGAATCGGTACGTTCCGATCCTACCTTAAAATTTTCTTTCGATTCTTTCTTTATCTGTGGAGAATCAAACACGTCAGTGGATTCGTTCACATACCCACTATCATCTACAAAGTCGACCTCTACTTCCTGTTTTATTTCTTGCTGTGTTCGAGACGATCTCCACATTTCAATCTGTTCGTTAACATGTTCGTGATATTGTATGTACGCCAATTGTCTTCCACTAACGCCATCTGTTATCTGGCCGCGTAAACTCCTGCTATGCCATGTGCATCTTCTATTACGCTCGGCACATCTACCGTGTCTACTTTCCTGTCCATACTGAATGCAAATTACACCACACTACTATACTTGACGTTCACAGCAATTTACTTTACTAAATATTATTGCAATTAGTGCCACTGAACATCCACTGTTCGGTATTCACATTAATTTGTGACCGACAACAACTGGATGTCCTGTCACCGGGAAGCCACTTGTAACACTACGCTACTGCGCACGATACTTATTAAAGCCTGTACTATGGTCAGTTAACGGGCTTCACCTTATGAGAAAGGATTTTGGTATATATGTTGACCGCGTGTACCTGAATGGAGACAAAATCAGACTTTCACCCACTCAGTAACAACAATGATACGTCAAACAAGTCTGAAGTGCAACTACACGTTAGGACGGACAAGAAACAACACAGCATATGCTACAAAATTGTTAATAATATGGTTGCCAGCCTAATTAGGCATTAACTGAGTTTCTTCCCAGTACAAGTTGAAGTACGTTCATACAAAACCTCACGTAATAATACTGCATAATATGCTAAATTTTGGAACTAATAATTTCACTTTCTGTACTAATATGGACAAGCCAAAAATACACAACAATACACTATAATGTTTACTACAAATTTCGTACTGTCTATTGATCTAATTAAAATCGGGCATAGGTTACCCTAGAAATAGCACTTTCGAAACACACATACAATGTCAATTTTGAAAAGGGTAAAACACTAATAAATTTTGGTTTTATATTGACTTAAACTTTGCTGGTCAAATCAGTTCAGTTCACTTCAGAATTCAAATGAATATAAAAGAAAAAGGGGGGGGACCCTGAAACTGTTATGGTCACTGTACTGAAATTTTGATTATTGAAAGTATTAAGCACTCAAGATTTCCAATATATGAGTTATTACTCTTTTTAGCTTATTTCCTGCTCATTTAACTACCATTTTATCTGCCTCAAATAATTAAACTTCATTACTAAACCAATTTCAACATTATCTTCCAACTTTGCCAGACCTATATATTCATTAACAACAAAGTTCTTTAAACATCATTCTAACATAGACAGGTCTGCAGGTAAGTATTATTAACATAAACTTTAAATCTTCTTCTCGGGACACTCGGATTGCACAACATGTGGAAAGGACCCTGTCTAGGTTAGTGATGAGGATAATTAAATTATAGGACAGTTCTGTTAAAAGTTAAGTTGTTATTGAACAGTAAGAAACAAAAGTAACACTGGTACACACGAATACAGTGCTAAAAGTTTCAACCTGTTCGTATCGATGCGGCGGTCGGCAGGCGGCGAGATGGCGAGGAGCAAAGCACACATACAAGCACAGCTATGGCTCTTGATGTATCGGCACTTTACTTCTTCATAGCGTCGCAATATTTTTCCATTTAGTGCCTATGGCATTTTGCCATACCGTATAGTCGTCGGAAACGGCACATCCGAGGCTCAATGAAACTATGTCTTCCAGGAGAGCCTCCTCGATCCAGAGCGTGTTTCTCAGATCGATGCCCAACTCCGACTACTACTATTCCGTGCCGCGCCCGTGTGCATTTTCCCGCGCTCGCCTGCCATCCACCTTTTACCGCTCCCCTACAGACAGGGTATTCACCAAAGGTTTTGCGTTCTACATATTCTAATACATTGCCTACGTATGGACCAGGCGCACAATTACAACCTTAACATCTTACAACAGTTTCAACATTTCTTAAATTTCCATCCTGTTATAATATTGCTTGCAATTTGACATAAACATTAATATTCACATCGAAAATTGTTTACAGTTTCTTCAACATAATGACATGAAAAGAAAAAAGAAATGAAATTAGAACATCGCTTACACTAATTTATCGAAAATCAGAAGAAAAAATTATTATATGTACAATAGTATAGCGTTGGTGTTGTTACAACCCGACTTAATTCGACTACATTCCATGATCTTCGTTTTGCTTTTGTTGATGTTCATCTTATACCCTTCTTTCAAGACACTGCCCATTCCGTTCAACTGCTCTTCCAAGTCCTCTGCTGTCTCTGACAGAATTACAATGTCATCGGCGAACCTCAACGTTTTTATGTCTTCTCCATGGATTTTAATACCTATTCCGAATTTTTCTTTTGTTTCCTTTACTGCTTACTCACTATACAGATTGAACAACATCGGTTAGAGGCTACAACCCTGTCTCACTCCCATCCCAACCACTGCTTCCCTTTCATGCCCCTCGACTCTTATAACTGCCGTCTGCTTTCTGTACAAATTGTAAATAGCCTTTCGCTCCCTGTATTTTACCCCTGCTACCTTTAGAATTTGAAAGAGAGTATTCCAGTCAACATTGTCAAAAGCTTTCTGTAACTACTTCTGACCGTACGCCTTTTTTCTAAGATAAGGCGTACGGTCAGTATTGCCTCACTTGTTCCAACTTTTCTACGGAATCCAACGTGATCTTCCCCGAGGTCGACTTCTACCAGTTTTTCCATTCGTCTGTAAAGAATTCGCGTTAGTATTCTGCAGCTGTGACTGATTAAACTGATAGTTTGGTCATTTTCACACCTGTCAAACCCTGCTTTCTTTGAGATTGGAATTATTATATTCTTCTTGAAGTTTGAGGGTATTTCGCCTGTCTCATACGTGTTGCTCACCAGATGGTACAGTTTTGTCATGACTGGCTCTCCCAAAGCCGCCAGTAGTTCTAATGGAGTGTTGTCTACTCCTTTGTTTCGACTCAGGTCTTTCAGTGCTCTGTTCAAAATGGTTCAAATGGCTCTGAGCGCTATGGGACTTAACATCTATGGTCATCAGTCCCCTAGAACTTAAAACTACTTAAACCTAACTAACCTAAGGACAGCACACAACACCCAGTCATCACGAGGCAGAGAAAATCTTCAGTGCTATGTCAAACTCTTCACGCAGTATCGTATCTCCCATTTCATCTTCATTTCCATCCTCTTCCATTTCCATAATATTGTCCTCAAGTACATCGCCCTTGTATAGACACTCTATATACTCCTTCAACCTTTCTGCTTTCCCTTCTTTGGTTAGAACTGGGTTTCCACCTGAGCTTTTGATATTCATACAAGTGGTTCTCTTTTCTCCAAAGGTTTCTTTAATTTTCCTGTAGGCAGTATCTATCTTACTCCTAGCGCGATAAGTCTCTACATCCTTACATTTGTCCTCTAGCCATCCCTGCTTAGCCATTTTGCACTTCCTGTCGATCTCATTTTTGAGAAGTTTGTATTCGTTTTTGCCTGCTTCATTTACTACAATTTTATATTTATTCCTTTCATCAATTAAATTCACTATTTCTTCTGTTACCCAAGAATTTCTACCAACCCTCGTCTTTTTACCTACTTGATCGTCTGCTGCCTTCACTACTTCATCCCTCAGAGCTACCCATTCTTCTTCTACTGTATTTCTTTCCCCCATGCCTGTCAGTTGTTCCCTGATACCCTCCCTGAAACTCTCTACAACCTTTTGGTTTAGTCAGTTTATCAAGGTCCCATCTCCTTAAATTCCCACCTTTTTTGCAGTTTCTTCAGTTTTAATCTACAGTTCATAACCACTAGATTGTGGTCAGAGTCCACATCTGCCCCTGGAAATGTCTTACAATTTAAAACCTGGTTCCTAAATCTCTGTCTTACCATTATATAATCTATCTGAAATCTATCAGTATCTCCAGGCTTCTTCCATGTATACAACCTTCTTTTATGATTCCTGAACCAAGTGTTAGCTATGATTAAGTTGTGCTCTGTGCCAAATTCTACCAGGTGGCTTCCTCTTTCATTTCTTACCCCCAATCCATATTCACCTACTATATTTCCTTCTCTCCCATTTCCTACTCACGAATTCCATTCGCCCATGACTATTAAATTTTCGTCTCCCTTCACTACCTGAATAATTTCTTTTATGTCATCATACATTTCATCAATTTCTTCATCATCTGCAGAGCTACTTCGCATATAAACTTGTACTACAGTAGTAGGCGTGGGCTTCGTGTCTATCTTGGCCACAATAATGCGTTCACTATGCTGTTTGTAGAAGCTTACCAGCAATCCTATTTTTTTATGAATTATTAAAGCTACTCCTGCATTCCCCCTATTTGATTTCTTATTTATAACCCTGTATTCACCTGACCAAAAGTCTTGTTCCTCCTGCCACCGAACTTCACTAATTCCCACTATATCTAACGTTAACCTATCCATTTCCCTTTTTAAATTTTCTAACCTACCTGCCCGATTAAGGGATCTGACATTCCACGCTCCGATCCGCAGAACGCCAGTTTTCTTTCTCCTACTAACGACTTCCTCCTGAGTAGTCCTCACCCGGAGATCCGAATGGGGGACTATTTTACCTCCGGAATATTTTACCCAAGAGGACGCCATCATCATTTAGCCATACAGTAAAGGTGCATGCCCTCGGTAAAAATTATGGCCATAGTTTCCCCTTGCTTTCAGCCATTCGCAGTACCAGCACAGCAAGGCCGGTTTGGTTAGTGTTACAAGGCCAGATCAGTCAATCATCCAGATTGTTACCACTGCAACTACTGAAAAGTTTGTCTGGCCTCTCAACCGATGCCCCTCCGTTGTGGTTGCACCTATGGTACGGCCATCTGTATTGCTCATGCACGCAAGCCTCCCCACCAATCGTAAGGTGGGGGGGGAGGAGGGGGAGTGTAATGTAATTAAAATAAAATATGAGCCGTGGCTTATACAAAAAAGAAACACACATTAATGCAATGGCTTAGCATAAAAGAGAAATAACTAATGTAGGAGTATTATTAACAGTGTAATATGTTGTTTAATTTAGCCCGACGTGTATGAGCACTCAGTAAACTAGCTCAGATCTCAGGGTAGTTACGTAATCGTCGGTAATTAATTGTCCTTTTCTTATTTGCCAAGTCTGTTCGATGTACACTACTGTAATACGTAACTTGATCGTGGTTTCGTCTCGACTCCCCGATGTAACATAACAAGAGTAGCATCTACAAATAAAATCGTATAATGGAACTGCAATCCTGTGACCAGACCTTTTCTGCCTGGGATGTTACATCATGATATAAAGAAAATCAGACTAAGAGCAGCCGACCAGTTGCAAAGGATAAAGTAATGTTTACCTAGGTTTCAATAGATATAAATCTATCTTCTTCAGAAGTCGGCAGTATTATAACAACATGAAGTGATATGTCCTTATCGTTTAGGCAAACATCTGCATAGTTACATTAATCATATAAAATATAGCCCTGAGAACAGGGTTTGTCAGACAAATAAAATAGGTACATGGAAGTTGGAGGGCGCCCTCCAACTTCGTATTATTTAGTTTACATTTTTTTAAACCCAAGTCCACCCAGGAGAAATTGTACATCAGGAGACGCAGAGGCACAATAGTCTCCGTTCTTACCTATATTAAAACTCATTTTCATTTCTCCTGAACGCTTTTCCTTCACTACTTCGCATGTGCACATTTTCCTTGATCGAGCTATAGGTTAACAACGCTTCAAATATTACCGATATCAAGTTTCCAGTTTCGAATCCATTTCAGTACAGTTCGAGCGATGCATGAAAATTTGTGCCAGACGGGACTCGAACTGAGACTACCCGCTTATCGTGAGCGGTCGCCGAGCAGTATTCACACCGACCCAATCTTCCACATGTCTCATACCTTTGTATTTCTTCTTATAGGTTACTCATTTATTTACACACACTCGCACATCCCGTCGTTCCAAAGCAGATTCCTCTTTTAGAATCGAGGCAATGACAAATCATAGACTACCGTTGCCATTTTCCTCACAGGCCCGTCTTCGCCTCTTAAATTTCAATAGTCAAACTGTAGTTCATTCAAACAGGCCAACAGACCTTGAAGACCAAACGGTTCGACCAGCCGCCGTGTCATCCTCAGCCTTTAGGTATCATGGGATGCAGGACAGAGGGGCACGTGTTAGCATATCGCTCTCCCAGCCGTTGTCAGTTTTCGTGACTAGTACCGCTACTTCTCAGTCGGGTAGCTCCTCAACTGGTCTCACAAGGGTTGATTGCACCTCACTTGTTAACAGCACTCGGAAGACTCGGACAGTGATCCATCCAAGCCCTAGGCAAGTTCGACCCCGAAAGCACTTAACTTTCTTGACCCGACAGGAACCGTATTGCCACAGCGTCAAGGCATTGGAATCCAGGAAAGTACCGTTTCCGACCTACGATCGTCATCATCATCATCATCATCATCATCATTTAAGACTGATTATGCCTTTCAGCGTTCGGTCTGGAGCATAGCCCCCCTTATAAAATTCCTCCATGATCCCCTACTCAGTGCTAACATTGGTGCCTCTTCTGATGTTAAACCTATTACTTCAAAATCATTCTTAACCGAATCCAGGTACCTTCTCCTTGGTCTGCCACGACTCCTCCTACCCTCTACTGCTGAACCCATGAGTCTCTTGGGTAACCTTGCTTCTCCCATGCGTGTAACATGACCCCGCCATCTAAGCCTGTACGCCCTGACTGCCACATCTATAGAGTTCATTCCCAGTTTTTCATTGATTTCCTCATTGTGGACACTCTCCTGCCATTGTTCCCATCTACTAGTACCTGCAATCATCCTAGCTACTTTCATATCCGTAACCTCAATCTTATTGATAAGGTAACCTGAATCCACCCAGCTTTCGCTGCCATACAACAAAGTTGGTCGAAAGATTGAACGGTGCACAGATAACTTAGTCTTGGTACTGACTTCCTTCTTGCAGAAGAGAGTAGATCGTAGCTGAGAGCTCACTGCATTAGCTTTGTTACATCTCGCTTCCAGTTCTTTCACTATGTTGCCATCCTGTGAGAATATGCATTCTAAGTACTCGAAACCGTCCATCTGTCCTAACTTTGTTCCTCCTATTTGGCACTCAATCCGTTTATATTTCTTCCCCACTGACGTTACTTTCGTTTTGGCGATGCTTATCTTCACACTATAGTCCTTACTTTTCTGATCTAGCTCTGAAATATTACTTTGCAAACTTTCAATCGAATCTGCCATCACTACTAAGTCATCCGCATATGCAAGACTGCTTATTTTGTGTGAATCTTCAGGTTTTCGCGGCGCAAAGACTGCTCCATTAAATTTCGGGATTGCAGCCGCATAAATTCTGCTTCTTCTTCTAATATTTCGGCTGTATATCTTTCAGCCATCTTCAGAGAGAGCCGTACGACTGACGCTCCAGCGCTCGCTCCATCCTTTTAAACCCGCGGACCGCGCCACTGCGCATGCGGCCACAGATGAACAAGGCGCCAGTGATGTTGATCGGCGGCAAAGACGTAACATATGCATGAGTTACGTCTGTGGCTGCGCATTCGATCCATGCTGGGAGATCGATGTATTACTGGGAGCTGAACTGTAGCGACATCTTTGTAAGTTCAATATTGAAAGTGCCGGATTCCATGATTTATCTAATGTGAAACCGCTGTCTCTATTAATTAAATTCACATATCTTAATCTAACCAAGCCAGTCTATTGTTTTCAACATATGATCCATAAATAATATGAACAACAGTGGAGACAGGTTGCAGCCTTGTCTTACCCCTAAACTACTCTGAACCATGAACTCAATTTACCATCAACTCTAACTGCTGCCTGACTATCCATGTAAAGACCTTTAATTGCTTGCAAAAGTTTGCCTCCTATTCCATAATCTCGTAGAACAGACAATAACTTCCTCCTAGGAACCCGGGCATACGTCTTTTCTAGATCTATAAAGCATAGATACAATTCCCTGTTCCACTCATAACACTTTTCCATTATTTGCCGTAAGCTAAAGATCTGGTCCTGACAACCTCTAAGAGACCTAAACCCACACTGATTTTCATCCAATTGGTCCTCAACTAATCCTCGCACTTTCCTTTCAACAGTACCTGAGAAGATTTTACCCACAACGCTGATTAAAGAGATACCTCTGTAGTTGTTACAATCTTTTCTGTTTCCATGTTTAAAGATTGGTGTGATTACTGCTTTTGTCCAGTCTGATGGAACCTGTCCCGACTCCCAGGCGAATTCAATTATCCTGTGTAGCCATTTAAGACCTGGCATTCCACTGTATTTCATAAGTTCCGACTTAATTTCATCCACCCCAGCTGCTTTATTGCACTGCAATCTATTGACCATTTTCTCCACTTCCTATTTCCATCATCATTCCTATCCAATTCTACCTCGAAATCTGAAACATTACTGATCGTATTTTCACCTACATTGAGCAACTCTTAAAAATATTCCCTCCATCTGCCCAGGGCATCCACATGATTCACCAGCAGTTTTCCTGACCTGTCCAAAATACTTGTCATTTCCTTCTCATCTCCCTTTCGAAGACTGCTAATTACACTCCAGAATGGTTTTCCAGCAGCTTGACCCATAGTCTCCAACTTGTTTCCAAAGTCTTCCCAAGATTTCTTCTTGGATGCTGCAATTATCTGTTTGGCTTTGTTTCTCTCCTCAACATAACTTTCTCTCCCTACCTGAGTTCTAGTATGTAGCCATTTTTGATACGCCTTCTTTTTCATTTTACAGGCTGCCTTAACAGTGTCATTCCACGAAGCTGTTTGCTTCATCCTACTTTTACACACTACTGTTCCAAGACATTCTTTAGCCACATCTATTACTGCGTCCCTGTACCTTGCCCATTCCTTTTCCAATGACTGTAATTGACTACATTCAACTAACTGGTACCTTTCTGAGATCGCTGTTATGTACTTGTGCCTGATTTCCTTATCCTGAAGTTTCTCCAATCTTATCCTCCTACATATGGACCTGACCTCCTGCACGTTCGGCCTCACGATCCCAATTTCACTGCAGATTAAATAATGATCAGTGTCATCAAAGAATCCCCTGAATACACGTGTGTCCCTCACAGCCTTCCTGAATTCCTGATCTGTTATTATATAGTCAATGACGGATGTGGTTCCCCTGCCTTCCCATGTATACCGGTGAATGTTCTTATGTTTAAAAAAGGAGTTTGTGATTACTAAGCCCATACTGGCACAGAAATCCAAGACTTGTTTCCCGTTCCTGTTGGCCTCCATATCCTCTCCAAATTTACCCATAACCTTTTTATACCCTTCTGTTCGATTTCCAATCCTGGCGTTAAAACCACCCATGAGCAGAACACTGTCCTTGTCCTTTACTCTAACAACTACATTACTGAGTGCCTCATAAAAACTATCCATCTTATCTTGATCTGTCCCTTCACAATGCGAATATACTGACACAATCCTAAATTTCTTGCTAGACACTGTCAAATCTATCCACATTAGTCGTTCGTTTACATACCTTATTGAAACTACGCTGGGTTCCATTTCTTTCCTGATGTAAAGCCCTACACCCCATTGTGCTATTCCTGCTTTGACTCCTGACAGGTAGACCTTGTACTCTCCCACTTTTCTTCTTTCTCACCCCTTACCCGAAAGTCACTAACAGCTAAAACGTCCAGCCCCATCTTACTTGCAGCCTCTGCCAGCTCTGCCTTCTTGCCAGAGTAGCCCCCATTGATATTAATAGCTCCCCATCTCATTACCATTTGTTTGCCAAGTCGTATCTTAGGAGCCCCTGGTTTGTGAGTTAGAGGTGGGACTCCGTCACCTCCAAAGGTCCGAGGCATTTTGCTCAGATTGTTGCCAGCGCCATATTTAAAGTACCAGGGAAGCAGGTTGCTAGCCTTACTTGCCCCGAGTCCCATTGGGTTTTACCCCTAACGGCTGAGGTACTAACAGGTTGATTTGGTAGTCTTTGTCGTATGAGCACAAAGGTGACCACGACTCAGAATATGTCCGAGATGCCAAGCCTTATTCCAAACTAACTGGTATCCCGACTGTCGGGACCACTTACTTGGCGCCGGCCGCGGTGGCCGTGCGGTTCTAGGCTCTTCAGTCCGGAGCCGCGCTGCTGCTACGGTCGCAGGTTCGAATCCTGCCTCGGGCATGAGTGTGTGTGATGTCCTTAGGTTAGTTAGGTTTAAGTAGTTCTAAGCTCTAGGGGACTGATGACCACAGCAGTTGAGTCCCATAGTACTCAGAGCCATTTGAACCATTTGAACCACTTACTTGGCCACTCATACGTTGCCCGTGGTTCATGAACTAGGACATGACTACAGGAACCCACACCATGAACCACCACCTACGATCGTTTGAAAACAAATTTGCTACGTACACTACATTATCAAAAGTATCCGGACACTTGACTGTAAATGACTTACAAGTTCGTGGCGCCCTCCATCGGTAATTCTGGAATTCAGTATGGTGTTGGCCACCCCTAGTCTTGATGACAGCTTCCACACTCGCAGACATAGTTTCAATCAGCAGCTGGAAGGTTTCTTGGGGAATGGCAGACCATCCTTCCACCGGCCGAAGTGGCCGAGTGGTTCTAGGCGCTACAGTCGGGAACCGCGCTACGGCTGCCGTCGCAGGTTCGAATCCTGCCTCGGGCATGGATGTGTGTGATGTCCTTAGGTTAGTTAGGTTTAAGTAGTTCTAAGTTTTATGGAACTGATGAGCTCAGAAGTTGTCCCATAGTGCTAAAAAAAAAAAAAAAAAAAGGAGGAGGAGAGACATCGATGTTGGTCGGTGAGGCCTGGCACGAAGTCGGCGTTCCAAAAACATCCCAAAAGTGTTCTGTAGGATTCAGGTCAGGACTCTATGCAGGGCAGTCCATTATAGGAATGTTATTGTCGTGTAACCACTCCGCCACAGGACGTGCATTATGAACAGGTGCTCAATCGTGTTGAAAGATGCCATCCCATCCCCGAATTGCTCTTCAACAGTGGGAAGCAAGAAGGTGCCTAAAACACCAGTGTAGGCCTGTGCCGTGATAGTGCCACGTGAAACAACAAGGCGTGGTGTGTTCTAATACCAAACGTACAAATGTTTTCTTAATAGTGTTTTTCAAACCCATTCTCCAGAATGGTTCCGATAAACCAAAGATTCTAATCAGCTTCCTTTACGACCTATTCTACGTAAAAGTCCCATTTCGTATGCCCACGCATTGCTGCTCTAAAGTGAATTATATGATTGATACCAATTATGAAGCGTTCAATTTAAAAGCGAGTTTACAAACTGCACAAAATAGCACATCTAAAATTAACACTTATCTTCTGATGTCTCTCAATGTACGATAATTTGCAATGATTAGGACGTCATTATCTGTAGTAGTCACTGAGCTTTCTGAACTCGGCTGGGTTGAGCTTTAGGCATGGCAGGTGATTAAACAGTAGTGGAATAATCCAGCAAGTGTGTACAACGACCTCGCATGGTCACTGCCTAAGGCTCATGTAGAGGTCCTAGTTTCATGAAATTCTTCTTGGGTTTTTATTGAATTTGGTTGATTAAGGTATATTTTGCGTGATGGAAGTTATTTATTATTTTATTTCATAATTTAATTATTTTTCCTAACTTTGCGTTTATCTGGAGTTGTTACTGATATGAATTCTATAACTTAGGTAAGTTTACAAAGTAATTTGCGCTAAGAGTTCAATCTATGCACTCATTTCACTTAATAAGTCGCACACGCAACTGAAACAACAGTTTTAGCAGCAGAAGTTAATGAATCATTCCGTTTATTTAACATTAAATTATTCGTAACTAATTTGGAGTTACATTACTTACAATAATTCAGTGATAACGTGAAGTATTAAGAGAAGATACTTTACATATCAATGATTACATACAGAACTGGTTTTACTTGAAGCAAAGACTAAAGCAGTTGAAGTGGTTGCAACGAAATGAGGTCGTATTTCGTTTGTGATATCAGAGTCCATATAGGTATCAACTGAGAAAGTCGATTAATGAAGGCAGGAGCTTATATTAGTAATAGGAATATATTCCTCTGTTGCGCTACAGATGAAGTAAGTGAAATACGGCCGTAGTTCTGCAGATCAGTTCTCCAGATCGTCTTGTTGATCAGTGAGATTTGTGCAGTATTCCAGTTTTAAGAAATAGTACCGGTATTGTAATTAGCTTCTTAAATTCGTAGGGCGGTGTCTTAGAACCATTCTGTTTGAGCTATGTTAGCTGTTAACAATTGTCGTAGATGGGAGGCATCGTATTGAAGTCTGTCACAATTTATCGCATACAGGATACAAAGCAGTCATACAGTAAAGTAGTGTATACTGTGAATTAAATGTGTGAGGCTACAGAAATGCAGCAGCCTCAAAGAACCTCTGTCGTATAAACTAGTTAGTACATTTTGTATTTCGGCTTTGAATTGTTGTCGGCTGAAAATCCCGATTTTATTAGTGTTTCGCGTACTCAGCCACAAATAAATTCCACAGTCCAAGTCTCCGCTTTCTAGTCGCCAACAGCAAAGTGCAAAACAGGCGAAAGGGAATTGCGAAAGAGAAATCCGTGTGATCATCGGGCATCGGTGTTGGCAGTGGGTGCCAAAAATCTTAGAGACTTGAGGGTACTGAAACAAGTAACATAGTTGCCCGTAGGTGGGTTACCTACATATGTAAGCGTTCTCAACTGTTTACGGAGCTGACACAGTTGGTTAGCAGTGAGGTGCACCGGTGGGCAGGAATTATGGCGCACGAATAGTGGCATTTCACTAGATACTTGGGACTCTGCCTCAACGGCCCGGCAAAAATGGTATCTCTTATCGACTTCTGCTGCCTGCAAGCGGTTCTACAAACATTAGACGTAATCTCATTTGGCGCTATTGACTGGTGACTCCTTTTGGAAGTCTTGAACAGGTTGCTTGACTATATTCTTTCAATCGTCTGCAAGTGTTTCCACATGTGGTGCGTATGCAATGTGTGGACAGGATGCCGAGCTCCAGCCTTCAGGTATTACCCAGCGGGGTAGTTTGAGACTTGTTTAAGACAGAGATCAATGCACGGAATTTCAGTATCATCCTTGTGTTCTCGTTGGGTACATTGTGCATTATTGGTAAGTTCATGATCTATCGTATTAGTAGGTATTGCGACCGTTGAGCATATTCACGTGCTGATCCAAGTCTCGTATTCTACGAGAACTAATGAGTAGCAGTATATCTTGCGTTAAAATAAGAGAACATTAGAATTTTCTCCGACAGCCGATAGGTCGATAAGGGTGTAGGAATAGCTTGGAACCTCGCTGCGTGTACCCTACACCCTTCCCACAGAATGTGACACCCACGCAACGCCTAGCGGCTACGCTCCGTCGATGTCCGGCCGCGCACCGTTTTGTTGTGTTAATTTCTGGCACCAGACAAATGACTGCGGCCACCGGGCCATTAATCACCGCCCCGCACACAGCGCCCGGCGTCCCGGAGTCCGCCACAGCACGCCCGCTCCTCCCAGCTACATTCTTACCCTTACAGGTTTGGACTATTTCACAGTGACCGCTTTCTGGCACAGCCAATCGAACTGCGGTTTAAATAGAAGCTCGCCTGACAAGCAATTTTGTTTCCCAGTCTTCATTCAACATGTAATAAATGTGATGGCAAGATTTTTGATTTCTAACTGCTTATTTCTCTTCAGTTGATTTTACTGTGAGAACAATGTCCATTTTTGTTACGCGCACGATGGATCCCAATTAAGCAACGATGAAATTCATTTGGCCCCACAATGTGAAGCTAGTATGTGGTAGAGTTTGTCAAGGGGCCCTTTCGAAAGGCTGATGAATGCTGAAGACAGAGTGGCATTTGCAACTAAACTGATTGGCTAGAAGTCATAGGAAGAACCGTCCCGTTTGAAGGTGTGTACTGTAGGACGCCTGACTGGCATATGGTGCGCGAGTTGACATGACATTTGAGCCGTCTGCTGCAGATGGGTACAAAGTGCGCGAGTTGACCGACTTTGAAAACAGGGCGATAGTCGGTACAAAACGTACGGCTCTTATCACATCGTGGATTACAAAAGATGTCGGGTTTTAGATTTCATTAGCATCTTTATAAAATAAAAATCCGATATAGTTGGTAGTAAGTTTGTAAATTTATTCCACGACCAGTTTCGAAGCTTCAAGCTTCTTCTGCAGGTGCCATAAACTGCGAGCGAGAGGAGAGGCTACTAACGTACAAGTATTATGGGGTAGACATACTGAAATGACAGTTACAGTTGTGGAAAGTGATACCTCACATAATTATGAAAACATAAATGTGTGGCGGTCGGGACAGTCTGACATAGGAGAACACACACACGTCAAACAAACATGTGGGACTGGGAGAAAAAAGACGCTAAATTTTGGGTGGATTCCCCAAGTAAAAACATAAGTGTACTAACTCGTAGGGCCAGCATCAATAGCGCCCACCTGGACAGCATGGCACGGAAGTGGCCACCGAAGATGGCCCAGAAACCAGCCGACCGCCGCGGTGGGAGCAACTGACGTAGGAGTCGGTGAGGTGGGGAACAGAAGTAAATAGCCAGAAAAGAACTGGAAACAGGGTTGATCTGTCCCTCCGTACACAAAGTGAAGTTCACAATGCCGATACAAACTTGAACTGCAATTATGAGAAGAATAAAATAACATACAAACGTGGGGAATAGGTAAAAGTTCCAAGAAGCCAACATGACACCGTACATCAGATTAAAGAGCGTAAAGATATAATTACAACTGGAACTGTGGGTACGGATGGTATATAAAAGTATACCTAGAAATTGAGCAGTAAGACAACGATACGTGAGGTGTGATAGGAGAAGACGCAAACTCTTAGGATAGGTATCTACGTATAGATTCCTCACCAAGCAAAAATATCATAGTACAAAAAGCTTAGTTTACATTAAAATGATAAACACAACAGCAATAACAATGTGTACATATAAGACTTAGGGTAAATTCGGTTGAATTTTTGTGCAGTTTCCTGCAGAATGCGAAGAGGATTTTACCATTCAACATACATGTGCCAGATAAAATACGTGTTAGACTATATGTACACGTCCATATCTATGTAATGATGGTTCTTGTGGTAGGCACCACAGATAAATCTGTAACGTGTATCGGCACTGTTATCGTACATTGTGCGAATGATTAATACTTCAGCACAGCTCCGATAAGTCTTTAGGAGTTACACCTTCACTACATGTAAGGACAGAGTAAGCAACCGGTTTCTCTTTCAAAAACCACATCTGAATGTGTTTGTGAGAAGAGCGAGTAATGTCTCATGTGTCAAGATTCAGCAGTGGCAGAAACGTGGCCTATCAGGACTGCGCTTTATCGGTGCTGGGTTCAGAGGCGTCATACCAACGCCATGAAGGATCTCAAGGGTATCACACGATTAGCGAATGAGCTAACAGATATATTGCTCCCTCAGTCGTAAAGGACCGTGCAGCCATGTTACACGCCAAATTTATGGCCGTCTTGCTGATTCCACAAAATAACTGTAGCTAGTGAGCCTCCACGTGCTCCTACTCCAATAATTAATTTCAAATTAAGAAGCAGGCCTCCAAATGCGTGGTTGCATTTTCAAGTTGGCTTCGCTACTATCTAGGAATCAACCAAGGCGTCTGTCACATTAACCTTAAAAATTCAATACCACAATTAAAATAAATGCAGGCACGAATTTGCGGGGAAAATAATGTTCACTACTATTAAATTTGGACAAACTTTGTTTATTCGATTACTGTCCCATTTAACTCAAATTATAAAGTTTTAATATCAGATTAATTAATATTTGAGAGAGGGCTAAAATGATACGGAGCCGTATTTCACATTCGTGTAAACTTCCAGAAAATAATCAAAATTAATATCCCACAATTGCCAACTAGCTAAATCCCTCACGGGAGTGAAACTATTTTAGATTATTCGCTAGTGACACATGCGAGTATCAGTGGTCCACGTCTCAGAATTTTGCATAATTTCATCACAATCGAGTTCGACCTACTACAGCTCATGTATACTCCCTGTTCCAGATCTCAAATTCGACGGCTGAATGTATGCAGAAGTGTCCTGCGCCATGACGGCTGCCTCTATTTAATCACTCGCCTTGACTTGAATCAGGCGCACACACTTCCAACTTCCGAAACACCCGAACAAACTACACATTTAATTTTTCATATATGTAATACATACGAATTTGCACGTAAATTTACTCAGATTTCAAATGCTGTTCTTATTTCTCTAACGTAGCCATTTGTTCACAAATAACGATTTTAGCCAGGTAAACACTACTTTTTAAAGTTTTTCTGTTACTAAGAAATAGAAATTGAAACTAAGTGTATTCATACTTCCCTATCTGCGCCCACATCATAATGCTGCCGCTGTTATTTATGTTTCATTTATTACTTGTGTAAAAATTCAAGTTTATATTTGCAGAATTCATATCCCAGTCTGTAGTTCAAAATAGGTAGCATGTAAAGAAAATCTACTGTAAAAGCCCGACATTACTCTATGGGGCTTATCCGCAAGCACTTTGTTAAAATATCTTAAAGCGTCTTTGCGAAATACATTTTTAAATTTCATTTTATTTATAAGATATTTAACATGAGATAACTTAAAAAACCACGGTTGATATCGTGGATGCCTCTTCACCAATGCACTCGTGTTATTTCTGTCTTTGTAACCATGTCGAATATTGGGCCCCTTTTTGGAGCAAGGTAAGTGGTTTTAGGTCTCTATGAATATTGATTTTGTTCATAGTATTGATACTATGTATTAAGCTATTGGTTGGAAGCAGAGATGTATTACAGGCAACAAATTTCATCACGGAATAGATGTACTGAGAAACAGTGGTTTAAATGCAAAGGTCCTTGAACAGTTTTCTACATGATGTTCTTAAATTTACACCACAAGTTGAAGTCCCAGAAATTTGACACTGTCAACCTCTTCGATCTGTTTGTATTCATGTATTATACACATGCTCGAAGGAAATCTCTTACAGGTTCTGCACTGCATATAGTGGGTCTTTTCAAAGTTTAACGACAGTGAATTAGCTTTAAATCATTTATTAATGCCGGTGAAAATTTGATTAACAGTTATTTCTAAATCTGTACTTGACTTGATATTTATTGCAATGTTTGCATCATCTGCAAAGAAAACAAACCTAGCATTTTGCAATGTGACAAACTGAAGGTCATTAACATACACAAGAAAAAGCAGCAGACCTGAGATGGAACCTTGATTAACACTGCATGTAATTAATTCCCAATCAGATGAAGAATGACAGCTCACTCCACAGGTTGCACAGGTATTTCGCAACGACACCCTTTGTATCGTGTTAGTTAGACCAGACTCAAACCATTTCGCACCATTTCCAGTGACAACCCAATATTTTAATTTACTTAAAAGAATGCTGTCCTTCACACAGGCAAAGGCTTTTGACAGGTCACAGAAAATGCCTGTAAGCTCTAATTTGTTATCTAATGAATTATATCAGAACCCCTAAGATACTCAAACTGTGACTAGGACAATATATTATTTGCAGCAAGAAACTTAAGGAAACGCTTGAACACAATATTTTCAAATAATTCTGAAAAAGTCGACAAAAGTGATATTGTTCGATAGTTTGATGGTATATCTTTATCCCTCTTCTACTAAAAGAGGCTTAACTTCAGCGTATTTTAGCCAGTCTGGATATGTTCGAATGATAACAGATTTATTACGCAAATAATTTAGGATAGAACTCAATTCGCGTGCCACTCTTTGATTAATTTCATGGATATGCTGTCATACCCAGTGGAATACTTAGATTGTAAGGAATTTGGGACGGTTACTATTCTTTGGGAAACATGAATATCATTTCCATTTTACGACAGTTATTTTTAAATACTGGTCTCAGATTACCCATTCTACTGTACACCGAGCCTGATAACCCCAAGCTTTCAGTGACAGAAACAAACAGTTATTTAAGAGGTTTTCAACACTAATGCACTTGTTACCGATGTCTCATTTATTCTTAGACCTATCTGTTCCTCTTCCTTTTTGGCTCCACCTGTCTCTGTCTTCACTATATACAGTTTTTATTTTGTTGCATGATGTAATTATATTTTTCTCATAATAAAGCTGCTTTGATTTCTACATTGCTTGATCCAATATGTTGCTGCATTCTTTGTAATGCATTACAATGCTAACATCAGAGCTGTTTCTAGATAGTAGATACAGTCTCCTTTATGTCCCTCATGATACCTTTATCCTTGTGTAATCTGTTGTTTATTTTTTGACTTGTTTGATTTGCGTTACCTTTAGGGGAAATCAATTTTCAAAAGAGGAAGTACCTTTATTAACGAATGCTTTGTATAACTGATTCTGTGCATTGGCTGTATTACAACCCTATGAAACTACTTTTTCTGTCAATTATTGAAATTCTCTGCTGAATGAATTGCGTATATTAAAATTTGCTTTCTGGCTGCCTGTTTTATCAATGTGAATGTCATTTTCAGGTTTTCTCTGGGCATCTTTGTAAAAGAAACGAAAGTGCGAGTTCCCTCCAGCACTACTTCAGACATTAGTCGAATCCATGGCACGTCGTGCTGCAGCACTTCTGCGTGCTGGCGAGGACCCTACACGATATTAGGCAGGTGCACCATTTCTTTGACTCATCAGTGTATAAGACGATGCCCTTAAAGACTCGAAATGGTTATTCAAATGCTTCAAATGGCTCTGAGCACTATGGGACTTAACATCTGAGTTCATCAGTCCCCTAGAACTTAGAATTACTTAAACCTCACTAACCTGAGGACATCACACACATCCATGCCCGAGGCAGGATTCGAACCTGCGACCGTAGCGGTCGCGTGGTTCCAGACTGAAGCGCCTAGAACCGCTCGGCCACACCGGCCGGCGAAATGCTCATTTCCTTTCTGTTTTA
The DNA here is from genome assembly GCF_021461395.2 of Schistocerca americana. Classification (NCBI taxonomy): domain Eukaryota; kingdom Metazoa; phylum Arthropoda; class Insecta; order Orthoptera; family Acrididae; genus Schistocerca; species Schistocerca americana. The sequence continues at coordinate 936,626,522 of NC_060119.1, forward strand.
TAACACGTAAATTGAAATCGAAGAATTTATTTGTCTATACTACAGACACAACAACATGACTAGCATATGGATAAGGGAGGAAATATGCGTATGATGTAGGAATTTTATATCCGTCCATTTCGTAAACCCTATGATTTACGAGGCATGCGCAGTCGAGAACTGCGGCCGGAGCGCGCTGCGATCGCGTATGCCACTTTCACGTACTGATACCGTATGCACAAGCCGCATCGTTTCTGAGCGTTCATGAACACGCTGGAAGAGGCACTCTCAACGTTGACGTTCGAAAGCACGGTCCGTGTGGCGACTGCCTGGATCGATCTACGTGCCTTGCTGTTTCTCAAAACACTAGCTGGTCCAGCTGCGTATGTTGCTAACACCCAAATAGGACGATCGCTCAGGGTCACTTCAGTTTTTAAAGTCAGTAGTCTCACTTAAGGGCCTGCACTGTCTCAGGATTTCTATGTTGAGCGAGGTGCAGCATACAGCATCACGATGAACGTATATGTGTGTGGAGGCTCCAAAGCAAACGGACGTTGCCATATTGCATTTATTATCTTCATACAAATATAGTACCTGGCGTGATGGTGTGGACTACTACTCGGTACACAACATGATCACTTCTACATCGCACAATCGATAATTTCTACAACAGCGATTACACTTCTGGCAAGATCGTTGGCTGTGCTCCGTTTCCACCGTCTTGGTGATGTTATCTTTCAATACGACACGAGATAGCTTATTGCCCGTAGGGTCCTCACCACTGCGACACAAAGAGTGTTCCACTGTTACACTGGACAGCACGTTCACTATAGAGTTAAAGCTTTAAAGCAACATGATATGTATCCTCCTCTGGCTTTCTAGCTCAAACTAAATCTCGCCGAACTGGAGCCACTGTTCCTGTCAGGGTCTAACAAAGCCGTTCCCTCAGTCCAATAAACACAAAGATGATTAACTGGACACAAATTGGTTTCTGGACATTTCTATCGCCATCAGCAGACGAAGAATTGTATAGTATTACAGTGTACAGGTAGGCTTCCGCGACGTGGTCACAGTCAGTAAAATCCTTCTGATTAGCCATACACCCTGAGGAAGGCGCCTTGCAACAGTCGCCGAAAGGTCGGAATTTTATAGTTGACAACGCGGCCTCAAACTCAGAACAATTTTATTGACTATGTTATTACAAGTTGGGAAACGGAGCTATAGTTGCCGCAATGAACAGAAGTCAAAAAAATGTACTTATCTTGAATTATCGTTGTTGTTGTTGACCCTGCTCGTTATCATATAAAAAGTCAGGATGTGATTCTTCTGAGCCTCAGATCTTGTCGAAAAGTCATCAAATCTTTAGCGAAGAATCGTCGTAGATTATTCCTGAAATCACTTGTGTCAATAATTGGATTTTGTTCAACTGTGTAAAAATATGAACGGTTAAAACTGTACACTTTTGAAACAAATACTTTTTTCAGATTGACCTTTTTACCCCAAAAATGCAGATAAATTACGTAATATAATCACATTTGAGCATACTCGAATTTCAACAAGAATTTATTACATATTCGTGGTTAAACATGGGGGCACGTCATACACTCTTCAAGGCAAGATTTACATTTCGTCCATACAAAGAGCTTGTTAGATCACATTGCAACAAGTCTGCGGTAACCTATAAACAGAAAATGTTATTTGGGACGTAAACATATCTTGTATAGAATAGATGACTGCGAAATCTCAAACACAATTTCTATAAAGAATTTTCAGTCATTCGTGTATTGCCAAAGGTAATATTATTTGCCCAAATAACCCGCAAAAGTAACTAATCTGATTTCATGGGATTGTTAACGTTTTAGAGATGAAACGAAAAAGTAATTCAAAGGATTTCAAAATATAAAAGAAAATATAAAAAGATAAATGAAATGTCATATAAAGATGACCAAGCAGCATAATAATCGCGAAAGCTCCCTTTTAGAAAACAAAGTACCCAAATTTCATAAGTCCACCGTCAGAATATGGGTGGTACTGAACGGTTCATTTGACACAGATGTATCATTATCTACTACTGAACAGGCGTCACAAAGCGTCTCGCTTTAGGAGAGAAGATGGGTTGGGGTGGCAGATCTCTATACTAAATGTCGCACTGATCTGCATAAAACAGTAGCAACATATCCAGTCATGTACTGTTCCCACTAGACAGTATAGGCACAATAATTAAAATTTCATGATGTGGTATTCTTCCTGGTGTTGCAATTTTAATGGATAACATTTCAATTATAATAGACACGTAACAGGACTGCTATATATATGGTGAGTGTAAATTAGACGTAATTCTAATTCAGCATGTGAACTGGCTTTGCACTTCAATGAAATCGACTTGAACTGTTATGGCAATACGAATGTTCTTTTCGCTCGTATCAAATGGACTTTTACTGGAGCTACGGCGCTTTCTGCGACATTTAACGTGAACGTCATACATTTCGGATCTTAAGTAGAAACATATGCGTTTCCAAGAATTACAGCCTCTAGGAGACATCTGGGTAATGTAACCTGCTGGGATCCGAATCAGATAATCTGCCTAGATGTGTATGGAATCCTGGAGGTTATTTTTCGCAAAAGTTGTAAACGTCGGTCATTTACCGACGTCACGTATTTGGAACGAATTAGCGTTCTGGAGACAGAAAGACATTCCTTGTAACTGTTTTCTCGGTACATTTCGTGAAACTTTAAGTGATGATGACTCCTCCAATGGCGTGCACACACACACACACACACACACACACACACACACACACACAGACACACACACACACACACACACACACACACACACACACACACACACACACACATACATACATACATACATACACAAAACAGACATCTCAAAGCAAATTGCTGCCTATCTTGTGCAGATACAAACTATGATCAACAGCAGAAGAACCAGATGTATCTGTTGTGTTCAAGAGAGAGAGCACTCCAGTCAAAGTAAAATAACTGATAGCGAAACCTCTAAAACTAGTAAATAAATTTTGTTCTTTGAGAATTAAAATAAATGATGATAGCATAGGAAACGAGGACAGAATATTCGGATTAGCAACAGAAAGGAAAGTTGTACTAACAAAGAGAAATATGTAAAAGCTGAATATGAATTTAGGTCTTAGGAAATTCTTTATCAAGGTATTTGTCTGGAGTGCAGAATTCTATGGAAGTGGAACGTGGACGACAGACAGTAAAGATAAGACGGGAAGATAAACTTTCGAAACGTAGTGCTAAAGAAAAATGCTGAAGATTAGATGTGTAGATCGTATAATTTTATAGCCGTCCAATGAAGTACTAAAGAGTTGTTATGTCAAATCGGGTAAATATGGCGCAGCTTGGCTAAAACAAGGGTTAGGCCGGTATGTCACGTTTAAAGGTTTCAAGAAATATTAACGGAAATGCTCGGAAGACGCAGGCTCAACTACTGTAAGCAATTTCAAGTGGATGCAGGTTGCAGTGGTTATTCAGAGATGAAGAGGCTCGCATGATACAGGCCACAGTGTAGAACAGTAGCACAGATATCTTCGGACTGGAGACCACAACAATAGCTTTGTGAATGAAATGTAAACTTTTACTAGCGCTAAATAAATAAGAAGCAAGCAAATACGAGTCAGAAGTCTTGGGACATTTTCATAAGTTGGAAGATTAAAGGGAAAATTTTAATGTGATGATGGAAACATAGGTTTCATGTGGGGCCGCTACTTTTGGAGTGAATGTCGTTCATGGGCGCCATCTTGAAATCCGCCATTTTGGTTTCAAGTCATTTTTTTTTAAATGGGAAGGGGGTGTATGACACATTAAATAGCACTCACTTGAGCTCGGGAATTTAGTGGTGTAATTTGTTTTTGTCTCTCTTGAACAGTTTAGAGGTTATTAATGTTCAAAGTTGGGACATTATCTTCATACCGACTGCTTCAACTTATGTTCTACGTATTGTCTATCCCGTGCAATGCACAACTGTAGTCGCCGCAACCACTCTGACTGCACACGGAGCAGAGTGTCTCCTGAAGTTTGGTCACAGGCGTGTTGCATGTGTTCCTCCAGGTGTCTCAAATCACGGATGCTCTCAGCGTACACTATCTGCTTAAGTGTCCCCATAGACAAAAATCAAGGGGCGTTAGGTCAGGGGATCTGGGCGGCCACTCCACGGGACCACGGCAACCAATCCACTTCCCTAGCAGTTGTTCCTCCAACCATTCACGGACACCAATGCCATAATGTGGGCTCCATCGTGCTGAAAATAAGATGAGAAAATGCCGTCTGCGATCAGTGTGGAAGGGAACACAAGGTCCTGCAGCAGTATCAGATACAGTGGTGCAGTTAAAGTGTTGTAAATGAAAAATGGCCCAATTATGCGGGTGTCCCATAAGCCACACGACACCATCTCCTTGCGTTGGAGTAGGTTTAATTACTCCAGAAATCATCCTTAGAGTGTTATGCAATTGGACATCCACCTTTTTTACATGTGGGCTGTTTATCCAAGTCGGAGCACAGTATTTGGCAGCCGAGAATACAATTGCTAAAGCAGAGGTGCGGAGAGTGGAGGCCGTTGCTCCCCAGGTAGTACCATAGAGCTTCTTAATAATGTTATTTCTTGTCTTTTAGTTTTCGGCAGTCTTTGTTAGGTGCTCTTTAAAAGATAGTGTTCTGCCCAGCGTCATGTCCAAGTACTTCGGAGTTTTATTGTGCCTGAGAATGGTGTTTTCAAATCGAATGTTGAGTTTGTTGTTGAGATGGAAGCAACTAACCTCTGTTTTCGAAGCATTTGGTTGAAGTCTCCACTTACGGAAATATTCACCCATTATCTTCAGGTCTTTCGCTAGGATGTCCTCAGATGCTTCAATTGTGCTACATCTTGTAGCGAGGGCCCAATCGTCAGCATACCCGAACTTTTTTGATTGTGTTTTCGGGAGGTCTGCAATATAGAGGCTAAACAGCAGTGGTGCAAGCACTGATCCTTGTGGTAAGACATTCTTTAGCCCATACGTATTTGGAACACCCTATCATTGAGCATGCTGTCTTTTAAGCGTGCTATAAATTTGCAAGGAATTACTTGGAGAATTTTGTGCATGATGCCTTCTCTCCACAGCCGCTGTCAATAAAGGCCACTGATGTTTTAAATTTCCTCTGGAATCTTGCCTCAGTGTAAGTAGTGATTGACAACACCTGGTCAGCACAACTTCCTCCTGGCCGAAAGCCTGCCTGTTCAACTGGGATCACCCTGAGCAATTCTGGGCTAATTCTGTTATATATAATCCTCTCTAGTAATTTGTAACTTACAGACAGCAGGGCAATTGGTCTGTAGCTTTTTGGGTTGTCAGCTGGCTTCCCAGGCTTTAGAATAGCTATTACCTTAGAGCGTTTGAGTTCTTGTGGGACATTGCCAATTTGCATGACGTTTGTGAAAAATCGAGCCAGCCATACTTTTGTATAATTGCCACAGTTTATTATGAATTCAGGGTGAACGTTGTCGAAACCTGGTGCCTTTGTTGGTTTGACTTCTTTCAGAGCTTTTTCTATATCTTCGCTAGAGAAACGGCGAGAGTATTGAGTTTCTGTGGCTTCATTTGTTAAGATTTTTTAGTTCTCGCTTAACTTGGATTGTGTGTGTTTTATCCTTTGGTGTCCTAGACGTGCAGCTATGGCATTTGGTCTTACAGCTGCTTTTTGTCGTTGTACTGGTGGGCTGCTCCCTAGCTTTCTCAGCAGTGACCATGCTTGCCTGCTAGATGTTTGGAAATTGAGGCTTTCTACAGTTTCCGTCCACTTTTGTCTTCTGGCAGCATCCAGTCTGTGAAGCAGGTCATACGCTATTTCCTGATCTTCGGATTCAAGGAAGCTCTTTTATAGGTCTTCGCTGGTTTGGGACCATCCAGGGATATATTCTTTGCGGTACCCTCTTGGTATGTGCTTCTTGGCTGTGCTTATCATGGCACCAAAAAATCTTTGGTAATTTTGGCTGGTAGGCGGTATCCATCCCAAACATTTGTCCAGATTTGTGGAGAACACGGTCCAATTGGCTTTTTAAAAATTCTATCGTTGGCGAGGAATAGAGGTAATTAGGGGAACCTGAGTTCCTACCTCTATTATGATTGGATGGAGCTGACTGTGCGGAAAGTCGGGCAGAACTCTACGCGAGGCCATGAGAGGTTGGTCTCGGTTGTTGGACGAGACAAAACACAGGTCAGGGTTGTATTCCTGTCTCCAGGCAGCTGATCTAAACATAAACCGATCCTTAGCATCGAATACATGTATAAGGTTTCGTCTTCTGCCCATTTTGCTAACGCTTCTCCATTTGCATCACTGTCTTTATCCTTCCACTGGTCATGATGACTATTAAAATCCCCAACGTATACAGCAGGATGTGGTTGAGTATGAAGGACCTGGGCTGGCCAAGGTGTAGGAGGTGGCTTATAAATATTGGAGACGTTAATGCTTCCGATTTTTGTGACAACATTATGAAAGTCTTCGTTCGTGGATGTAGAAATTAGAAAACGTTTTCAATATCTTGTTTGACATGTGTGGCTACTCCATAAGACCTATGATAAGTCGCTCTGAACTGCTCATAGACTGGTATTTTGCCACTTTTATTTAGTTCTTGCACTGTATCACAATGGGTTTTCTGTACTGCAATCAAGTCAATGTTGTCATTTTTTAATAGTTTTGTAGAAACTGGCACTTAGCATAGCTTATGCCTCCTACGTTTATGTGACAAATTTGAACCAAAGGTCCGAGTTCCCCGGTCAGACTGACCTGAGAAGAGCCGTTTGATCTGTCTGGTGACATAACTCTTTCTGAAAGTGTCTTATAGTCAGGAGATCCTCAGATTATCTGACTGCCAGTATGTGCTAGTTCATTTAGCGTTACCTAGGGTGCACGTGTAGTGTTGTAGTACGGACGCGAACTAGATTTACACCCTGGGATTTATATAAAAGAAAAGACTTAAAATTTGATGTAGTTTTTCGTAGATATTTCGAGAACTTTGAAAATCCAGCTGAAGAAGAAGATAACAAAATTTTATTCCACAGATATTTATAATAATGGCTTATAAAATTTTGTACAAAAATGCATTAATTTTGTTCAGATGGATTTTTCAAAGAAGGAAGATTTGTACTGACACTGTTGAAATAATTTCAATTGTTTATAATTAAAACACGAATATGAAATCGTATGCGTCTATGCATATAACATTTCTTAACAACTGTACCAAATTTAGTCACATTGCCTTGAAAACTTTGGGTTGTATAACATTTTTTTACAAGTACTGCACTTTCATATACGTCCCCCGTTGGAGGGAAAATTTTGATCTACAGAGCCATATCTACATAGTGGTGAGAACGAACTTCATAACTGAAAAATATTATCACAGCCAGTATAATCTATTGAAATATCAAAAATAAACATCCTGAAAAGTCAACCTCTGATGCGAAGAGTCGTTCATTGTCGGGTAATCTCATTAAATACGTACACAAGAAATTCATGTGTTCCTTGTGTTTCACGTCAAGGACTTATGACTGATCCTCTTTCAGAGAGGAGATTTCATCGCTGCTTGAGAATCTTCTTATCCGTAAACTGGGACCGAAATAGCTAATTTCATTTAGGAAGACGTAACATGTAGCTCATTGCACTCCTAAAACAAAATTAATTCCCCTTTACTCTCCCTTTATATTTTTAGCGTTTTGACATTCAGCGCTGCCGTATAGTGAAGTTGTAATACAACATAAAACTCAATCTACGCAAGCCACTGAACAAGCAGATAACTTATCACGATTATTACAAAATATTTTCGGTACATTATTTTTAAACTACGTAAAACTCCGACTGTATCATCATACAAGAAGTTGAGGAAAATACTTTGTTTAACAATGTAAAAGGGATAACAAAATGAACTAGGCTGTGCTGAAAATAAATGCCACCGAATTTTTATATGATTACTCTTAAAGTTTTTTTAAATAAAAGAAACTTTATTAACATTCTACATCAGTCTTCTCTTCCGCGTATTTGCAGTCTTCTGTAAGCGTGTAATATGGCTTTGGGCAACATAACTCTGACTGTGCGTGACGAACAGAGTGCTGTAATCGAGTTTCGAATTCGAGGAGTTCATCCACACATGGATCACACTTTCCTTCAGTATGATAATGCCAGACCAAACACCAGTCCTGTGACATCTGCGACAATCCGACGCCTTTGTTTCACTGTTATCGAGCGTCCTCCGTACAGTTTAGACTTGGGCTCATCTGATATTTAGGTGTTCCCAGAACTTAAAAAACGCCTTCGAGGACTTCATTTCGATAGTGTCGAAGTAATGCAAACAGAAGAGAGGTTGTGGCTCCGTCAAGAAAGAAAACGTTTTACAATGATGATATCAGCAAACTAGCCTCTCTTTAGGAGAAATATGTTCGTCGCCACGGAGACTATGTTGAGAAATAGATATGTAAACATGAAGAATAAAGATGAAGAATATTAATAACGTTTGTTTTGTTTGTGAAGTTTTATGAATCTACACATAAAGATTGGGAGGCATTACTTTTCAGCACATACTCGTATATCATAGAAACCGGAAAATAATTTTTGTACCCAGATTTTAAAATTATTTTCTGAAACTAATAACACTAAATATCTTATAATATTTTACTGCAACTACGGCAGAATATTTCTAAATTTTAATCGAAATGATTATTTCCGATTTTTCACTTACCACATATATCTTTCATCCCCGTAAGATACTTCCTACATTTAATACATTTCCCTTCCTCTGGTTGCAACTTTCGCATTTGCCAAATTCGCTTAAGATTAAGACGCGGACGAGTTTTGCGTTGCATCCTATAAGATATAGAATGTTGTCAGCGAGCTGCAGAATTGAGGTCCTAGAGGAATATCTACATGAAATCAGGCATATTTTCTGTTTGTATGCAAATAATACCTTCCCGTTTTCCCTCTAGATCCTACTAATATTGTTCCTTACGCACTGAAAAGTATCTGTGAATGATAACTTCACTAGCTCAGTGGTAAACGAAACATGTGCAGTGCTTCCTTCAGGAAACTTTTGTTTGCTGAAACAACACATTCATAAAGTATTCATTGCTGTTTTTTTGCCAACTTAAGCCTTTAATCTGATTCGAGACGACTTCTTTGAACCTGTTTGAGGAAGCATGGTGCACAGAGCGTGATCCATTGTCTTGATAGAATGTGCTATGTACGAGGATGGTTCAGAAAGCATGATAACTAGCCCTTTGCGAGGAAAGGTTTATCTAGGATCTGGAAGAGAGACGCAGAGTTAGTAAGGCACTGGTACGTTACTCTACCAATAGAGCATTTCATTGGCGCAATTTATGTACAGACCTGTAGAGCACTTGTTACCTCACTTACTGAACCATCTTCGTAAATGGAAGTGCCTGGAAGATGTACAGTTGTGGAATAGTGGAACGTACAGCCAGCAATATCTCCTGTACTACAGTGAGGGAAAACAACCGCAACACCAGGAATTCGTTCTGCGACATAAGTGAAAGTTGGTAGGCGTGTTTTTACGTTTGAAAGATGACGTCTGTTCAAATCTCGTGTCACGCGTAAGAGAGGCCTTAATAGCGCCGCTATGAGGATGCAAGTAGCGCTTGCTTTAAATAGGCGATGTAAATATCGTGAACGTTAGTTACCTTTGAGTATGGAGGTGGTGAGCTGATGTTACTCAAATATAACTTTAAGGCGACAAAGACGCCTTATCAACACCTCACTGGGTTTTTACGAAGGCTACCAGAAGCTGCATGCTCCGCGAAGTGGTAGAAAGGCTCGTCAATGATCCAGATACGATACGTGATTGCTAGCAGAGGTGGTCAACTTACAATCGCAAGAAAATCGGGCTTCTGACAGCGAAGACCGTCGTTTCCGGCGTATGGATTATCCGCATCGTACTCCCTTTCCAACAGCAACTTCAGAAGCAGTTGATACCATAGTGACACAAAAACTGTTACAAATCGGTTACTTCAAGGACATTTTCGAGCCAAATACCGTGAAATATGCATTGACCTCAACCATAGGCATTTGTGACTACAGTGGTGACCGGAAAGAGCTCATTGGAGGGCAGGGTGGAGGTCTACTGAGTTTTCTGATGAAAGATGCTTCTGCCTCGGTGAAAGTGATGGCCGTGTGTTGGTTATTACAACAGCAACTGAGAATTCTTTCCTAGTTGGTGAAACTATTTTAGTAATGAGGATTTCTTAATCCTCCCCTTATACTATCCAATACATCTTAGAGCGTGGAATCTTCTGATAACTGTATGATCTCTTAGATCTTCCATTAACGGGGTGCTTCTCAGCCACTGAAGATAATATTCCATTACAAAGTATTCCTCTGAGCTGAAATCATTGCACTAAGTTAAGTTCGAAAACTGCTGAGTGTTACTCCATACTGCGAAGTTATTTCAGACAAGCACCTTTGCGTAAAATGCTTCCACAATCTGTCCTCCTTCTTTGTCCTTGGGATGTTAGGATTTGTTCCATACCAAGTTCTGGACAATGAAGAAATAATAATATTTATATCTAGTTTCTACCAATCCATTACTGCCTTTATAGGTGGATTCCACCCCCCCATGAACCATGGACCTTGCCGTTGGTGGGGAGGCTTGCGTTACTCAGCAGTACAGATAGCCGTACCGTAGGTGCAATCACAACGGAAGGGTATCTGTTCAGAGGCCAGACAAACGCGTGGTTCCTGAAGAGGGGCAGCAGCCTTTTCAGTAGTTGCAGGGGCAACAGCCTGGATGATTGACTGATCTGGCCTTGTAACACTAACCAAAACGGCCTTGCTGTGCTGGTACTGCGAACGGTTAAAAGCAAAGGGAAACTACAGCCGTAAATTTTTCCGAGGGCATGCAGCTTTACTGTATGGTTAATGATGTGGCGTCCTCTTGGGTAAAATATTCCGGAGTCCCCCATTCGGATCTCCGGGCGGGGAATACTCAAGAGCTCGTCGTTAGCAGGAGAAAGAAAACTGGCGTTCTACGGATCGGAGCGTGGAATGTCAGATCCCTTAATCGGGCAGGTAGGATAGAAAATTTAAAAAGGGAAATGGATAGGTTAAAGTTAGATATAGTGGGAATTAGTGAAGTTCGGTGGCAGGAGGAACAAGACATTTGGTCGGGCGAATACAGGGTTATAAATACAAAGTCAAATAGGGGTAATGCAGGAGTAGGTTTAATAACGAATAAAAAAATAGGAATGCGGGTAAGCTACTACAAACAGCATAGTGAACGCATTATTGTGGCCAAGTTAGACACGAAGCCTACGCCTACTACAGTAGTACAAGTCTATATGCCATCTAGCTCTGCAGATGACGAAGAAATTGAAGAAATGTATGATGAAAGAAAGGAAATTATTTAGGTAGTGGAAGGAGACGAAAATTTAATAGTGATGGGTGACTGGAATTCGATAGTAGAAAAAGGGAGAGAAGGAAACGTAGTAGGTGAATATGGATTGGGGGTAAGAAATGAAAGAGGAAGCCGCCTGGTAGAATTTTGCACTGAGCACAACTTAATCATGGCTAACACTTGGTTCAAGAATCATAAAAGAAGGTTGTATACATGGAAGAAGCCTGGAGATACTGACAGATTTCAGTTAGATTATATAATGGTAAGACAGAGATTTAGGAACCAGGTTTTAAATTGTAAGACATTTCCAGGGGCAGATGTGGACTCTGACCACAATCTATTGGTTATGAACTGTAGATTAAAACTGAAGAAACTGCAAAAAGGTGGTAAATTAAGGAGATGGGACCTGGATAAACTGAAAGAACCAGAGGTAGTACAGAGTTTCAGGGAGAACATAAGGGAACAACTGACAGGAATGGATGAAAGAAATACAGTAGACGAAGAATGGGTAGCTTTGAGGGATGAAATAGTGAAGACAGCAGAGGATCAAATAGGTAAAAAGACGAGGGCTAGTAGAAATCCTTGGGTAACAAAAGAAATATTGAATTTAACTGATGAAAGGAGAAAATATAAAAATGCAGTAAATGAAGTAGGCAAAAAAGAATACAAAGGTCTCAAAAATGAGATCGACAGGAAGTGCAAAATGGTTAAGCAGGGATGGCTAGAGGATAAATGTAAGGATGTAGAGGCCTATTTCACTAGGGGTAAGATAGATACTGCCTACAGGAAAATTAAAGAGACCTTTGGAGAAAGGAGAACCACTTGTATGAATATCAAGAGCTCAGATGGAAACCCAGTTCTAAGCAAAGAAGGGAAAGCAGAAAGGAGGAAGGAGTATATAGAGGGTTTTTACAAGGGCAATGTACCTGAGGACAATATTATGGAAATGGAAGAGGATGTAGATGAAGATGAAATGGGAGGTAGACAACATTCCATTAGAACTACTGACGTTCTTGGGAGAGCCAGTCCTGACAAAACTCTACCATCTGGTGAGCAAGATGTATGAAACAGGTGAAATACCCTCAGACTTCAAGAAGAATATAATAATTCCAATTTCAAAGAAAGCAGGTGTTGACAGATGTGAAAATTACCGAACTATCAGTTTAATAAGTCACGGCTGCAAAATACTAACGAGACCTCTTTACAGACGAATGGAAAAACTAGTAGAAGCCGACCTCGGGGAAGATCAGTTTGGATTCCGTAGAAATATTGGAACACGTGAGGCAATACTGACCCTAGGATTTGTAGACTTAGAGAAAGCTTTTCACATTGTTGACTGGAATACTCTATTTCAAATTCTGAAGGTGGCAGGGGGTAAAATACAGGGAGTGGAAGGCTATGTACAATCTGTATAGAAACCAAATGATAGTTATAAGAGATGAGGGGCATGAAAGGGAAGCAGTGGTTGGGAAGGGAGTGAGACAGGGTTGTAGCCTCTCCCCGATGTTATTCAATCTGTATATTGAGCAATCAGTGAAGGAAACAAAAGAAAAATTAGGAGTAGGTATTAAAATCCATGGAGAACGAATAAAAACTTTGAGGTTCGCCGATGACATTGTAATTCTGTCAGAGACAGCAAAGGACTTGGAAGATCAGTTGAACGGAATGGATAGTATCTTGAAAGGAGGATATAAGATGAACATCAACAAAAGCAAAACGAGGATAATGGAATATAGTCGAATTAGGTCAGGTGATGCTGACGGTATTAGATTAGGAAATGAGACACTTAAAGTAGTAAAGGAGTTTTGCTATTTGGGGAGCAAAATAACTGATGATGGTCGAAGTAGAGAGGATATAAAATGTAGACTGGCAATGGCAAGGAAAGCGTTTCTGAAGAAGAGAAATTTGTTAACATAGAGTATAGATTTAAGTGTGAGGAAGTCGTTTCTGAAAGTATTTGTATGGAGTGTAGCCATGTATGGAAGTGAAACATGGACGATAAATAGTTTAGAAAAGAAGAGAATAGAAGCTTTCGAAATGTGGTGCTACAGAAGAATGCTGAAGATTAGTTGGGTAGATCACGTAACTAATGAGGAGGTGTTAAATAGGATTGGGGAGAAGAGAAGTTTGCGGCACAACTTGACTAGAAGAAGGGATCGGTTGGTAGGACATGTTCTGAGCCATAATGGGATCACCAATTTAGCATTGGAGGGCAGCGTGGAAGGTAAAAATCGTAGAGGGAGAACAAGAGATGAATACACCAAGCAGATTCAGAAGGATGTAGGTTGCAGTAGGTACTGGGAGATGAAGAAGCTTGCACAGGATAGAGTAGCATGGAGAGCTGCATCAAACCAGCCTCAGCACCGAAGACCATAACAACATAACAACAACAACAGGTGGATTCCAGGTAAACCAAGTATCAAAGTACATGACCCTAAACTCTGTAAGATGTTTTCCTCTGATTGCATAGTTCACTAACTTGTTGGAACATACACTAACGTGACAAAAGTCACCTGACAGCGGTATTCACGTTTACAGACGGCGGCAGTATCGCGTACACAAGGTATAATAGGGCAGTGAATCGTTGGCACTGTCAATTGTACTCAGGTGATACAGGTGAAAGGGTTCCCGTCGTGATTATGGCCGGACTACGGGCGTTTTACAGACTCTGAACGCGGAACGGTAGTTGCAGCTAGAAGCGTGGGACATTCCATTTCGGAAATCGTTAGGGAGTCCAATATCTCGAAATCCACAGTGTCAAGTGTATGCCGAGAATACAGAACTTCAAGCATTAATTCTCACTAAGGACAACGCAGAGTCTGACATACTTTAATTAACAACAGAGAGCAGCTGCGTTTTCGTAGAATTGTCAGTGCTAACAGACAAGCAACACCAACCGCAGTAGTCAATATGATACTACGACGAATGCATCCTTTACGACAATGCCCCGAAATGTTGCGTTAATGGCCTATGGCAGCAGACGATCGAAGCGAGTGGCTTTCCTAACAGCACGACGTCATCTGCCGCGCCTCTCCTGGACTAGAGATCACATCGGTTGGTCCCTCGACGACTGGGAAATCGATGGCTGCTCAGATGAGTCCCGAGTTCAGCCAGTAAGAGCTAATGGTAAATTTTGAGTGTGGCGCAGACTCCACGAAGCGATGGACACAAGTTGTCAACAAGGCACTGAGCAATCTGGTGGTGACTGCATAATGATGTGTGCTGTGTTGACATGGAATGAACTGGGTCCTCTGGTCCAACTGAACCGGTTATACACTGGTAATGGTGGTGTTCGGCTACTTGGAGACCATCTGCAAAACATTCATGCATTTCATGTTCCCAAAAAAACGATGGAATTTTTATGGATTACAATGCATCACGTTCAATGGGACAGAATTTTTCACGAATGGTTTGAAGAACATTCTGGACAATTCGAGGGAATGGTTTGGCCACCCAGATCGCCCAACATGAACCGCATCAAATGTATATGGGATATAATGGAGCCGTCAGTTAGTCCACAATATCCTCCGGCAAAACTGTCGCAATTATGGATAAATACGCCGGAGAAAAGCAGGCTCGACACGATATTGGGACGTATCCCATGACTTCTGTCACTTCATTGAATATTTAGAACGTACGCAGTAACAGACTGCTTCTCTGGTGAGGTGCTAAATCGCTTACCAAACAGCTTTTCCACCAGTTATTGAACTGTTTTTTATAAGAAGGGATTGAACGGATTTAATTGCCGATGTATGAAACAAAATAGAACAGTTATTTCCACGGATCTAATTCAGATAATATACGCCACGAAAATATGCCTCTGTTGAGAATTAATGCTAGACGAGGAGTATATACTGGATTGACTGTATGTAGATGTTAAAAGCTACGCAGCTCGAACTAGAAGTACGCTACCAGCTGATCCATCCGAGTAACCTCCTGGACACACTGCAAGCTTCAACCTGTCACGGCCATGTACCCATTCTCCCAAAACCTGCAGTACTTTTGTGGTGCTACGACATTAGCACTTTCGGAAGGAATCTTATCGAGGGGTGTCTTGACTGTCTACAGCCTCAGAGAAGTTACTAAGACTGAATATCTGGTTCTATACGGAAAATACGCTCTGTTAATTGCATGTGAAATGTAATAAATGTGATCTAGACTCGAGTCTTAGCCCGACATACATTTTAACTTGTGACAGTACATGTAACTTACTGTGTCTAAGCCAAAGTGAAACTTCGGTAGCAAGTTCATTGCATGCCAGCCATTGATAAACACTTTTTAATAGTTCCAAACTCCGTTCCTACAGATGAAGACCGGGCTTTTGGACTGTAATAGCAATAAGTTCTAACATTGTCTACAGTTTTGAACATTGTGAAAATTATGTGTGTACTCCGTTCGGCCATCAATTCCTACAGAGTCCGGGGTTAATGAAGCAAGCCAAGTGCAATTGAAAGTTTGGTCTTGAAAATTTCATAATGAACAACGTAACTTCTGAGCTACATGTCTAGCTTTATATCTAAGTCTTGATGGATAAATAGACGTCTTCCAGTAGTTTCTGAACTCCTGAAATTCCACCAATAATCGAACATGTTTCTGTAGTGAATAGTGGTTTTCGTTTTGGGACAGATTTGAAAGTTGAATTTTCGCCAACTAGAACTGGATTACGATAACATTGAACAGGACGAATCACTTGTAAATAGCTGAAGACAGAAATTATTTAAAGGTGATTATTACATTTCCGGAAATAGCCAATTCCGAAATACCCAGTATTTGGTAATTTCTTCCTTTGACATTTGAACAGAATTTGAAACTGAGGCACTGTATAGTTCACACTTTTTGCAGTTAGTTCTAGAGTTAAGAATAACAGCGTTTTGAGGGTACGGCTGGAGCACTATTTTTTGTGACCTTGCAGTAGATAATCGGCCTTCAGAACCAAGAAAAAACCATAGGAAACCTGACGAGAAACATGTAAATCTCTTTCTGCTTGTAACCCTTTCGATACAATGTTCAATAGATTTCTGTAAGATGCCTAAAAATGAGAGCCCGAAGTCACTTACAAAAATTCTGAGACGTGAAGATGATGTGTCTTGTGTTTATTGATCCGTAAGAGCAGGAAAAGTCTAGCATTTTCTCGAAAAAGAAATGTCTTACTAAGCAGGGTATGTTCATTCAGAGCGTGATCACAGCAGTTTAACATCGAGCGTTTTACAGTATTTCCATGGTAACGACACAATGAACTACTTAATATAAACTGCAGCATTTGTTTCACAAAGAACGTGTATTCGGCCAACTAATATGTAAGAACAAGAATATTGAGAAGAAGGCGAAACAACCCTCATACAATTTTCAGACATCGAACAAAATCACAAACTTGAAGATTCTTTCTGAGTCCAGTGTTAACAGCCAAACCTGAAATCAGGTATGCAAATAACAGCGCAACACCACGTAAGTAGGTTTTCGTTGAACGCGGAAAAATAGAGTTGTTCCTAGAATGAGTAGCGCTTTTCAGACATAAGAACCATAAACTTCACAAAGGCGTGCTGTGTTTCTTTCATGACTAGTAACTTACACGGATATCATGCTCATCACGAAAGCACCAATTTCCTGTATCTCCAGACTATACACGATATGGCGGGAATCTTCAGCATTATGTCTTTCTTAGATGTAACGATTGTTTCAACACTCTTATATCACATTAAGCATTTTTCATAGGAAAACAGTCCTCTCATCATTACTTCGTTATGCAGTGTGTGTGTTGCAGCTAGAAAAGCATCAGGTACAGGTAGTCCAAAGGGCTCTGCGTCCACGCTTCTAATCACAATTAACGAGATGTCAACGAATAACCTGTAAGCAGACATCGTAGCGCTATCATTGGTTTTATCTCAGACATTATTACATTTCTGGCAACAGCTGTTTCTGAAACACCCAGAAAATGATAACAACTTCCTTCCCCATTTGCTTAGAATTTAAGAGTAAGGCACCATTTAGCTTACATTCTTTCACAGGTCTCATTTTTTTCTGAGGTACTGATTTGTCCAGAAAGATCATTGCTTATGTTTTCTACTTGCCCTCCCAACTGCAAAAAGAAGTAGGTCAAAATTCTGCTAGTAATTTTGTGTCTGTTGCGTACTTAGAATTAGTGCACCCGATGCATTGCGTAAAAGCAAGTGAAAGTGTAACGAATGTTAGATAAATGTGAACTCAGTGCTGCTTTCATCTGAAGCAAGAGTTGTTGAAACGCAATGGGAAACGTAAGTGAATAGCGAAGTGGAAGATGAAAGCTCACCAAGCCGTATTGTTTCGTCTACAGTCTACACTGCTAGTTCGATGCTGCAGCAGGGCAGCAGGTGTGAGCCTGTCTGCGTCGACGCATCTCCACTGTCTTCTACAGACTGGCGAGGTTGTCCAGAAAGCAGAAGCGCCTTAGACTACTAATCCCATTCACTGCCATATCATCTTCCGTGTAATGTGGGATAAGGATCACTTCAGTTGCCAGTTTCGTTCTTGGAGTAGCGTTTTTCACATTCTCGGAAGAACTATGAGCAATAAACTCTTACGAAGGTCAAATAATAACGAAAATCATCTCTTATGGCGAAGGTAATATACTGTGAGCTATATATGACAAGGATATGTGTCTGGACAGACGTGTAAACCTATGTTATTTCCGGGCAAAGAATTCAAGTGTTTTCCTATAGCTGTAACTGCGGCTAGAATGTATGCCTTTCGCAAAATGAAGAATGCGTTTTATTACGCAGTCTCTCAATATAACCAGGTCTCTCGCTCGTTCATAACGTCGAAATTGCCTTTTTCATCAAATATCTCGTTTGGGAGCAGCCGTTCGTGTGGGCGGAGGATCTGCAGTGTTTCCGTGTCGAAAGTTCACTGTCGTTCTATGTTGCTTTTAGAGCAGATACCATTCATGTAAGACATCTTTGTTACTCTGGTGGACTTTTAGGTACCTCTTTAACAATTATTAATATTCAACAAAAACCGATAGTTAGCTGCTGCCAACCGTAAATAAACTGGAAATAAGAGATAACTGCAACAGAAAAAAGTGGCGAATTTCTGAAGTGAAAATATATTTCAATACACTGGACAGTAAGCTTAGCTAGACAGAAAGGGAACAAATGTCTTTCTCTGAAAATAAATAAAGGTGATATTTGAAGTCATTTATTGTTGTTAGATATTACCAAAAGGTGATATTTTTCAGTAAAAAATGTGGCCCACTTTTTAGAGAAATAAGAACTGGTACACAGTCATGAAAAGTTCTGAATTATTAATATAAACGTCTGATACTTGTAAACTGACGTAAAGAATTGCAAACAAACTAAAACAAGTTGACAAGTAGCAGCGAATAGCTGTTTCCATTGATAGTTTCTCTGAAACATCTATCCGCAATTATTACTCGCTCAAATTTGCAACTCATTCCGTATTCATAATAGTTACCATTGCTTTTGCGCTATCATAAGTTTCAACAAAGGAGATGAAACTGAATTAATATTCACTGTGTTTAATGTTTAATGTTAAGCAGTGTGCAAACCTTGTTTTGCTTCCTAAAGTCTCACCGTGAACTGTATAGATGGAAGAAGGACTTACACGAATTAATAAATATTCGCAGAAAATGGATCTCGAAAAATTGTGAAAGTAAAACAACGCCATTAGAAAGAGTTACTATCGACCTACCCACGAGAGGCAGTGGACCGTGGCTGATGGAGGTCTACGAGACCAGGCACTCTATATCACAAGTGAGATGAACATTGTTTATTTCAAGGCTACACTACAGACAGTCGGAAAACTAAGAATTTCACTACCACCACACACCATTAGGTGACTTGCGGAATATGAGGTAGATGTAGATGTAGGGAAGTGACCGTTAATTCGTAGTTGGTGTGAAAAAGAAGTTTGTTGCTTTTCCCATATCTGCTGTGTCTAACGTATATCAGTCAAATTTCCTGAAAGAACTACAAGAAAATCATACTTTACCCTTTTGAAGCGATAAAAAGCCAGTCTGTTGTGCAATCGATTACTGCTATGACAGATTTATGTACAACAACACCAGTATAAGTATGAGTGGATTACTGTTTCCACAGATTGATACCTTTCTTGAAGGACGTCAAGGTAAATTAGGAACGAAAATAGAAAAGGACTGTTCGGTGACAAAAATTTTATGCTCAATGTCTCATTTGAGACTTAATTACACTTGTACATAATTACTGAGAAGTACCTGAATGCATTAATTTGTCTTTCGTCGGGTGAGACTGGTTTAAGGAAGATGTTTGTTTCTGCCATTCAAATAACATTTCATTTAATTGTGAAGACTGTATGGAATAAACAAGGAACCTTTTCATTGTTAATAAACTACAACTTATACAAAAATCGCCATACGAACTATGTGACAGGAATTAATAAAAATGATGTGTGTGAAAGAAATAGTTCATTTCAACTAATTAAACTCTGGAATGGTGGAAGTCATTTGTAATGTAGTATGAAACACTGGCTTGATGTACTTTCCTTTGGTAGTCGCCGTTGTGAAAATAACATCTGCAACAGTTTACCACAGCTTAGCTTTCGATACGAACTGCCTCTCATTCAAAAAATTAATGATATGTAGAATTTGTTTCTATAGTTTAGGTGCTTCAGACTCGCGTGTGCCACCCTGGATATTTACGCTACGTAGCGTTATGGTCTCTTGTCACGACCAATCGCACGCTAGGCAGGAAGGGACATACAAATGACTGTCATAAGCGATTCTCCATGTGGCGAGGAACGTCAAGGATTTAAAAAAAATATTTGCAATGCATCTTAGCAGCTAAAATTTGGCAGCGCATTTCTTTCGTGGTATTATTCCTGCACGAAATGTTTCAGGTAGCATTTCGACATATCAGATGTGACCTTTCCTTTGTTAGTTCCGATATAATGCACTCACAGCTACGCGGAACACGTTCTGACCAATGGCACACACTTGCAAAGTTTTGCACAGGTTCCATTAATGTTCAAATACAACAGTGCGAACCTGCAGGCTTGTCTAGCACCTGCATTTGTGTTCGACTATGCATTTCTCCCCGTGTTTCCATATTTTTGTTCAACTGCTGCATAGTGAATGACAACTGCTACGAGACTGGTAGATGGCCGTCTGTAAATGAAACATTCATTTTAGTTCAGATCAGAAAACGCCTTAGTTTCGTATGAAGCAATGTAGGGTTACTGTGTACAAGAACCACGAGCGAAAAATAGTAAGACGAACAACACAGTGCTCGGATTAGAAAGTCTATAAGACAAACGTGTAGACTGTCGCCACCGCTTTTCAGTTAATACATCGAAGAAGCAATGATGAAAATAAAAGAAACGTTTAGTTGTGCAATTAAAATTCAGGATGAAGGGTTATCAGTAATGAAGTTCACTTACGTTATTTTTATCCCCAGTGAAAATGAGGAGGAGTTTCAGGACATGTTTAATGGAATGAACGGCTAATGAGCACTCATCACGGACTGAGAGTAAAGGGTAGTAATCATGAAATCCAACTGGAATGTGACTGGCGATAAATGAAAATGAGGAACCATGAAGTAGCCGATGAGAAGGAATTCTGCCACCTTGGAAGCAAAATAACACATGACGGACGGAAGAAAATGGACGTGAAAAGCAGATTAGTACAGGTAAAGAAGACATTCCAAGACAAAAGAAGTCGGCTAGTATCAAAGGTCGCCCATGACTGGAAGGAGAAACCCTGATGATGTACAAATTAATCGCAGTATTGTAGGAAAGTGTTTAATGGGTTGTGGGAAAACCGGAAAAAAAACAGAACGTAGGCTTCTCAAACATTGAACATTGTGTGAACTGATAGTGTAAAAAGTAAGAAATGTCTCTGCAGAATCATTGAGATGGAGAAACAAGTAAAAAAACAGTGACAAAAAGACGGGATAGGATGATAAAACATTTGTTAAGACAGCAAGGAATAACTTCCATAGTACTAGAAGGCGTTGTAGAGGGTAACAACTGTGCCGAAAACAAGCATTGGGACGTATTAAACAAATCGTAGGGTGCGAGTGCTGCCATTAGATGAAGAGTTTACCTCTGTAGAGGAATTCGTGGTGGGCTACAGTAAACAAGAAGAGTGAAGGATCCTCATAAAAAAAGTTTGTGACACGAGTCACATGCACATTATTTGTAGTCCGCATACAAGACGTTACGAATTTGAGTTGCGAATATTGGCTAAAAGGAAGTCCTGTTATATATTTTTAACATTTGCGACCATTCTTCTGAAGTTGCTAGTTCATTTACATTAATACTTGAAACAAGGAAAAAAATGCACGTCCGCTACAAAAGAGCTTATTTTCTTCCTAAAGAAACATGTTGGTTACATTCTAAGAATGGTTCATCTAATTGTATCAGGTATCATCAATGGCCTATCAAGGAACGAATTATTATACTTAGTTCTTACTCTAAATATTTAGCCTCAGTTTTTCCATTTTTATTCAACTGAAAAAATTATAGTTATAGGTTTCAAGTGTCGACTACCAACTACACATCATATCATTGCCACCGGAGATAGTTATTGAACAACCGAAACTTGTAATATAGTCTTTATAATACTTTATGACTGTGTAATTTAATATACTGTCGTTCAAGATTCTGTTACGTAAATGACTAAACAATTACAATATGTAAGTTCTTAAAACAATCATTTCCTTCGTGAACACCTGACGACGCCTGTAACAGGAGAAATGTGTTACGCTGAGAAACGAAATAAAACTCAGTGGCAGAAGACGAGTAATTGTTTCCTTTGTCTTCAAGGAAAACAGGGTATTTGTAGTGCAGTCAGTAATCTGACTTTACTTCAAAATATAGACTGGTTTGTCTAGTTATAATTTTTGTTCTCGCCGAACGAATGACGTATCAGGCATCACAGACTGCAATGGCATTGTCAAAGAGTATCTCAAGTAGCACATTTACAGGCGTACGTACTTTAAAGCTCTCCGCACCACAAATACAGATCATACAGAGTTGTGTGAGATGATATATATACATAGCACAAATCTATAGGGACACACACAATCAAAATACACAATAAATTACGTCACGCGTTGTCTACGTATGCCAAAACAATTTTTCTAATTACAGAGTTTTTTCAGGTTTCTTTGCGACATTTTGAACATTCGTTGTTCCACACCAGAGGATATATGTGTAGGTAATTCATCCCGTAAATACAGAGAGATCTTCAGTAGTGTATATTCACTACTGAAAACTGAAACAACGGTGCTGTCTTCTCCCAAGCTACACTGTAATGCGAGCGGACCCCGATTTCGCTGCGGGAACAGTGATTACGTTTGGTGGAGAAGGCACAAATCCCTGCTACGCAGTGTCAGTTCGTAAGTGATTTATGGGCTGTCGGGTGCCAAGCAAACTTGGTAACACTGGGCTAACCCAATTTTGACGGACGCTATGGGCAGTTCTGTTATCGACAGGCCACTCCATTTAGCTGCAAGACTTATAATCGCTGGCTTCCAAGGACGCCAAAATCGTGTTGACACCTTGTCTCCTTCGAAGATGGAGTGTAATAAATTACAGTCAGAAAATACACGTCCCTAACGAAGAGAAGTACTGAAGAAGGAACATTTGCAGCACAAGGCGAACAATCGTACATTGTACTTTGTTGTACACTTTATGACTGATGGTCTACCAGTAAATGGGTGACATTCTTCACTGTCGAAGGAAAATGTATCATACTTCCGACTTCCGACTCATGAAGACAATCCACTGCGGCTATCCATATTGTTGAGAGAAGAGTCGCGTATATAGCTCTTTTTTCTATACATAGAGAGAATTATACCATCACGTTAGCAAATAACGGAACTATTAATGTCGAAGATGTTTCTCTATGACCATGTACTGTGGCACACCTCAGGGTTTTAGATATCAAAAAGCACGTTCCGCAGTAATTCCTAAGATTAACTTTGTATTTCGAAGAAGAATTATCCTACTGATGACAGTTAAGAAGCTATATGAAGTTTCAGATGCTTATGAAAACATAGGTTGACTCTTACACAGAAGATTACAGCAACCAGCCACTTTTTATAATGCTCTTTATTTACTTAAACAGAGCTGTTACCTGTTTTGAACCGATAGGTTCATCTTCAGACGGCTAGTTCACGTTTTACATTACATTTATAGTTTTGTTCCTCTTATAAAAATTGCCGGGAGAAAACAGATACAGATCACCCATCCCACCACCAACAGGACAGCTCAATAACGCCTGAAACAGAGGATGGAACAGCAGTGCGTCAGCCGTATCCTACAAGATGGTAGGGTAAGAATGTTTACATATGTTAGCCATCTTATGCATACAAATTTTTTCAAGTTACTTGCTAATGTTTGGTTCTATATAAAACACTACCACCCATTGGCACTACGTTAATATCCGTCAAACTTCAGGAATAAGTTGAAATAAATTAGCTGAATGTGAAGATCTTGCCATCAGTTGGAATAGATACCAATGTACTACCTATTAGTAACAGATGAAAATTTGTGCTGGGCCGGGACTCGAACCCGGATATCCCGTTTATCACAAGCGTCCTCCTGAAGCACTTCACCTATCCCTGCATTCTCCTTGACCGACACCAACTTCCATATGCCAAATTGTCTACGTCCCTATACCATAGGAGTTCACGGACAGCTGAAGTGTTTAAGGTGACTGCTCGTTATAAGTGAGAAAACCGGGTTCGAGTCCAGGGCGGGCACACATTTTCATGTCACTAATAGGTAGTCCATATACAACTGTCACAGCTGATCCCAGGATATTCGCATTCAGCGAGTTTATTTCGAATTCATTTCGGACGGTTGTCACCTGTCATAAATGTCTAGTTACCCAGACATGCAAGCAAATAATTCAATAATAACGAGTGAGAAAGAGGAAGGAACAACACTATATTGATTTTGATTGTAAATTATTATAATTCACAAACAATGAAACTTGTAGAGTAAATGTACAGAGCGCTACGGATTATACTATAGATTCCACCTATAACTAGCCATGCGATACTTGGCATTAGTACGCGATAAAATGGGTTGATAGAATCCGTTTCGTAAATGTTAAGTGCATCTGCGCCTCAGCATTCTGGCAGTGTCTAGTTTTGCTGCTGTTTCACCGTCACAGTAGCACGTAACTTCTGGGGAAGACAAGAGCAACTGTGTTTATTTAATCCCCCTTGCGCAGTGCTCTTTGTTTCCCACTTTGCCCTGTGTGGACGAGTGAGTGCGAGAATGGAAGTAGTCTGAAGTTGCCTCCGGCGTGTCCAGACTTTTCATGGAGCACTGGAATCGCACAGCATACTTAACTTGCAGACAAGTACGCTGAAACCAGAGAGGTCTGGTCAGCGACCACGAGATGAAGTCTATTTTTGCACGCTAGAGGTGCACGATTGTTAACACCCCTGAGTGCAGGATGGGCGCTACCGAAAAAAAGGGAACCTTGACATTCTTGCGCTGCTTGTAAGTACTGGACGCTTTCGTTTAGCTATCCTCTGTTATCATGGACAAAGGTATTCGTTAATCTAGTTTAAATTTAGATTGAAATTAATTCTTTCCATGTCTTTGTAGCGGTTAGCATGTGTTCCATGATACATTATTATTCTTAACTCTCTTGCGCAAATCCGTGTGCTGAATGTAACTTCGCGTGGTTCGCTTGGTGTCATTAGTGAAGCTGAAAAATCTATGCTATCCTGGGTATTATGTTACTGTAGCGTGAGCGGCTCTATTTTCAGTGCGAATTTTACCTTTTTCTTATTTGCATGCTGAGTTCCAAGCGGTGTATTTTCGCGATTATGTTGGACTTTCCTTTGTGACTGACAGTCCAAATTACGGCCCTCAGCGAATCACAAGCCCCTTATTTTGAGATTATTGATAAATGGCACTGCTGAAACGACAGAACTCGAAGCTCTGATTGTAATGAATGCTCACGTGCAAATCAAATTTCTGTCTATTTTGCGGTCTTTTAATTTACTAGTGATATTCTATGGGTAACTCAGGATGGGAAGCAGTGAAAAATCTATCTCGGCTTCTTCGTTTATCTCATCTCTCACCCATCACACCCCATCTGGCCGGCGAGTCGGTAAATGTAAACCATCAGTCCAACAGACCACCAAACCCTATTCTCTACCACTCATTTCTCTATCATAACACTGTTGCGGCACACAAGATGAGAATTCTGACACACAGGCTCCCTGTAGTGGTTTGCAGAATGTTCACTACATTCATTTACTTGGTAGACCGAATAGCCGTGAACTAGCTGCCTTGGCTACCCAGTGCATACATTCGACTCTGTTTTGTAATCACCAAAATGAAATAACTTAACTCCCATCTACACAGAACTGCCAACAGTGTAGGATGCAGAAACTTAAATAGGAAGTGTTCCTTTCCATTTGAGCTACTCTATTGCGCTATCTGCTTGTTGAAACCGTCGTGCAGTGCAAAAGAAATGCTGTAACTGTCTGTCTCTCAGAAGTCTAGATCTGGCCATATGCATTATCTCACAGCACTGTGGAATAAGGAAGTTCTGGAGGAACTGTTGTTCACTTCCAGAGCTGCTGTAGCTACGTCACAGCTAGTAGCGTAACGTTAAGTGTCGCGGACTGTTGATAAGACGTCGCTAGTTCCATTACATTCGCTGCTAAATTTTTTTAAAACGCAATTCTGCTGTCTGCTGAAGTTATCAATTTAATGGAACTTTGAACATAATTCTCTTCACTTCTCAACCCAAAATAGTCGCATCTGGAAAAAAGGCTGACTTCTGAGTCATTTTGTTCTTTTCAGGTTTAATAGACGGCCAGGCAGCAGATGCGTCTCGAAGCTTTTGTATTATGTATGGGGAGAGCGCATCGTGCCAAAATAGTCAGAAAAATATTTTCTACGTTAACTGTCGTCTGGTAATGGCATTTTATTCTTCTTCCAACCTTGTTTGACAGCTTTAACTCAGAATAAGTTTCCTACACGCATTAATTAATAAACTGCATGTG
Organism: Schistocerca americana; assembly: GCF_021461395.2. NCBI lineage: Eukaryota > Metazoa > Arthropoda > Insecta > Orthoptera > Acrididae > Schistocerca > Schistocerca americana. The sequence goes on from NC_060119.1 coordinate 936,652,919, forward strand.
CATTGTCAGACTGTTTTAACAAAACTGAGTAGCTGTACACAAGCATGCCTCTATCTGCACGAATTAGTAAAATAGTACTCACTTAGATTTCGATTGGGTCTGTGTTTAAATGGTATGCTGTGTCGTACTCAACAGGTATGCAAATGTGGCATTTCATAAATAAAGTTACATATTCCTAGAAATCCAAAATTTGCTAATCAGCAGCGGAAAGAGAAGTTAACCGTTATGCAACATTGTAAGTTTTTCACCATTGCACTATGAACTGAAAGTATTTTCTTACGTAACTCTTCAGGATTTCCCGGCGATCTAATGACATCTTGGGTTGTCGGGTGTTCTGCCGGATATCAGCGTCGTACATGCACGATATTTCGGTCACGTAGCTCGTAACCTTCATCAGGTGAGGCCTGAGACTGAGACAGTCTCAGGTCGCACCTGATGAAGGTTACGAGCTACGTGACCGAAATATCGTGCAAGTACGACGCTGATATCCGGCAGAACACCCGACAACGCAAGATGTAATTTTCTTACGATTTGCTTATCGATTTTTGATCTGACTGCTTGCAGCTCTTACAGAGAAGGGATAAAAACGTTACATTCAGGGAGTCTGGAACCGCGAACCATAATAGTCGCTTTTCCACAGGTCAGCACGTCAACACAGAGCTAGCGGATAGATATGGCTTGCGCCTTCCTCTTACGTGGCCAATAGTAGCTATAACTCGTAAACCGCTATTAACAGGACGAGATTAGTTGCGATTTCCACGTTCAATGACTTTGCTGGGCTGAAAACCGTAAATTTACAATCTTCTGTTACACCTCAAGCGATAACAACTCAGATTATTCAATGGAAATGACAGGAGAAATCAAGTGAACTTTGAGGCTTAATTCCGTACACACCAGGAAGTAACAGAGTTGCCAAACATACCTTGCGTTGTTGCCAAATCTCAGTTACATTACCAGCAGGAAGAAGACGAACCGATGTGATCCTACACTGGGCTGGGAAGTGACCATAGCTGGCGCCTCAAAGACGCGGCTGCTACGGCCTGGAGTACGTAATGCGTGTGGTTCCCATTTCTGTAACTAGGTTTAGGGACTGGAGCTTAGTTACTAATAATACTCAGAAATACCGCCCTTGGATATGCAGCTGCCAGCAGCAAGTCATATACTCCTAGCTCACTTATTTGTTACATAGTTTAATTCTTAATTACTTTGCGTGCTTTTGGCCACTTGCATTGTTTAATTCATAAATTTCGGGGGCATTATAGTATTTGAGAGTTGTAGCATTGCATTTTAGTACCTGAATAGTGTAAATTCGCGTAGTCGGTTGTCTTCTGTTTTTGTTTTGAACGGCCAGTGTCGGTTGGTCACAGCCAGTGTGCTCCCTGCCACCGTTGGATAAGCAGCTGCCAGCAGCAAGTCGTATACTCCTAGCTCACTTATTTGTTGTATAGTTTCGTATAGGAGGTGTAATGTCGAATTTTAGTTACTGTAATCGTAAATTCAGGCGGATTGTAGCGCAGTCGTTAGGCACTTGTACAGGTTAGTTCATACATTCTTTGCGTGTTTTCCTTGCATTATCTAGGCAGGTACTCTTGTTTCAGTAACTGTTGTTCAACATCGATTAGAATGGACAGGGACTGTGATTGCTGTGTTCAGATGAGGGCTGAGTTGGCATCCCTTCGCTCACAGCTGCAGCTTGAGGCTGTTGCCCATGGGCACCACTGTGGGGAGCCGGACTTGGGTATCACGAGGATGCCAATCTCGTCCCGTCTGTCCCCAGATCGGTCTACCGCTGTGGTTGCCCCGGTTGCTGCCCACAGTGGGGCTGAGCCCTCGCCTGTGGTTGATTGGGAGGTCGTTCCAAGGCGTGGCAGGCAGCGAAAGACGTCCCTGGAGGCTGATCAGAAAGCGTCCTCAGTGCGTCTGAAAAACAGGATTCAGGTACTGTCTCTGGCTGAGCCTGATACAGCTGCCTGCCCTGTTGCAGAGGATGATTCCACAGCCTTCAAAGTCGGGGCAATCGCAGAGGGTGGGCTTATTGGTAGACGGGAGCTCCAATATTAGGCGCGTAAAGGGGCCCCTTAGGGATATGGCACCTAAGGAGGGGAAGAAATCCAGTGTGCACTCCGTGTGCATTTTGGGTGGAGTCATTCCTGATGTGGAAAGGGTCCTTCCGGATGCCATGAAGAGCACAGGGTGCAGCCAGCTGCAGGTGGTGGCACATGTCGGCACTAATGACGTGTGTCACTTTGGATCTGAGGAAATTCTCTCTGGATTCCAGCGGCTATCTGATTTGGTGAAGGCTGCCGGTCTTGCTTACGAGATGAAGGCAGAGCTCACCATCTGCAGCATCGTTGACAGAACCGACTGCGGACCTTTGGTGCAGAGCCGGGTGTAGGGTCTGAATCAGAGGCTCAGACGGTTTAGCGACCGTGTTGGCTGCAAATTCCTTGACTTGCGCCATAGGGTTGTGGGGTTTCGGGTTCCGCTGAATAGGTGAGGAGTTCACTACACTCAGCTGGCGGCTACACGGGTAGCGGAGGCTGTGTGGCGTGGACTGGGCGGTTTTTTAGATTAGAAGGCCTCGGGAAAGTACGGGGTGGGCTGCAATCTCAATGGGTGCATGGCAAATACAGGACGTGCTTGGATCAAGGAACAGTCGGAATTGTAGTTGTAAATTGTTCTAGTTGTGTTGGGAAAGTCCCTGAGCTTCAAGCACTTATAGAAAGCACAGAAGCTGAAATCGTTATAGGTACAGAAAGCTGGCTAAAGCCTGAAATAAGTTCTGCAGAAATTTTTACGAAGTCTCAGATGGTGTTCAGGAAAGATAGATTAGCCAGAATTGGTGGTGGAGCGTTTGTGTGGTTTATCTTGTAGTGAAGTCGAAGTAGAAACTCCGTGCAAATTGGTATGGGTGGAGGTTATACTTAACAGCCAAACGAAGTTAATAATTGGCTCCTTCTACCGACCCCCAGACTCCGATGACATAGTTGCTGAACAGTTCAGAGAAAATTTGAGTCTCGAAACAAATAAATACCCCACTCATGCGGTTATAGTTGGTGGGTACTTCAACCTTCCCTCGATATGTTGGCAAAAATACTTGTTCAAAATCGGTGGTAGGCAGAAAACATCTTACGAGATTGTCCTAAATGCTTTCTCCGAAAATTATTTCGAGCAGTTAGTCCACGAACCCACGCGAATTGTAAATGGTTGCGAAAACACACTTGACCTCTTAGCCAAAAACAATCCAGAGCTAATAGAGAGCATCATGTCTGATACAGGGATTAGTGATCACAAGGTCGTTGTAGCTAGGCTCAATACCATTTCTTCCAAATCCACCAGAAACAAACGCAAAATAATTTTATGCAAAAAAGTGGATAAAGTGTCACTAGAAGCATTCCTAAGAGACAATCTCCATTCTTTCCGAACTGACTATGCAAATGTAGACGAGATGTGGCTCAAATTCAAAGATATAGCAGCAACAGCAATTGAGAGATTCATGGGTCATAAATTGGTAAGAGATGGAACTGGTCCCCCATGGTACACAAAACAGGTCCGAACGCTGTTGCAGAGGCAACGGAAAAAGCATGCGAAGTTCAGAAGAACGCGAAATCCCGAAGATTGGCTAAAATTTACAGACGCGCGAAATTTGGCACGGACTTCAATACGAGATGCCTTTAATAGGTTCCACCACAAAACAGTGTCTCGAAATTTGGTAGAAAATCCGAAGAAATTCTGGTCGTATGTAAAGTACACAAGCAGTCAATATCTTCGCTGCGCTGTGCCGATGGTACTGATAAGGACGACTGTGCCGCTAAAGCGGAGTTATTGAACGCAGTTTTCCGAAATTCCTTTAGCAGGGAAGACGAATGGAATATTCCAGAATTTGAAACACGAACAGCTGCTAGCATGAGTTTCTTAGAGGTAGATACCTTATGGGCTGCGGAGCAACTCAAATCTCTTGATACGGGCAAGTCCTCAGGTCCAGATTGTATACCGATTAGGTTCCTTTCAGATTACGCTGATAAAATAGCTCCCTACTTAGCAATCATATACAACCGCTCGCTCACCGATAGATCTGTACCTACAGATTGGAAAATTGCGCAGGTCGCACCAGTGTTTAAGAAGGGTAGTAGGAGTAATCCATCGAACTACAGACCTATACCATTGACGTCGGTTTGGTGTAGGGTTTTGGAGCATATACTGTAATCAAACATTATGAATCCCCTCGAAGGGAACGATCTATTGATACGTAATCAGCATGGTTTCAGAAAACATCGTTCTTGTGCAACTCAGCTAGCTCTTTATTCGCACGAAGTAATGGCCGCTATCGACAGGGGATCTCAAGTTGATTCCGTATTTCTAGATTTCCGGAAAGCTTATGACACCGTTCCTCCTAAGCGACCTCTAATCAAGCTGCGGGCCTACGGGGTATCGTCTCAGTTGTGCGACAGGAATCGTGATTTCCTGTCAGGAAGGTCACAGTTCGTAGTAATAGACGGCAAATCATCGAGTAAAACTGAAGTGATATCAAGTGTTCTCCAGGGAGGCGTCCTGGGACCTCTGCTGTACCTGATCTATAAAAATGACCTGGGTGACAATCTGAGCAGTTCTCTTAGGTTCTGCGCAGATGATGCTATAATTTACCGTCTAGTAAGGTCATCCGAATATCAGTATCAGTTGCAAAGCGATTTAGAAAAGATTGCTGTATGATGTGGCAGGTGGCAGTTGACGCTAAATAACGAAAAGTGTGAGGTGATCCACATGAGTTACAAAAGAAATCCGTTGGAATTCGATTACTCGATAAATAGTACAATTCTCAAGGCTGTCAATTCAGCTAAGTACCTGGGTGTAAAAATTACGAACAACTCCAGTTGGAAAGACCACATAGATAATATTGTGGGGAACGCGAGCCAAAGGTTGTGTTTCACTGGCAGGACACTTAGAAGATGCAACAAGTCCACTAAAGAGACAGCTTGCACTACACTCGTTCGTCCTCTGTTAGAATATTGGTGCGCGGTGTGGGATCCTTACCAGGTGGGATTGACGGAGGACATCGAAAGATTGCAAAAAAGGGCAGCTCGTTTTGTATTATCACGTAATTGGGGAGAGAGTGTGGCAGATATGATACGCGAGTTGGGATGGAAGTCATTAAAGCAAAGACGTTTTTCGTCGCGGCGAGATCTATTTACGAAATTTCAGTCACCAACTTTCTCTGGGGGGCGAATGCGAAAATATTTTGTTGAGCCCAACCTACATAGGTAGGAATGATCATCAAAATGAAATCAGAGAAATCAGAGCTCGAACAGAAAGGTTTAGGTGTTCGTTTTTCCCGCACGCTGTTCGGGAGTGGAATGGTAGGGAGATAGTATGATTGTGGTTCGATGAACCCTCTGCCAAGCACTTAAATGTGAATTGCAGAGTAATCATGTAGATGTAGATGTGGATGTAGAACTGACTGCTACTAAGCATCATAAATCAGTAACTCTCAGCCGGCAGGAGTGGCCGAGCGGTTCTAGGCGCTACAGTCTGGAACTGCGCGGCCGCTACGGTCGCAGGTTCGAATCCTGCCTCGGGCATGGATGTGTGTGATGTCCTTAGGTTAGTTAGGTTTAAGTAGTTCTAAGTTCTAGGGGACTGATGACCTCAGCAGTTAAGTCCCATAGTGCTCAGAGCCATTTGAAGTAACTGTCATTGTTGTTTTTATATTTCTTTCGTAACTGTACTCAGAACTAAGAAACTCATTCACGGACATTTTCGTGCCTCGCCGATAGTCGAGCACAACAAACAAATAAAAGTAAAAAGAGAATGATAGAGAGAAATAAACGGCGATAGTTTTTGTAATAAACCGAGACTCCTATCAAGACCCTTTCATCCCTGTTAACTAACCATGAATGATGTCTGATATACCTCCATTGAGAAGTAACAAAGTGTGTAGGCATTAAAAGATGAAGCGCATGATGTGAAGTTCTGTGACTGAGATACGAATCCAAGACGTAATCGGATGGTTAACTAAGTAAAATCAAATGTTACGTATCGGTTTTTCTTGCCAGCTGCTAGGTGTTTGAATCTAAAATAAGGACACAAATTTTTGTGCCTGAGCGACAATCGAACCGCACTCCTATCGTTCTCCTTTACTGTCCACGAATATTGCTTAAGTATCAATAGCTTACTCACCAACAGTAAGATGTGTGCGTGTTTGCCCAGAAATCGTTGGCAACATGAACATGCATTAAAAAAGCACGTTAATTTTCACTAGCAGGCCGGTGTGCACGTGATAGGGCTTGAAATTAAATTATGAATATTTTTGTACTGGATCAGGATCGGACCCACATATTTACCTTTGGAGCAGACCTAGAGAAGACTCCAGTCTTGGGAAAAGGAACGAAATGATTGAACTATACTGTTCCGAGAGATTCAGATCCTCGAAAGAGGAGATACGAATTCGAATCACAGTCCAGCACCAAATTTTTCAACGTCTCTAGTTCAATCAAGTACAAGTAAAATAAGAGCCCCGTTCCTTTAGACGGCTATCAGTTCATCAAATAAAATAAAATTTTCTAATGTAAGTAAGTTTACTGGCTACAGTATTCCTGTTTACCCTGACCTCCACCTATGTCATTTTCCAACGTAAACCGGCTCTGCCCAGTTTGGAATGAAGGAACGTGATGTTTAAGGCGGATTCTGGATTATAACAGCTTTCTCTTGAGGTTACCAGAGGTAAAGTAAATTTGTGCGTGCCTCTTAAAAGTAAATGCCTGAACCCACGCATTGCACTTGTGATAGTTCGTTCCACCAGACCATTGTAGCCACATTTCCTAGCCCCAGGAGTGAGCTGTAATGGATGATGTGCTTAGCTTACAAAACTAGTCACGGTGAAAAAAAAACGTGAGTCTATTAAATGGTTAAGTAGAAGCAAGACTCTGACGTAGAGATTATGCTATTCTCATGTCAGCAGGATGTAAAGACTCTTCTAGGCGTCATAGCCTCGATTAGAAGCCATTTTGAAATTTTCACTAATTCAGGAAATTTCTTAGTTCGAGAAAATCCACTGTGAAGTGTGAAGCTACTGGATAATTCGATCATCACCGTCATTATTACTATCATTTTTTCATACCGCTGCCAGAACACATGTGCTTGAAGATCATTTAAGGCCATTTGGTCATTATAGAAGTAGTTGCCCAAGAACAAGTTCTTTCCCTGTCTACGGAATCCTTTTCATGTTAATATCAAACACCAGCAATTACTCGTAGATCACATCAAAACTAAAGTAATTGATGAAGACGTTACTTGATAACGAAAACGCGCTGCCTTTCTTCATTTACTTGCCACTATAAATGGCTGTCGAATACTGCCAACCCAAAAGCCAAGGGATCTTACTGCCTTCCGATATACGTCGCTGTCAGTTCTTTCATATGATTTGGTCGACGTGACCTGTTTCAAGTTGTGTATGACACAGAATGTTTTAGAAATTCAGTTGTTTTCCTTTGCAATAAACAGAAAAATTTCCATTCTAAGCTATATAAGTCCAAAATTTTCGCAATATTACTTCAAATTTAATATTCGCTTCCATAATGTAAGGAAAGTATTTCACAGTCGCAAAACCCGCATGCGACTCACTGTCCTTACACTTGGTCGCTGACCATAAATTCTATCTCAGAGTGAGCCAGGTTAAGTAACCTAATGTAGCGAAGACTGTTTGCCAGTGCTCTTTCTCACCGGAAAATATGCAATTCACTCATTGGGCTCCATAAGTACACTGTAACAGTAATTTCTGTGTGTATGCAATTCATATGGATTGTAGAATTTCGTGGTGCTCTCTCTTCCACTTCTGTGTACAATATGCCTGACCTAAACGGGCCCTTTATCAGTACAGGCCCTGGGCGGTGCAGCATCATATTGACAACAGCAGTGTGCTTATACTGACAACCTCATTGTTAGTTTTACCCGATTTTGTAATCATTTAAGTAAAACAACATGACCTTCGAGTGGGAGACATTTCGTCCCACTCTTCCTTCTGTGAAATTTGTCAGTAAGCTTTTGGCCTTCGAGCTAGCGAAAAGCGACAGAGTACGGCTGGTAAACGATTTACAAACCACGATTTAGTGCCGTTAACACGATTTCTTTAAACATTGGCGTAGCTGAAGGAATTTAGTTTCTTCTTAAATCGTCTTACGCAGCAACGTACACAGATATCTCAAATAGGAAAAGCTCTATATCCAGGTACGAAGGTTGTAAAACAAACTTCCCACAGTTTGTCAGGTTGATCTTTTCGTCCGATAGCACTGCGTAAGTACCTTGTCTAAGAGGTATTAAAGTAGTGTTCCTGTAGCTGTGGGAATCATTGGTTGGAAAAGAGTTTCACACTAGTTGGTTCAATACTGATAAATATTCAAATTAGTTATCAACCTAAGTCTGCGTTCATCCACAAACTGAGGCGTATTTGTAATATAGAAGCTAGACTATGTATCCTTGTCTTCCTTGAGTGGGCATTGGAAGGCGTTTAGACACACGTATAAGAGGGTAATGCCAAAGGTTAGGTCTCCTAAGGGACACGCAAGTGCCAACGCAGGCACAAACGAGAGATCCTTAATTTTACGGGCAAGAAGAAACCACAGTTTTGGCTGCATGGTGGCAAGGTGATAAAGAACAAGCGTATGGATACGAAGGTCTCAGGTTCGATCCCTCACCAATCCGACGATTTTTACGTGCCGTTTTATACATTTTTCCCCTCGGGCAGTGTTTGTCGATGTGAAAAATGCCGAGTTGCACTGTGGTCAGAAAGTCACGTAAAACTGTAGGTTCCCCTATTAACTGGCTAGGTAAGTCAACTCAAAGATCGGATGAAAGCAATACCATACCACCTCCAACAAGACTGTGCCTATTAAAGCACAGTGGTGTTTAAACCACTCTTCCGACTGATGACTTCTTTGCTTTTATGGGTTCCAAAACTAATGATATTCGGGTTATTAACATTTTTGTGTTTTCATGCTGTAGCTTTGATACCAGTAAAAGTAAGTAACCGGCCGAGCACTGTCACCGTTCGAGTTGTCAAGGTGGTAGACGATGATGCTGTCGACCCTAGTTACAATTTTGGTCATGGCTATGTTTCAGTCGAATACCTCTATGGGCCTCTCTGCGTATTTCAAGATTTACTTTTATACACTTGGTACGCTTCCCAATTGATATCTGATAGAGCTGTATTTAGCAACATGAATCAGATATGTTTTCCGTGCAATGTATCAGACAACACGTCAGTGCAGCGAGATTTCGCTTATGTGTTGCGCATGGTGCAACAAATATTTGTGTTTTGCTTGCTTCTGTGATAGGTTTCACCCCACTGAATGCGAGCAAGCTCGCGAATAGACAGTCAATAACTGGAATTACGCAATAACACACTTAAAAGTTGTATTTTTGCATTATGTATCCCGATGAAAATAACTGTAAACAAGTTATATGCCTCCTTGGTTATTATCGCGCTTCTCGATGCTTTCCTCAAAAAATTAAAATAAAAATAAAAATAGAGAGAGAGAGAGAGAGACAGAGAGAGAAAACAGAATTTTATTTCAAATATCAGCTCAGTGACGCCATGTTCGTCTCGTAATGAAAAGCAAGGATAGTTGATAGGTAATATCTCGTTGTACTAGCGATATGTATGGCTACGGGGTTCTTTGCTTTCTCTCTACAAACAACTAAAACAGAATTCAGTAACAAAGCGGTAAGAACACCTACTCAGTGCGCCAATTAAACACTCAGCCATTCTTGGTTATTTTGTTAATCGTCTGTAATACAGTAAGCATCCTTGATTATTGATTTGTAATTACTACCATTGTTATTGTTATTCGTCAACCCACAACAGCTTTCCTATCACTCATTGCCGCCGATGCACGTAACTAATGGATCAGGATGAATGGAATGTGGGATGTTTCGTCACGGAGAATATACACATTTATCTCTGCGTCTTGTGTTCAGGGTAATATGAAAATCTCAATAAGAGAAGACGACAACGGGATGCCGGTGATGCAGGCAATAACACCCAACTATTTCAGTCCACTTAACACCATGGCGACAGACAAATTGGCGTCTCATTGTATTTTGATTATAATTCGTTAGCCTTTTTGCGACCTCAATTTAATACCTCGTGGGAGCAGGCATAATATTTTCCTTTTTGAACACCGAACAATAACACACAAAGATAGTAGACGGAAGGATACAAAGAAAAATTCAGACTCATGGGTGTGGATCCAGTTCATCATAAGAAGACTAAACAAGAGGGAAACATTACGAAAGCAATGCACAGTGGCCGCATCTGCACTTTAGTTTCTGTCTTAATGGGCATAATTTTTAGTTTCTTCTGTTCTGAATTATCAAATGAATTGATTGTTACGTGGTACAGAATAATTAGGTAACTGTGTTTCTTACAGCTTCCATTCGCACCAACAATTTTCTACATTTTCGTGCAATTCATGAAATTCTACTTTCATGATCACAAGACTGCACATAGATGCAATTGATTTCGAGGTGCAAAGTGTTTATCTTACATTTCGTGACAGGTGGGCTAAGTTGATTTCCAAAGACTTTCTGTTGTACTGAAATAACATTTTGTCACAAAGCAACAAGGTAAGTGCTTCATTCGTATATATTTTGTGGGAAACTGTAATCGTGACGGAAGATTGCACACTTGAATGTTTGACACAGCTGGTGGGAGAAAAACCCCGCATAATCCTCACGGAAACTAACACACTGAGACCGAAATTTCAATTTGTTGGCTAAAGAAAAGCTATTCTTCACGTAAGTGGCAACTTTTAATATCTTTCACGATGCGTTATAAGGCTGAGTGAGCAATACCATGATGAGAGTGGCGTGCTGGCAGCAGTGTGTCCGTAGCCCTGTGGTACCGCCCGTGTCTCGTGTTCTAACGGTTACGAAGATCGTCAGTTCTAACCGTGGTAGGGACAGCGCGTGCGAGATTTTTTTGTGTATTATTTCATGGAGCTGCGAAATCCCAGAAAAAATTCTGTAACAAAATCAGAAAAAAACCTTTACACATCAAATCCTCTTCGCAGCTCGGCTCAGTAAGTTGTGTTTATTGTCGTAGATCACGGCTTTCTGATTGCCAAGCTGCTATACAATACAAGCGTCCCTGAAGAAATTCGAATCGACCGTCAACGATACGAAATTCAATATTGTTCTTCACTTAAGACTCACATGCCAGGGTGATAAGTATGAAGGAAATAAATAGATTAGCAAATCGCAAGAAAATACTTTCAGCTCAAAGTGCAATGGTGAAAAACTTACAATGCTGCACAACAGGTAACTTCTCTTTCCGCTGCTGTCTAGCATATTTTGGGTTTCTAGGAATACGTAACTTTATTTATGAAGTGCCACATTTGCATACCTGTTGAGTATGACACAGCATACCATTTAAACACAGGCCCAATCGAAATCTAAGTGAGTAGTATTTTACTAATTCGTACAGATAGAGGCATGCTTGTGTACAGATACTCAATTTTGTTAAAACAGACTTTCGTCGTAAGATTATCGTGGATAATTTTATTTCGTTTCTTATAATACAGTGCACAGTTTTCGTAAGGTTTCTTTTAGTGTCGTTAAAACAATACTAAACATGAGAGAGAAATTAATCATCAACGATACATGCGAATTCTCTGATGTTATCTATAACAGTCTGACAATGCACATGCAGTTTATGGATTACATGCAGGTAGAAAACTTGTTCTGAGTTATAGCTGTCAAACAAAATTTGAAGAAGAGTAAAATGCCATTACCAGACGACAGCTAATGTAGGAAATACTTTTCTGACTATTTTGGCACGATGCGCTCTCCCCATACATAATACAAAAGCTTCGAGACGCATCTGCTGCCTGGCCATCTATTAAACCTGAAAAGAACAAAATGACGCAGAAGTCTGCCTTTTTTCCACATCCGACTATTTTGGATTGAGAAGTGAAGAGAATTATGTTCAAAGTTCCATTACATTTATAACTTCAGCAGACAGAAGAGTTGCGTTTTAAAAAATTTAGCAGCGAATGTAATGGAACTAGCGACGTCTTATCAACAGTGCGCGACTCTTACCGTTACACTACTAGCTGTGACGTAGCTACAGGAGCTCTGGAAGTGAACAACAGTTCCTCCAGAACTTCCTTATTCCACAATGCTGTGAGATATTGCATTTGGCCGGATCTAGACTTCTGAGAGACAGACAGTTACAGCATTTCTTTTGCACTGCACGACGGTTTTAACAAACAGATATCGCAATAGAGTAGCCCAAAAGGAAAGGAACACTTCCTATTTAAGTTTCTGCATCCAACACTGTTGGCAGTTCTGTGTAGGTGGTAGTTACATTATTTCATTTCAGTGATTACAAAGTAGAGTCGAATGTATGCACTGGGTAACCAAGGCAGCTAGTTCATGGCGATTCGGTCTACCAAGTAAATGAACGTAGTGAACATCCTGAAAACCACTACAGGGAGCCTGTGTGTCAGAATTCTCATCTTGTGTGCCGCAACGGTGTTATGATAGAGAAATGAGTGGTACAGAAGAGGGTTTGGTGGTCTGTTGGACTGATGATAGTTTCCTATGATGGTCTGGGTTCGATTCCAACTTCTGCTGATGTTGTTTGATAGGGAGAGGCAGATTATATTCTCTTCTGGCTACGCCAAGTGAAGAAGGTATATTGGCATTGTGGTCTGAAAATCACATTAAACTAGATATTCCTTCTCTAGCAAGTAGACGTTAGGTGGAACCACAATAAAGTAAGGAGTGGCGACATGTAGAAACTCTACCACCAGTTATCTTTCTTATACTCGTTATTTATTTCTAGTGACGAAACAAACCCTGTGTATGGTCACAGGACACTTATTCCCTCTTTTATTTGAGCTTCTGTATGTCAATAAAATTGGCTCTGAACTGGAATGTAACTCAGACCGCCCTCAACGCGCAATTTGATCCCTTCGTGACAATACAGCTCGACTACAACTTGTTGTTTGTTCAAAACTGCAAGATTTCTCAACATCTCCACATATTGCGCATGAATGGGTTGGAATCCTGGCCCAGCACTAAAGTTTTCACTATGTATTGTCAAGCTCTAGCATGAGAAGACCTATCTGCTGGTGGACAATAATTTTTATTTTTGATGCATTTTCATTCGTTGTCAACACTAACGATGTCTGACGTTTTTGACTCCCAGTAAGACACAGAACTATTTGAGAGATCACTGTAAGTTCAAGGACGTTATTCCGAGCTGCTGGTGGAGAAAAATTCGGTAACTGTCGTCTCTTGGTGTGTAGTCAACAACGATATGTTTGGGGTTCGATTCTCAGTCAGCACTGAACTCATCGTCATATTATTTCTAGTTCAAACATGCTCACATGTCGCTGCTGGTGTAACAAACCAATACTTAACGTTCCTTTTCTCTAGAATAAAACAGTGATACGTGCCGGGTAGGAGTCCTGGGAAGGAAAAATTAATGTTTCCTCTCGTCATTTCAGTTAATACATCTAGCTACTGCCGAGAAAATCCGATATGTCAAAGTTGATTGTGCTTCGATAACAATCCGATTAGGTTCTGGGTTCGAATCCCTGTCCAACACAAAGCTTTACCTCACTGCATTTCAAGTAACTTATTTGTGAAGAAGCAAGATTTAACATCTATCGTAGTTCGTTAACAGGGACAATAGATGCTGGGTAGGAATTCGCGTCCGTTAAAAATGCGTACGTTATGTAATTTAAACTGACACTGTCTGAAATCAAGGTATATCACTCTCTTTATGCCTAATCAAGAATGGCTGTTAATTTCCGTCAGCAACGAAATCTTAGCCTGCATGACCTGGGCTTGAATCCATATGCAGAACGAGGCGGCTTGTCGTGTCATTTGAAGTTCATACATATTCTCAACTAGCTGATAGTGAATAACGTAAATTTTTAATGACATTTTGTGTTAAATAACAAGTATGGTATGTTACTTTGAAAAGGCAATCATGAATACGACGAACGTAATACGGGCATTACCTATCTGACGTAATAATGAGAGCGCTAACATTTCATGTGTGTTATTTATTGCAATAAATGTGAGCTTACAGGCCTTAAGGACAGTCTTATCTGTGATGAGGTGTTCTCTGATATTTGTAGTATCGTGGTATTACATTACATCTTGAATTATTGCGATACAGAGCAGTGTTTTCTAGTGGTGACTTGTTGCAACCATTTTCAATAGTCAAACGACTGTACCATGGAGCGATTAGAGGACCTGCTAGACAGCTGCGTTATGTGGGTTGCATGGGAATCAGGGGAAATGCAATTCAGGTCGTTCGGATACATTTGAGAATGACCCTACATAAGATCAGAAGTTAAATATCAAATGTTTTCACCAATAGCGAGATGCTGGAACCTTAAATGACGATTGAATTTTTTTTTTGCCTGACTGGGGTTCGAACCCGGCATCTAGCACCGTCGTTTTCTAGCCAGGAACAGACGATAAATAGCTATTGTTGGTTCACCAGTAGCGAGATGGGCGCATGTTTAGCTAGACATAGGCGACGAAAAGTTCTGTGCTGAATGAAATTCAATCCCCGCACACGTGGTCATGAAGAAACTTTAACTATCAAATTCTTTTCCAATTAATAGCTAGGAATGGCATGTTTGTACTTTCAATGTTGTGATGGAAAATACTCTGCTGGCTAGAAGTTGAATCCACAACATATCGTCGTCGGTGATCACAACGAACACAACGTCAAACCCAAATCCGTTTTCACCAGTAGGAGGGAGAGGAATGTTTGAACTTGAAAAGATGTAAAGAAACGTTTGATCTTGTAATGTTGTGATAAAAAGCTCATCATGTGGCTGTGAGTTGAAACGAACACGTCACAGCTGACAACGCACGAAGAGACGTTGAAAGTGCAACTATTTTTCACTAGTAGTTCGGTGTGCACATGCTAGGGCTTGAAATGAAATAATGAATATTTTGTGCTGATCAGGATTCGAAACCAGATAGGTGCCTTTCGAGGACGCCTAGAAGAGTTTGCAATCTTCGGGAACACAGTGAAATCGAATTCTAATCCCAGTCCATCACCACAATTTTCAACGTCTCAGTTTCAAATAAAGTAAGAACCTCGTGAACTTACATGGCCATTGGTTCATTAAATGAAATACGTTTTCTAGTATACGACGGCTCGCTGGTGACAGAGCCTCTGCCTTATGGGGTTTCTCTATCTGTCACAACTCAAACGAATGCCACTCTGCCCCAGTCGGCAGCGAAGGGATGTTATCTTTATTGCGGATATTGAACTACGGAGCTTACTGGCGTTCTGCACTTGGCGTTACTGGGAGTGAAGGAGAGCTACTTGTGTGTGTTAAAAATCTACGCCTGACGTGAGATGTGAACCCACACGTTTTGCACATCAATACAAGAGTAATCCACAGAACCCAATGCCAATCACATAATTATGAATTGCAGAGTATTCATTTAGATGTAGATGCAGATGTCAAGGGACGCGTAACAGGAAGGAGGGCGGGATCTGGGAATGGATAGAAGTGCAGAGGTGCAAAATATAAGCGTGAAATGCTTGCAAAGTATTGCTTACTTAGATGTGTGCCACAGTTAGTTTTATCTTAGGACCGAGAGATAAGGAAGGACTGTTCTCAGAACGAAGAATGGGTTAAAAGGAAGGGGAGATCAAAGAATACGGTTTCGTAGGTGTTGAGAGGAATGATAGAGAATAAAGACAGCAGTAATTAAAAGAGAAAGTGCAGCATCATTGGAAACCGCTAGATTTGTTTATAAAGTTTTGGGGGAGTGGATTAGAAGGGCACTTGCGGCGGTAGTGTCAGAGAGAGAGAGAGTGTGAGAGAGAATAGAGGAGATATTAACAACGAGTAAACATGAATGTTCAAATGTGTATGAAATCTTATGGGACTTAACTGCTAAGGTCATCAGTTCCTAAGCTTACACACTACTTAACTTAAATTATCCTGAGGACAAACACACACCCCCATGCCCGAGGGAAGTCTCGAACCTCCGCCGGGACCAGCCTCACAGTTCAAATGGTTCAAATGGCTCTGAGCACTATGGGACTCAACTGCTGTGGTCATCAGTCCCCTAGAACTTAGAACTACTTAAACCTAACTAACATAAGGACATCACATACACCCATGCCCGAGGCAGGATTCGAACCTGCGACTGTAGCAACAGCGCGGCTCCGGACTGGAGCGCCTAGAACCGCACGGCCACCGCGGCCGGCAGCCTCACAGTCCATGACTGCAGCGCCTCATACCTCTCGGCTAATCCCGCGCGGCGAGTAAACATAATATGAAATCGTTTGTGTATTGTGTGGAGGACGGAGGGTGTATTCATGGATGGAGAGGAAGAGAGAGACGTATTTGAAGTAACAAAAACTACTGTGACAGAGTCCATCTACGCTGATTAGTTTGTAAGTATGTAGACAGGGTATAAATGAAATCAAAATAGAATACTTAACAAACTGTATATTCAAAAGAAACCCACTTGAATTAAAAGGGCAACTCAAAGGGAAGCTAACACATATTGTATCTTTTCTGTTGCCACGAGATCTTCCACTAGCTCCCAATGAAGAAAAATGACGAAAAAGAAGACATAACAAAACATTTTAAGGACTCTGATATTTTATCCAGAATCCTTCATTATTTTGTACTTCTATCACGCGTCTTGGCATAGAATGTATAAGCCGTCGGACGTAACAGCCTGAAGAAGCAACTTCCTCCCAGGCTTCCAGGACGCAGTCCCAAAGAGCGTCCGCAGTAGTTGGTTGGTTTCGTGGCCAGTTCTCTGTTAATGTTCTGGCGACCTCAGCCCACATGTTTTCCATGGAGTTCATATCAGCCGCCCGTGGCGGCCAGACCATGACGTTGACGCCAATCGTGGAGAGCCGCTGCTGAACAAATGCAGACTTGTGAATGGGAGAATGGTCCTCTTCCAATGTGACCTCTCCTTCCGCGTACAGCATTCGCACTGACGGAAGCATCACATTTTCCAATATATGGGCATACTGCACGCTGTCCACAGTTACTTCTAACCTGTGAAGAATTCCCGCTCCTCTCGCGGAAATCCAAATCCAGCAGGTAACAGATAGCCGCCACTTCTTCTCGTCGTGGTTACATATTCGCGTCGACGGCGAGTCCTTTGCGGCCTATAAACGATTCGTGGACCGTTGTTATTGGTGGAAAACACCTTCTCATCAGTGAAAATGACGTTGTCCCACGACGCCCTCCGATGGAGCTCCGCAAATGCTAGCCGGTATAAAACGTTAACTTCGCTGAGCTCTTGTTTCACGGCGGATCGTCGTGCATACAGTTCAGTGTCCCTCAGCCTTCGGCGATTCGTGTCACTGGAGCCGGGGAAGTTGGTCTCCCGCCGCAACTGCTTTGCGTTCAGAAAGGTATTTTCTCTGCTCCTAGACACTAGGTCCCTGTCTTCCTGCTGTGAGATCACTCTCTTGCTGCATGAGCCTGGAGCCCTGTTGGTGGTGCCTCTTTCAAGGCAGATCCTCCACCATCTCGTTGCAGTGGCATGTGGTACGCCATACCGTCTGCCAGCTTCTCTGATCGAACATCCTCCTTCCTCAATGAGAGCGACGACTCTACCTCGGCCGGCTGGAGTGGCCGGGCGGTTCTAGGCGCTTCAGTCTGGAACCGCGTGACCGCTACGATAGCAGGTTTGAATCCTGCCTCGGGTATGGATGTGTGTGATGTCCTTAGGTTAGTTAGGTTTAAGTAGTTCTAAGTTCTAGGGGACTGATGATCTCAGATGTTAAGTCCCATAGTGCTCAGAGCCATTTGAACCATTTTTTGACTCTACCTCGAATAGACCTCTCCCAGTGAGCCATTATGCCAGACAGCCTGTTGTGTATTTCTGCTTGCTGCTCTTATACTGATTCCAGGAGAGGAGGTAAACATATTTACGTCAAACGGAGCGGCAGATGCATGCGGCGCAGACGTGCTGGCTCGTCTCGGGCTGTTGGCCCACCAACGCCACCGCCAGCTCGCTCACTTTCGTCTCGCCTCGGCCAGCCTGGCTGGCCCGTAGCTCGCGAGCCGCGGCTAGTACAGACCCGGGCCGCAAGGCCACGATCACCCCTTGAAGGATCAAATGTTACACCTACCCTACCCAAGTCTGTAGTATAAACTAACGCAGCTACAGCAATTATACCATAACATGTGCAGGCACACCTACTATTGACGATTCATTCAAATGTTTGACGAACAATACTTTCAAAAATACATTCTTTTTAAACATAGCTATCACAAAATATTTCACCTAGCTAGAAGTAGCATGACGCAGGAAACTATACTTTCTTGTAAGCGCCGTGCATCAGTTGTAGCCCTCAGAAAACCTGTAATCAACCACGACAACTAAGCGGAATGTAAAAGTAAGCAGGTTTGGCGACAGCTTCTCCAAATAATAGTATATACTTAGTATATAATACACGTTTTGTGCACTTATAACATGTACTCAGTGTGTCTGAAACAATACGTGCTGCACGACGGAAATTACTTTCTGCTGAGGCACTTCATTTACATCTCAATGATACACGACTACCAGAGAACAGTGGTCTTTACGCCAGTCAATCCACTTGTAAATTAACATCATGATATCACAGATACTAGGCAACACGTTACTAGGGATGAGGAAGGTCTTTGCAACTAAACATGCTACTCCTAGCTACTGCTGAATATGAAGTTGATTATTAACGTGTCTCCATAACCATGTGTGTGGCGTTCGACTCTGTCAGCATAGACATTTTCTTCACCTTCTAGTTAAACGTCTGCACATCTCGCTGATGGTGGGCCAACATTTGACATTTCTCGTCTGTTCCTGGTTAGACAACGACGGCGGTAGGCGCCGGGTTCGAATCCCGGTCAGGCAATACAACTTCAGTCGTCATTTAAGGTTCCAGCCCCATTGCTGGTGACAAACTGTGATATCTACATTCTGATTTTACGTACTTATTCAACAATCCGATTAGGTGCTGGGTTCGCATCCTTGTCCCCAGCATTACATGATGACATTTCAATTTTAAACATGTGCATCCTTTGTTCCTTAACAATGCATCACTATACAATGTCTTTCGAGGTTAATTACCAAGAAGGTAATTGTCATGTTAGGGTTCCTGCTTCCGTACAAACATTATCGTCATTTACGCTCAAGTTGAGAATTGATAACTGATACTGGTGCAAACGTCAATTTTTGACGTCTCTTTCTGCCTAGTGATCGAGTCTCGATAAGGCACAAAGCTTTGCTTGGTTAATAATGGCCTTACGTTCTGGGTTTGCATCCGGATCCAGAACGAAGACGTTGGTCATGTAATTTAAAGTACAACTTTGTGTACAAGTAACTGTTGATGAGTAATGTTGAACAATGATATTACTTCTGATTCGCTGTTAATGTTGGGATTTCCGCAGAGTGCTTGCCGCCGTTAATCACGTTTTCTTTTAACTGCATAGTATTACATAAAGGTGATGCGAAACCACTCCCCATTGAACGTTGAACGACGTTCAGCATGTGTTGGGTAAACCTTTTAGACAGCAAAGAACTTGTTTCCAATTGCCATACAACTTTATAAATCCATAAACTGTCTCAAGTATTTAATTGTGCCTAAGAATTACTGAACGATTCATGTGACAAAACTAGTTGTCCCATAACATTTGAAATGTCACTTATTGTAATTAAGTTTAGTTCACAAACGTTAAGGACTGTCTGATCTCTTCTGTACTATCGTGGTGTTACTCTCCATCTGGACAGACTGTCATAAAGACCGGTGTTCTCTATTAGTCTCTAGCGGTACCCATTGTGTATCTTAAAACGACTGTACTGTGGAAGGTTGCGACGATGTGCAACACAGATATGCTATTTTGGTTGCATACATTCAGGTGCAGCCTACACGTTGGAATTCAGGCGTGACCCAATTTTTTTGCTGTTGAGTGTGCATAACCAAAACGGCCTATTCGTCGATGTGCCCTATCAACAGATCAATTCTTTATTTAAGTTTTGTCACTGACGCTTCTTTCTCCCTTTTGCAGTCGGTACTTTCTCGTTAGTTATGTCGAAGGGAGGCGAAACCCTTAAAATCGTTCAACTGATCTTCCAGGTCCGTTTGCCGTCTCTTCCAGAATTAAAACGTTATAGGCAGTTATTATTTCTTCTTCCTCAACTTTAATTCCCTTCCCAAAATTTCTTTTGTTTCTAGATAGTCGTGGAGTTTAACCAGCTTCCATAGCCGAAGGTTAGAGTACGACTTAATATTTCCTTTAGTTATTCGATCTACCCATCTAATATTCATCATTGTTCTGTAGACCACATGTCAAAACAGTCTATGCTCATCTTGGCTGTACCACTTATCGCCCCTGTTTTACTTTTATAGAACGCTACACGCAAGACAATTACGTTCATAAGAAACTTCCTAACACTTATATAAATGTCACTTAAAATGTTTCACTTTTCCAGAAATACTTTTCTCACTGCTGTTAGTCCAGTTTTTATTTTGTCTGTACTCTGATCATCGTCGGTCAATTTATCTTGCTGTCCAAATAGAAAAACTCATCTAGTACTTTTCATGTCTCGCTTCCTAATCTACACTCCTGGAAATGGAAAAAAGAACACATTGACACCGGTGTGTCAGACCCACCATACTTGCTCCGGACACTGCGAGAGGGCTGTACAAGCAATGATCACACGCACGACACAGCGGACACACCAGGAACCGCGGTGTTGGCCGTCGAATGGCGCTAGCTGCGCAGCATTTGTGCACCGCCGCCGTCAGTGTCAGCCAGTTTGCCGTGGCATACGGATCTCCATCGCAGTCTTTAACACTGGTAGCATGCCGCGACAGCGTGGACGTGAACCGTATGTGCAGTTGACGGACTTTGAGCGAGGGCGTATAGTGGGCATGCGGGAGGCCGGGTGGACGTACCGCCGAATTGCTCAACACGTGGGGCGTGAGGTCTCCACAGTACATCGATGTTGTCGCCAGTGGTCGGCGGAAGGTGCACGTGCCCATCGACCTGGGACCGGACCGCAGCGACGCACGGATGCACGCCAAGACCGTAGGATCCTACGCAGTGCCGTAGGGGACCGCACCGCCACTTCCCAGCAAATTAGGGACACTGTTGCTCCTCGGGTATCGGCGAGGACCATTCGCAACCGTCTCCATGAAGCTGGGCTACGGTCCCGCACACCGTTAGGCCGTCTTCCGCTCACGCCCCAACATCGTGCAGCCTGCCTCCAGTGGTGTCGCGACAGGCGTGAATGGAGGGACGAATGGAGACGTGTCGTCTTCAGCGATGAGAGTCGCTTCTGCCTTGGTGCCAATGATGGTCGTATGCGTGTCTGGCGCCGTGCAGGTGAGCGCCACAATCAGGACTGCATACGACCGAGGCACACAGGGCCAACACCCGGCATCATGGTGTGGGGAGCGATCTCCTACACTGGCCGTACACCACTGGTGATCGTCGAAGGGACACTGAATAGTGCACGGTACATCCAAACCGTCATCGAACCCATCGTTCTACCATTCCTAGACCGGCAAGGGAACTTGCTGTTCCAACAGGACAATGCACGTCCGCATGTATCCCGTGCCACCCAACGTGCTCTAGAAGGTGTAAGTCAACTACCCTGGCCAGCAAGATCTCCGGATCGGTCCCCCATTGAGCATGTTTGGGACTGGATGAAGCGTCGTCTCACGCGGTCTGCACGTCCAGCACGAACGCTGGTCCAACTGAGGCGCCAGGTGGAAATGGCATGGCAAGCCGTTCCACAGGACTACATCCAGCATCTCTACGATCGTCTCCATGGGAGAATAGCAGCTTGCATTGCTGCGAAAGGTGGATATACACTGTACTAGTGCCGACATTGTGCATGCTCTGTTGCCTGTGTCTATGTGCCTGTGGTTCTGTCAGTGTGATCATGTGATGTATCTGACCCCAGGAATGTGTCAATAAAGTTTCCCCTTCCTGGGACAATGAATTCACGGTGTTCTTATTTCAATTTCCAGGAGTGTATTTTTCTCAGAATCACCTAACTTAAGATTACTACATTTAGTTACCTTTATTTTACTGTTGACGACGTGCATATTGTCATAACCTTTAATAACAGTCTCCACTTCGTTTCGAGTCCTTTCCCTTTGCCTTTGCCGTCACCGAACGAATTACAATGTTATCGGCAAACTTTACAGTTTTTATTTCCTCTCCCTGAACTTCAGTTCCCTTCCCAAAATTCTCTTTCGTTTCCAGATGCTAACAATTGGATGTGCTGTTTTAATGGTGGACCAATTATCATGCAGTTTTATTTTTTCTGTTACGGTTTGTTCAGACAAGCAGTGCAGATATTCCCTACACAACGCAAGCACCAGCAACTAACTGTAGTGCGCCTACAAACTTGATGTGCAGTAACCCGCTCAACTCCTCTGCCTTGCAGTTGCACGTATCGTAGGCGGCACCCACGGGCCAAGATGCTTTTGTAATCACACTTCATGACCTATCTGCAGCGAAACACTATCCTTGTCCCGCTTTCTTCGTGGATAAAAAATAGTTTAATTACTGAAGTAACATTTTTCTACTTGTATAACAGAACACAATGTAATGTTATGCACCAAGTAAAGTTCAAGAGTTCAGTTGTTTTGTTTCTGATAGTGATATTGGTCCTGTAACAAATGAGAAGTTTCGAAATAATAATTGGGAATGTAAAATACTGTGTTTCCTATATTAATTGATCAAGAAGTCCAAAAACTGGTAACTCCAAAGGGATCTAAACAAGAATCAAATATGATAACAGATAGATATCCCACATAATGATACGAAAATTGAAGTGGGCAGAATTAGTGTGAAAGTTTCTCCGTTATGGTTTTGTTATTTTGATGCACAATACAGCGGGAATACAGATTCAATAATCAAATTCAGTTTTTTGTTAGCACAGTTGGAGCCGGATTTGTTGGATATATATATACGAAAGCAACAAATACTCTTTAGCTAATAAACGAGTGTTACTGACTTTTAAGGAAAGTGATGAACGTCAAATTAAAAAAAAAATTAGTTAGCCAATAAGAAACTGGTGATACAAGACCCAATCCATTGCTTCGGAAAATGTAAAACTATGGAGGAACGATCTTTTAAGATAAAGGCTCTGTGGCTAGACAAACTTCCTGGTAGCGTCCAAAATATTTTAATGATCTACGAAGAAAATGTGGACAAATTAGCGCAGATGGCTGATCGGATGACTGGAATGTAAGGCACTCATGAACTTCAAACATCCTGAGAGGAAGTGTAATTCTTCTGCATCAGTGAAAGATCTTCTGGTAATGGTCGAAGAGCTGGGAACTGAAGTCCGAAAATCTAGGTTGAGGGAGCAACAGTATCAATTGCGACGACGTTATCCTAGCAGAGGCCACAGCAATCCGAAGTGCAATAGTTCAGGTAACTACTGCTATTTTCATTTTTGTCACAGCTCAAACTTCAGCCCTGAGAAGTGTGTCCAACCTTGCCGGTGTAATAGTGAGGGAAACTCCAATCGGCAGACACAATAGGGCTTGAGTGTTCTGCCGCAACTATTATATCTGGTCGCCAATATCGATTGTTTGTGAGAGATAAAACTTCAGAGTTGCGTTTTCTGGTTGACAGCGGTTTCTGTTTCTCAAGGATAAGTTTCGCGTGGCTTTTCATTGTAGCTAACACAACAAAAGGTACAATCGGCACAGAGTTTCTTCATCAGTTTGGCTTATTGATAGACCTGGAAAAAAAGTTATTACTTGACAGCAATACTCAGATACGTGTGATTGCATTACAATGTGAAGTTGATTTGTCTGGTACGGTAAGTTCGCTCCATGCTAACTGTAAATACTCTGAACTACTTAAAAAAATTTCCGACTTGACAAAATCCACTCGTACGCCGGAAGAAATTAAGCATGATGTAAAACGTTATATTGCAAGCAGCAGTGGACCGCCAGTGCACTCAAAAGCTCGCAGGTTAGATCCACATATCGCTTATGACTACACATTTATTCGGGTGCAAAGTTTTCTTGTTGTAGCTCAAGGAAAACAGATATCACACTGAACGGAAGCAACCACACGGAAATCAGTTAATGCAGCAGTGATCCTAGTGAAGACGAGGGGCTGTGGCAGGGAATCCCCCCCCTCCCCCCCTCCTCACCACCTGCTTACACGGTGGCTGCCGTTATAGGAGCTGCGCTGTGGGCACCAACACTGCACAGAAACACGGTCATGCTACTTACTGCATCTCTCCCAATTTCAAATATCACGGTTGTAGTGAGCTATGGGCTATGGTACCTCAGGGGAACAACAATATTTTTTATTGTTTCGAATTTTCAGAAGACGTTAGGTATCGTGTACAACCCATATTTCCATTTCTCTTAACACTCACAGGTTGTGAAGCTTGAGTGATTAGTGCAGGAAAATCTTATCATACTAGAAAGTAGCAGATGATATACTGAAAACTGTAAGTTGATGGATAAGTCGATGGAAATGCAAACAAGGGAACAATCACGTAGTATATCTTTTAACGAAGCAGTTTATAGCATCCATTATATCTGAAATACGTCCAGTAGCGACACGGTCTTTTGAAGACACGGTGTCAGTCAGGAAATAGATGGTCCTAACACTGCATCACAATGCAGAAAAGTACACAGTATTTACATTAATAGTATTACATACCAATATAATCATATTAAGGCACTAAACGAATTCAGTCATACACGTCACTAAAAATTCACAGCGATCACGTGACCGATATCTGCAACGTCAAGCAGCTTTTTAGGAAACATCCTGATATATTGAAGAAGTCCCTTACTGGAACCCCACAGCGGATACAAAGGAGTGTTCATGGTGTGCTCATGCTGTAAAACTAGGTTATAGGGCCATACGTTAAATTTAAAAGCCCTGCTAATGATGGCGTCAACAGAAATCATCTGAACGAAACCTGAAAATACGAAACAGGCGCCAGTTAATGTACTGCATCTGATATAAAGAGTAGCTTCGACTAATTCTCTGTCGTTGTACTGTAATAAACATTCGCCGCGATATACCAATGTTTAAAGATGCACAACAGTTGGAGCTCTGTTTATACTCTGAGTCTCTGGTGCTTCCAAGATGGAAGCTACAAGAGGGGGGGGGGGGGGGGGGGAGGATTCGATTTAGGTATTCGATATATCCATACGATCTTTGGCATTCTTCTGTAACATCACATTTCTAAAGTTCCTATTCTCATCTTTTCTGAACTGCTTATGATACACGTTCCATTTCCACACAGTGCTGTATGTTGGACAAACACATTAATGTGACCATTTGTCAAAAGCATGAAAAATCACCTTTCAGAATGCGGACCATTGCAGGACGTGCAGAAAGAGAGTCAATGAGGTTCTGGAACCTACCGACAGTGATGTGGAGTCATGGTGACCTTAGTGCCGTGGCCTGCTGCGCTACGTTTCTCGATTCAGGGTACATGGTGTCTACAGTTCAACCGAGGTGGTCAGACAGTCTCGTTTGGGTTTATATCGGGAAAGTTTCCTAGTCAAGGGAGTATGGTAAACTCATACTGGTGCTTTTCGAACCATGTACCAATACTGCGAGCTGTGTCAGATGTTGCATTATCCCGCTGGTAAATGCTATTGTCCCGAGGAGAAATAAACTGCGTGTAGGGGTGGTCACCAAGCATAGATGCATATTTGCGTTGATCTGTTGCGCCATCCACAAAGACAAGATCACCAAGGGAATGCTCCTCCCTGAACCGTTCCGACGATTGTTGCAGGGTGTTTGCTATCTGTCCGATAGAGCATAGTATACGATTCATCTTTAAAGCTCAGCTGTCGCTACTCAGTAGATGTCCAGTTATGGTGCTGGTGTACAAATTCTAGCCTTCGTTGTCGATGAACAGCAGTCAACATGTGTACATGAACCACACTACTGCTGCGGAAGGCCATAACAGTAACGTTTGGAATACTGTCGTCGAGGAGACAATTTTGTTAACTGCTTAGCTGATCTGGGCGTTTCGTTGCTCAAAAGTTGCACGTTAATTGCCAGTATAAACCTCCACTGCCGCCGTTCATGCCTATCATCTATGGCCCGTGGTGCACCAAAGTGGCCTCGGCGGCGGTTTTGGATAGCACTATTTTGCTGTGCACGGTATACTTTAACCACAGTAGCATACCAGTAGTTTGCATACTTAGCCGTTTCGGAAATGCTCCCACATTTGGCCCGAAAGCCAATGATAGTGCCGTTTAGGACGTCAGATACGATAACGACTGCACTGTTTCCGACATCTCACCGACACGCTTTATATAACCTACGCTGCCAATGCTGCCACCTGCTGTCTATGAGTCTTTATTCCATGTGAACGTCCATCATAGATGGTGCTTACATTAAAGCGAATGGATCATATACAGCTCCCTCAGCATCGTCTGATTTATTTCGAGCACACTTTACTACACCTGTCTTGCTTCTGTTGACTTTTATGTTACAAGATTTTTTCAAGATAATGTCCATTCCTCTGAAATGCTTTTCCAGGTCCACTGTCATCGTTGACAGAAGTGCAATGTCATCGGCAAAGATCCAAGTTTTTATTTCTTCTCCTTGAACTTTAATTACTTTTCCATATTTCCCCTTGGTTTTCTTCACAGCTTGCTCTTGTACAGACAGAATAACATCGGAGGTAGGTAACAACTCTGTCTCAATCCCTTATCAATTAAGGTATCCGTTTCATGTTCTTTGATTCCTCCTACCTACAAAATTTCATAGAGAGTAATTCAGTAAATACTGTCAAAAGTTTTAGTAAATCTACAAATGCTATTGCTCAATGCGTTTTTGAATTTCTCGGGAATCCATAGTGACATTTCTGAATAACAGCTTCCACGAGCCGCGCGGGATTAGCCGAGTGGTCGGGGGCGCTGCAGTCATGGACTGTGCGGCTGGTTCGAGTCCTCCCTCTGGCATGGGTGTGTGTGTTTGTCCTTAGGATAATTTATTTTAAGTAGTGTGTAGGCTTAGGGACTGATGACCTAAGCAGTTAAGTCCCATAAGATTTCACACACACACACAGCTTCCACCAACTTTTTCTTTGCATAATTCGTGTCAATATTTTACAACCATAACTTATTAAACTTATGGTTCGCTGGTATTCACACCTGTCAGTATCTAAGGTGTTTGGAATTGGAATTATTACATTTTTCCTGAATTGTGAGGTTATTTCGCGTGTCTCATATATCTTGTACCAAAAGTGAAATAATTTTGTGAGGGCCTAGTAATTCCTAGACAATGTCGTGTATTCTAAGGGTGTTGTTCTTACTTGGGTCTTTCAGTGGTCTCTCTGATTCTTCTTTCAGTATCATAACTCCCTCAATGTGTAGGCTATTGTATGATATTGTCCTTAGTACAAGCTACACTTATAAATTCATCTTTTCATCTTTTACATTGAACATGCAAACCTATAGCTTTTTCATTTCGAAACTCCTACAGTCTTGTCACGTTAAGTTTCTGTATTTAGATTATACCATTATGTACAACTTTAGGTTGCATTTACAATGTCAGTTTCAGATTCCACTAGAAAATGCCGTCAATATAAAGCCCGAAACCAGTCGCGGAGTAATATAAACAGCTTGTTTCTTCCCAAAATTCTCGAGGTCATTAAAGTGAAGCCGTGTTGAAAGAAAAGGTGTAGAGTACGTTTTCTTATACGCCTGGTAGTGGTTATGAGATCTCAAGATTGCCAGTGATTACACCATTGTTACTACATTGTTTTCCCCGTGAAAATTCGTGCTTGAATGAGTATTCTGCTATACTGTTTCCTCATAGACTTTTATAACAGTCTATAACAATTTAACCTTTAATGCCACGATAATTCGGGTAGAGTAAGTCGATGAATATCAGTACAGCACATGATACTACCTCCCCTTGAACACAAGGTTTCCCGCAGGTGATGGTTCTGGCCGCCAGCGTGGCCGCCGTCTGCTGCAAGGAGACGCGAGGGAAGCACAGCCTCCCAGGGGCGGGAGTACTGGCTGCCCCTCGGCACTGTGCTGGCGACGAGCGTCCTCGCCGCCCCCGCCATCGGCCACGCCCTCTGGGACTCGGCTTGGATCTGGGGCACCCCATCACTGGCTGAACTGCTCCACACCAGTCTATACGTGTATTACGTGCCTTTGTGCATTTCGTTTCTGTAAGTAAAGTGTCTGTAGCTCACTGGTTCTTTCCTTATACTCAACTGCTGTCCTCATAGTTTGTCCGAGGCAGGATTCGAATCTGCGACCGTAGCAGTCGCGCGGTTCCGGACTGAAGAGCCTAGGACCACTCGGTCACACTGGCCGGCGTCTGAGAAGCAGTACAGACTGTGCACATTATGAATGTCCTACTGGCAAATAGTCAGCACATATTCAGGAAGTACCGTTCTGGTGAAACATAACTAGTGCTTTACTCACACGAAGTAATGAATGCTTCAGATAGAGCATCTCAAATTAATTCCATAATTCTAGATTTCCATAAGGTTTTGGACAACTATCTTTTCAGGCAACTTGTAAACAAATTGTGAGTCCATGGAGTATCGTCTGAGTTGTGCTTCTGGATTTGTAATTTTCTGCCAGAAGTCCCACAGTTGTAGTACCTAACGGGAAGTCATCCAGTAAAAAGGAAGCGAAATTTGGCGTTACCCAAGGAAGTGTTATAGGACCTCTTCTCTACGTAATCTATATAAACGATTTAGGAGGCAGTCTGAGCAGCTCCCTTAGTATGTTTGCGATGATCTTGTCATTTATCGTCTCGTAAAGTCACGAAAAGATGAAAACCAAATGCAAACCGATTTAGATAAGGTATCTACATGGTGCGAAAACTGGCAGTTGACTCCGAATAAAGAAAAGTGTGAGGATATGCACGTGAGTACTAAAAGGAATCTGTTAAATCTCGGTTACTCGGTAAGTCAAACAAATCTAAAAGCTGTCAGTTAATTACCTAGGAATTAAAATTACGAATAACTTAAATTGTAGCGGTCACAAAGATAATGTCATGAGGAAGGTGAAGGAAGGACTAAGTTTTCAAAAATGTTTCAAATCGCTCTGAGCACTATGGGACTTAACTTCTGAGGCCATCAAC
Organism: Schistocerca americana; assembly: GCF_021461395.2. Taxonomy (NCBI): domain Eukaryota; kingdom Metazoa; phylum Arthropoda; class Insecta; order Orthoptera; family Acrididae; genus Schistocerca; species Schistocerca americana. The sequence goes on from NC_060119.1 coordinate 936,682,048, forward strand.
GGTCACAAAGATAATGTCATGAGGAAGGTGAAGGAAGGACTAAGTTTTCCAAAATGGTTCAAATGGTTCTGAGCACAATGGGACTTACCTTTTGATGTCATCAGTTCCCTAGAACTTAGAACTAATTAAACCTAACTAACCTAAGGACATCACAAACATCCATGTCCGAGGCAAGATTTAAACCTGCGACCGTAGCGGTCGCGCGATTCCAGACTGTAGCGCCAAGAATCTCTCGGCCACCCCGGCCGGCTCCTAAGAATTATTGGCCAAAATTAGGAATCACTTGAATTGTAACGATCACATAGATAATAGTATGGGGGAAGCGACGGAAGGACTGCGTTTTGTTGGCAGAACACTTGGAAGATTCAACAGGTCTACTTAAGAGGCTGGCTACACTACGCTCGTTCGACCTCTGCTAGAGCATTACTGGTTGGTAAGGGATTCGTATAAGGTAGAGTTAATGCAAGACATCGAAAACGTTCAAAGAACGGTAGTTAGTTTTGTTTGACTGCGAAATAGGGCGAAGAGTGACACGGGTACGGTAAGCAAGTTGGGGTGACAATCATTAAAACAAAGCCGTCTAGCGCAGCAGCAAGATTTTTCACGAAATTATAAACATCCTCTTCCCAATGTCAAAGTATTTTTTTGGCGCCCGTCTGCATGGAGAGAAATGATCATCTTTCTAAAATAAGTCGGAGCTCGCGCGGAAGGATTTATTTTTCCACGCGTTCTTCGAGCACGGACTGACAGAGAAATACCTTGAAGGTAGTTCGATGAATCATCTACCACGCACTTAATTGTGAATCGAATAGTGGATATAGATGCAGATACGCCTTTCTCCACATCAGGATTTGTTATGACGTACAGGAAATCCCCATTGTTGACGATTAGATTAGAATATTCCGAATCCAAGGCGTAGGTGACTGAGCGCACGTCACCTTGCCCGTGTTTCTTGGTGGCTAGGAAGTAGACTTTCTGATGGTTGTGGGCAATGGGGATCATTTGCAGTATGTATCATCTATGATTCATTTTTGCTTTCGATGAAGTTGTTTGCCATATCTTCCGGGGATACACTACACTTTCTCCTGATTTAAGTTACTATTCCATTAGTGCATAATCATGTTTTCAGGTTGGTTCTCCATGCTGGCAGCAGCTGCACGACTGTTGCGGGAGCAGCTGATATACCTTGGGAAGTAGTATAGAACGCAAATATCTAGCGATTCCTCTAAACGTCTATTTCGGTAGTTTGTTTACCTTTCTAAGGCAACAAATTTGCACCAGACACAAATGCAAATTATGTCGCGTGGTAGCATACCGGTAAAGTAATTGTTCCTAAAGTTCGTAGCTGAGAGTGCTATTAACTACCAGTTATCTCCCTAAGGATGTTATTTCTCACTTTCACTTTAAACCTCATACAACTGTAAAACTAGCGTAGCATTCAACTGCATGCCTTACGATGTGCCTGTCTGTATTAAAGTTGGAGAAAGTCTTTTGGTTTTAATTTAGTTGGGCGTAATTGGTTATTATTATAATAAATACTCATTTACTTCAAAGTATCTATCAGTCGAATTTTCACTTTTTCAAAGACTTTAGCTTGAGCTACCGAAGTCAGAACATTATTAGAAAGAGAACTTCTGGTGTGCTCTGGAAGTGTCGGTAAACTTACCTGGGTGACCCAATTTTAAGACACCGACTGTTTTGTTTGTAAAATTTAATATAGAATCATCATCTCAAATAATTGTTTATTCAGTTTGATAATTTCGTTGTCTCTGGTAGTCCCTCAGATCCTTTTAATCATATGCATTGGTGGAAAACATTATAAAGAGCTTACAAGACACTGTAATAACGTGTGTTTTGACTCCATCCTTAGTATAATGGCTTACATTTAAAATCTGAGATTTCCAGCTCGTTCTCGATCTGGAACATGCTTGTTCATTAATGCTAGTTTCATCACGTGCTGTAGGAGAATAGTAACCCTTTTTCACAGATTTCAAATAAATGATGCAAAAGAGGTATTAGTCTCTAGATTTTAGCGTCTATACTAAATTACCTGGTGTCCTAATGGATATCACACAGCAGTTCCTCATTTTTGTGGGATTTGAAATATTTTAAGGCAGATAATATACAGTAAAAGAAACCATACTCTCTCTCTTTAACTGAAGTGTTGTACCTAATGCGTTCTAATGTCATTTACACCTGCGGCTCTGCTGCTTAATCGTTCACCGAACTGAAAATGGGTACGATTAGTTCAGGTATATTAGAGGACTTCACATACACTCTTATCCAGAATTGAAGCAACAAATCCGTCCTGTGCTTTAATTCAGCGTATAATCATGCAAAGTGTCAACAGATGTCCGTAAGATTGTGCTCTGGACGGAAGATGGCATTCCGGTCAACGGACAATAACACCAGCGATGGTGTCGGGGCACCTCTCAAACGAGGTAGTGTTTTCCGGGTAGTCTAAGATCCACAGTCGCCATGTACACAGTTACAGACGGTGCAGTATGGCACAAAGAAGACGCCTATCACATTCTCTGAGGCGGAGGACCGTACGAAACAGGACAGGTATAATGTGATGTGGCCCGATGGCTTTATGTGAGTTGTTCTGTTGTTTCTAGGATGTGGCGGCAGTTTATAGAGACCGAAACTGTACCCCAAAGACCATGGCAGGGCCGACCACCTGTAACATCAGAAAGAGGGGACAGGTTTTGATTGTAAGAGCACGACAGTACCATCTTAGTACTGCAAGACAACTGGCTTCTGACCTCGCAGCATCCACTGGACGTGTTGTATCGAGGCAAACGGCGTACAGAAGGCATCATCAGAGTGGCCTTTGTTGTCGGAGATCTGCTGTATGCGTAACTCTGATGCGTCTTCACAGAATGGAACATCAGGAGTGGAGTCGTCAACATTCCATCTGGACGGTCGAACGGTGAGCCAATGTTCTTTTCACAGATGAGTCCCAATATGGTTTGGGAAGTGATTTTCGACGGATTCCCATTTTGAGTGACCGGAAGATATTGCACGTACGGCGTGGCCTGCTCGCTCTCCCGCTTTTATTCCCATACATCTTGAATGGGATGCACTAGAGAGAGATGCTGCGTCATGTCACCATCCACCGACCATTCTGCAAGCTTTTCTAGCAGCTCTACAGGAGTAACGAGCGGTATAGCCTGAACGTGAGGCTGATGACATCATTAAAGCTTGCCCCGTCGTTGTCAGGCCTGTATTGCTGCCAGAGGTGGTCACACCCTGTACTGAGCACACTAACCGGTTGTTGTCAATATCAATAAAATTTACCATCAGCCGTTTATTTTGATATATTATTTTATTTTATTGTGAAGGTTACCAGTTCCAGCATTTCATTATGACATCCTCAGGCCCCCTACGCTTCTACCCAAATAAACAAACTTGTCGTATAGCACCTTAAATCACTGGATATCGTGAATTCAATCGTTACACTAATGCCTCATTCTAAGACTGTTTAGCATTCCCTAACATACTGGAGTCAACTGTATTGTTAATGCTATTTCTCTTTTATCATGTCATCGAATGAAGCAATAGTGTAACGACCAAATTCACGATATCCAGTGATTTATGACGCTATACGACAAGTTCGTTTATTTGAATAGATGCGTGTGAGTCGTGAAGAGGGCACAATGAAATTCTGAAACAGGTAGGCTTCACAATAAAAAAAAATATCTTAAAGTAAATTTCTGTTAATGATTTTTATTGACTTTGACAATTACATAACCAGCAGATGTCCCCTGACCATGATGGACCAACAGGGATTAACCGGTTGCAGTTGTCAAAATGCGTGTGCAAATCGGAGAATTTGGAAAAAAGTGATTGTCTACGGATATGCATGTTGCAGTTGTTTGTGTTCTGTATTCTTTACATTGTTTCTACTTTACTATTACCTGTTTATACTGTTTTGCGGAAAAATAAACATAACTTTACAAAATTTCCGTTTGTTGCTTCAATTGTGGGCACCAGTGTACTTCAGTCCACTTTATTTTACACAACGATCGTCTAGCACGATTTGCATGATTACTGTCCATGAAGAGCTGATGGGATTACTGGATTCAAAATAACATTTCATGCCCTACAGCAGTTTTCGGACTCTACTGTATTTAAGAAGTTCCCTTGGCGCTTTGAGGATTCTTGCACAAATCCGTTTTGTCGTCAGCCAAATGACAATCGATCAGGAAAATACTGAATGACCTTCAGATTGGTCGATTTTCTACATAGGCGCAGTACGTGAGTCGATGCTAGGGAGAAGAGATGATCGTACGTCACTGACATACGTATTTATGGCAGATGTACTGAAAAACACTGTAGAATGAGACGGTGTCGACGGCCAGGGCAAATACAGCTTTTAACCATATATGTTACTGAAGGAACTAAAAATACATTATTTTCAGTCTATAACTGGAGACCATCTAATCTTTGTTAATATATTGCCCAAAGATATTCGAGAGGATTCTGACTAGGTTACATCCTTTGGATATCACGAAGTTCTAGAAATTGAGTGATGCTGAAAGTGGTCTGCCTTCTTCGTACAACAGGACCAGTGTCATGGCGAGTCTTTTTTCAACAAACACATGATGTATTTTATCACTCGACCGCTGTGAATAGCCTTTTTGTACCAATGTCTAATAACGCTAGAGAGGAATTGTGGAGCGGAGCGCGTGCCTATCTTACGCTATAATAACAGATACTATCCAGCCACAACTTTTATACCTTCTTCTTGAATGCATAAAGATGATCAACGTATCACATATGATCAGACTTGAGATGAAAACTAATATTTGTCTGCTTTCATCATGTCACCAGGCATTACGATTCATACTGTCTCTTTACACTTGCAAGCTTAAATATTCGTTTTCAAAAGACATGTAGTTTTTCTGCACCGCAAAACGATGTACTTGCCTTGGCTGGGAAAAAATTAAGATATCTCTCTTGGCTAACACAACATGCTGCGTAAGCAGGTCAGACCAGAATATTATTGCATCGAACGCTACTTGCTAAGACAACAAGAACTGCACTACTGTGGCTAGGTGGATCATTCACACTGTTGCCAATCAGGACGACCAGAGGTGCAAAAGCATTGACATGGCAGAAAGACCATTCCAGCTGTGATGATCTGGCTGCTTCACCTCCGAGCCACAGACTTACTGTGACTTACGTCCCCAAAAACGAAGCAGTAGCCAAATAAGTACTCTCCAAGCCAGTATAAATAGCTCATGAGTCTAAGAGTCACCAAGAAACGAGTCTGCACAGCTCGAACAGTCATCCTCTTCCGATTCGACCGCTGTTATCCGTGGCGCTGATACAGGTACCAAGTCCGACGCTACAGCTCTCCAGCCAGCGGGACCACTGGAGGATCCACCTGAGCTGCTGCTGCCCTTCACCCTGGAGGATAAAAGTGAGCATCGCGTTTCATAACAAACTTCATGTAACAAGGACTTTGAGAATCTTAGAGCTTACTGCGCTCAGACAAGGTGCTTCACATTTTTTATTCGAGTATCAACAGTTGGAGGTCTATGAATTTTAATTGATTGTTAGCCCTGCGCTATATCCTAAAGTAAATACTGCACAACGGAATTTTAATTATTGAACCCCACAACGATTGATCAGGAATCAGACATTGATAAACATATCAAATAATTTTCTCTGGCGGAGTACTGTAAGTTAAGAGTTACAGAAAGTGGGACGGTAAGCTGGTGTGCATTTTGGGGATAAGTTTAACAAACTAAGCTCACGATAGGAGAGTTATACTGAGTCTATATTTTCACAGAACTGACATAAAAATACTAATGCTATGTTTCCAGTACAACAATATTAACGTAACGATCATTTGTCAGCAAAGTATTGTGTGGGTAATGGAAACGCAACAGAGGCATAAGTCAGACACATACATTTGACGGAAAAGGTACCCATGACTCAGTTGTAATTGAGGTGAGAACGGACACACACAAATTCAGGTTCCCAACGTTATGCCGGCCGTGGTGGCCGAGCGGTTCTAGGCGCTACAGTCTGAACCGCGAAACCGCTACGGTCGCAAGTTCGAATCCTGCCTCGGGCTTGGATGTGTGTGATGTCATTAGTTTAGTTAGGTTTAAGTAGTTCTAAGTTCTAGGGGACTGATGACCTCGGAAATTAAGTCCCATAGTGCTCAGAGCTACTTGAACCAAGCGTTATGTTTCTCCGTGGTACGGAAAATGTGAGCATGGAAAATATGAGTAAATCCAGTTAGAGAATAGGTAGTCTGCTGAATTTGATAAGGCAAGACCGCCATCATTGAATAAGAAGCAAATTTACTGATGCTTTTCAACGTCTCTGTTTCCCGTCCGCGGACCTGCAGACACTCGTGCACCATCGTCTGTGCTGACAGATTTATTGCTGCCTGCCTCTGCTCTGTACTCGGGCAGACTCTGCTGTTGGGAGCTGCTACATTGTTGCAGTCATTGCCGTAGTCGTTCCAGCCTTGGCTTCCATGCTAGGGCTGATAATGGCCTCTAACCAGCACGGTTGATGCAGAGTTCACATCTGCATCAACCTACATGCTCCGCAAGCAATCAGATGGTCCATGGCGGATGGTACCTTGTACCATACTAGTCAGTTCCTTTCCTGTTCCACTCGCGAACAGAGAGAGGGAAAACTACTGTCTATATGAATCCGTACGAGTCCTAATTTCTCTTACCTACTGCTGGGTCGGCAGCATTTCAGTACCGTGGAGTCAAAACGCCGCCACATGCTGACTGTGGTGTTTTCCCCGACCGGGTGCATGCTGTTTACGTTCCGTGGCCGCTGGCATCGTGAGGCAACGAAGTGACAGTTGTACTTTGAGTAAGAAGCGAATAATTTTCCATCGTTGTCCGTCTCATATCCTTTCGGGCATCTAACAAGCACCCACTCACAGCTCGACTGCAGTCCATATCATGGGTAGTAGTACTCCGAAATCTTGATCTCGATCTACCAAGTTTCTCCACCCGTCGCAACGGTCGATCAACCCAGTAATTACAGTTTTCATTTGGATAAAATACTATCTTATGGAAGTAGATGGAGTGATTACCGTACTGGCACGTAGGTAAACAGGAAACAGCTTTACCAATACAGTTGACTCCAGTGTGTTAGGGAATGCTAAACACTGAAAGGTTTTTAGGAATCTTAATTAAACTTCATAGTGACAAAGCAGCATAGGTCAAAGAGGTACTAAAATTTGTGCCTTCGAGACGTATAGTAAGAAGAGTATAAGAAAGAACTTACATGATGGTAAACAATGTTCTAAATTTGATTATGAAATAATTTAGAAATACTGAATTTATTTTCATAATGACACTAGATGAGATGTTAGGACTGCTTGAACAAATGAATGGAGTCGGTTATGAAACTGAATGGAATACTGAAAAATTATTTGAAATGTAATAACACAAATTTACCTGTGAAAATACGAATATCGGTTGACTTTGAAGTCTCGTCAGAGTGGATACATGATCCTCAGGATGGCAGGATATATCTCGAAAGTCTAAGAAAGTAGGTAATGGTGTGTCAGACGGTTAAGGATACAAAGCTTTGATGGGTGACTCAGGTAGTCTAGGTGTGGTGAGTTAGCAAACTATGCTGGGAAGAAATGAATTGCGTAAAACCCACTCATAGGCTTAACGGAAGAGTTTGGGGTAGGATGCTTGAGAAGACATTATATAAAATACATTGTTTCAGCGAAACGTTAATTCCGAAGCAATCGACGAGGATCAAGGTACACCATTTTATTCGTCTCGATGAGACCGATTAAAAGATATTTCAACAGTATACGTCTCAAATTGAAATACAATGTTCACAAATATATTTCATCACAGTTCAGTATTGATACATTGGTCACTTTTAACGCTACAGTTTTAACATTGAATGTCACGCACACTGTATGTCCAAAATATTGATTACGTTATAGGTCCACTAGATATCACAAAAGCTTGCAATAAATCCACACATACCCTTGTCCGATAGCTAGTATTAACCTGTATTTAAACGCATATTGATTATAAAGATAATAGGAAAGTAAGTGTCATTCAGAAATGGTGCGCATGATGTAATTGGCGAGACACCATCATAAGAATGATTGAAGGTGGTCTAGTTATGTGCACTGTTGTCACGTTATAATCACAACCAAGTGCAAATTCGAAAGCAACCTCGTCAGTGAAGTACGACACTTAGCGCTGAAAAAATGTTTATTACACTATTGAACGTCAGGACACAGAGTGCTTCTATTTATGCAGAACATACAAACATAACAAAGATGAGAAGTTTCGAGAAACTTCCAGAAATCATAACTACTAAATAAAAAATAATTATTAGTGGTCACGTTTGAGCTGGCGGCAGCGAGCACACCAGCTGAACTTTAACCACTACGTCACACAGCTTGCAGCGAAATTCGCGGAACTGACACTCTCCTGGAGAAACAACACACTGTATAGAAGACCTCACTTGAGTCGTCTACAGCAGCAAGGATCTAGAGCTTGTCAAAGGGCATCTGTATGGCGTTGCTGACGGATCCTCGTGTTCCGGATGTTTTGTCATACCTTCTCCACTATAATGAGCAGCGAAGTATCGCGATTGTGGGTCGATCGTCGATTTGCGTCTCAGTACTGCAGTAGGGGATCATACACAAGACATGGACGTTGTCTCTGTGCTTTTGACTTCCTGATGAAGAGTCATGTTCCTTACTTTATATGTGACTACCGACAAGCGAAGAAGGTCCAAAGTTGCACTTTAGTAATTTTATCGAAATTCCCACCTTCCTGGCCGGCATAAAAATCCATTCCAAATCTCCTGGGCGTATCTCACTGGCCGGTGCTCTGCGCTCTTGGTCCATCTCTTGGACGTCCAGAGAACACATACCAGTCAGCTTCCTCGGCCCTGATGATGAAATGTTTCACTTACTCATTCTGAGAATCGTCCGGAACGGGAACTGTGTGTTCCTTGTCGTTTCCGCCTCGCGACTGTGGACCAGAAAGAACGACGTGAAATATGTAGTGCCTTCCTTCATTGTATTGTAAGCAAAGGTCATGAAGACACTATTGTTTTCCAATCTCTCTGTTTAACGTCAACGTTCATCTAGTGCATATATGTCAACGTCTTATTAATGCATTCTACGTGACCATTCGTCTGTGGGTGGTAGGTACTTACCCTGTGTATAACGTCGAAACGTGATGTCAGCTCTGACGATACTGGAAAATTTTTCTAAAATCAGAGGTCATCATTTGTGGTGCTCCGTGATTGGAAATGATGTCTTCTTCAACGAACGTTACAATTTCTGGTACTTCGGCAGTCAGAACACCGTTGGCGATAGACTAGAGGGTGAAATAAGCAGTTCAGTTGACTTTGAGAACCTCCCCGAGAGCTTGATTCCGGTTCGTTGGAATGGCGCTAATGCAGGCGGAACTAATACCGGATGCTCTATCGGTTATTGTGACACATACTTCCGTTGCTGGCATTCCTTACAGTGGGCATAGGGACTAACGGATCGATAAGTATCCTGCCCGTGATACCTGCATCTTTATCTGTCTAGATTCACAAATCCTAGGTGAACAGATGTTGTGGCATCATCAAAGAACTTGAGGACAGCTGGCCATGATGCGCGGTGGCTGAGTGGTTCTAGGCGCTTCAGTCCGGAACCACGCGGCTGCTACGGTCGCAGGTTGGAATCCTACTTCGGGCATGGATGTGTGTAATGTCTTTAGATTAGTTAGGTTTACGTAGTTCTAATTCTAGGGGACTGATGACCTTCGATGTTAAGCCCCATAGTGCTTAGAGCCATTTGAGCCATTAGGCCATGATGCCCTGGGATGACTAGCAGACATTTCTGCCACATCGGATCATAGATCCTGTTATACGCTAAGGTTAAAAAGTCACGGGATACATCCTGCAGAAATATTTAGCCATGCCATCTCTACAGCCGGCCATAATTGCGAGAGTGTTGCCGGTGCAGGATTTTGTGCACGAACTAAGTTCTGGATTATGTCCCATGAACGTTCGTTGGGATTCATGTCGGGAGACTTGCGTGGCCAACCTATTCGCTCCAATTGTCCAGAATGATCTTTAAACCAATCGTGAACAGATGTGGCCGGATGACGTGGCGTACTGCCATCCATAAGAATTCCATCGTTGTTTTTGAACGTGAGTTCCATGAATGGATGCAAATGGTCACCAAACTGCTGAAGGTAGCAAGCACCCAGCCCATTCCAAGTAAACACAGGCCACATCATTGTGGAGTCACAACCAGCTGGCACAGTGTTTTCTTGACAACTTGGGTCCATGGGTTCGTGGGATCTGCGTCACACTCCAACCCTACCATTTGCTCTTACAACTGAAATCTAGACTTATATGACCGGGCCTCGGTTTTCCAGTCGTATAGTGTCCAACCGACACGGTCACGAGCCCAGGAGAGTTGCTGCAGGAGACGTCGTGCTGTTAGTGAAGGCACTCGCGTTGGTCGTCTGCTGCAATAGCCTTTTAACGCCAAGTTTCTCCGCACATTGATTTCTGCGGTCATTTATCAGTGTTACTTGTCCTTCACCACTGACAACTCTACGCAAATGCCGCTGCTCTCGGTCGTTAAGTGTACGCTGGCGGCAACTCTCTTGTCCGTGGTGAGAGGTAGTTCCATAAATTTGGTATTTTCGGTACACCCTTAACACTGTGAATGTTTCAATATAGAATTCCCTAAAATTTCTGCAGCTACCGCTCCGCACTCAAAGTCTTTTAACTTCGGTCGTGCGTCGATAATTTCATCAGAAACTTCTCACACGAATCACCTGAGTACAAATGACAACTCCGCCTTCATACTGTCCTTTTATAATTTGTGTACCCGATATTACCGCCATCTGCATATATGGATCTCGATATCGCATGACTTTTGCCACTTCAGTGTAAAATGTCCCGTTCATTAAAAAGGTTTTCTCCTGTGGCCGATTCCTCTTTCTTCCAGTCTCTTATGGTTTCTGGCAATGCTGGATCTTCCCTGTATTTGATTAGACAGTAGCCCGTCTACATGCCCATGACTGAGAAGCACTTTGCTCGTTTCAAGTAGTTTATGGTTTCATAAAAGCACAGCAACGGGTAGACATCTTTTTCTGTGATTTTCGTCAGTCGTCGGTAATCGACGTAAAACCACCTCCTCCAGAAGGACCACAACAGAGGTCCAGTGACTCTCTGAATGTTCAGTGATGTCATCTTGCAAGAAGTTGTCCACTTCCTAAGTGATTATCCGTAGGTCAATCAGCGACAACCTATACGAGCCGGGTAAATTGATGGATGGTCTCCTGTGTTGATGCAGTGTTTCACATGGTCTGTTTGGTCTACCTTCTCCCCACTTCGGATTTGAAAGCACCTGAAAACTGTTGCAGACGGGCTAACACTCGTCGACGTTCCTTGATGACGTCACATTCTAATGGTTGTTCGATAAAAGCTTCCCATCTTGCGTTATCTGTTTTTGTGGCCGTATACGGTTCTTTGAAGAGGACACTAAACTACCCTTTCTGGATTTGTTGACCGTCTCTACGCAGATACCTTTAGGGATGAGCGTTGGCCGCTCGTGACTGATAGTGACTAATAGTAATCCAAAGTTCTCTTTGTTCACCTACAATGCTAATGATCACCGCTGATATGTAGATTGTTTTTTGAGTCTCAGCAGCTTTCTGTATTCCGAAAACTTCACAGTTTTACTGAGCATTTAGACTGGAACTCGTCACGTTAAACAACTGGGCAGAGCAGTCTTCGTTAAGTGTGACTGATGGAATAGATTCGTCAATCCAGATCTCTGATTTTCCAAAGTATACGATTTCTTGTGAAGCCTGTAAAAAGTTCCATCGAAGAATAACATTACAACTTCATTCTGCTAAAACGACAAATTAGAAGGGCGGCATTCTGTCGTTGATATTTTTGCAAAACACGTGCCTGTCTGTTGGATGTACTTGCCATTTGCGGCTTTTAGCGCAGTCTCTTTATCTCATTGAGCAAAGTGTTGTTTAGCTGGCGACAATATTCGACATTACAGAAATGGAAGCCCGTAAGTCCACCAACTCCGCATATGACGACTTCAGTGAGACTTCCTGACATCCTGGTGACTTTTATTCATGGAGGATTTTGATCTGTAGCAGCCTCACGTTTAAAGATGACCGCATCGCTTAGGTTTCCCGAATTCAGCGGCAGGTTTCTCTTTATGGCTGTAGGCTTCGTCCCCCAGGTCGACTGTAACACTATACAATTGACTGGCGTTAGTAGAAGCGTTCTCATGGTTGACATCTGAGGCGCAATAGTCTTCGAAAACTTGTGTTTTCTATGTGCAATACAGTACAACGCGCCCAGGAGATGGGCAGTGAAAACATATAGGTGTCTTGTCATGCATCTTCTAAATGTCTGTTCTTCTTCAGGGCGTTATGCTTGGCGGGGAAGCTGATTGTAACTGTGTTGGTCGAATGCTGGGTCGTCGTTTGACGGTTGCGGCGTAAGTCCAAGTTGGCCGAATCCGTTCTACCTGACGTGTTCGACTGGTGGTGGAGACTGATGCGAAAGATTTACACTCCTCTTCAACATTCATTACTAACTCTTGACATAGTAGATCGACAATCGTGGTTTCTACTATCTATTGTGTGCTCGATCCTACAGTTGTGTCATGAAATGCTGTATTTCTGCTCTTAAACCTGGTGTATGAGAGAAACGAGGACATTGTGATCTTGTACAACTGCCTGTCATAGAGCCCTACTTCTGCATGTACGACTGTTGTTGCCCACGATGGTCGTCTCTGTTCTTCAACTACTCTTCGGCTTACGGATCTTGGTGATTGTCCACAAACACTTTCTTCATTTAGGCCTGGAATATGTCTTCGTTGCTATCGAAACCCTGCTGGGCTGTGCCGTTCGAGTAAAAGTACATATTAGCAAAACATATAATATCATCCCAACAATTTTATTTGACGACGCGGTCTAATCCTTTCAGCCATTTCTTCGGGTCGTGACCATCAACACCCAGAAACCATTTATAAATGCCTGATGTGCAGCTCACTTCTTCTTATTTTGGGATCAGTTATTTTCCTTAGTATACGGACCTTGGAGTAACGCTTTACTTTTTGTATTCTGCCTCCTGTCCGTGTAAGCGACGGCTCTTGCATTGCCTAATTGGAGCCACTATGATGTAAATGTTTTGAAGTACTCGGCTTCTCCACCAAACGATACCACGTCAAGGGCAAATCCGAAAACAGCTTCATCAGTAAAGTACGTTTGTTATGAACGCCAATGTACAGCGAAAACACGACTGAACACTTGAACAGTTATTTCAGAATATACGAACATTAAAAATGTTAGATGTATCGGAAGACTCCCAGAAATGATAAATAATGAATAACGAGTAATTGCTATTTATCGAGTTTGCGCTGGGGACCCGCAGAGCACTAGCCAGTGACGATAACCTCAATAAATAACAGCTCGTGGCACCATTTATACTGGTTTGCTAATTTCTGTGTAGTTGGTTGCTTGCTGTAAGGGATCTCATGTGTGATTTCCATTCATATTTTCAACTGTTAATGAGTGTTTCTGGTTGCATACTTACATGTTAGAAGTTACACAACGACCAGTGTTTAAATGCGCATCTTTGCACGTGTATAACTTTTTTCGAAAGAAAAATAGTCCTGCTTGCAGGTCAAACAATATTATTATAAAACGTATAATACATTAACGAACGTATTGTTTGCACTACAAGCCAGACTTACCTATTTCGACATACTATCGACGGTTGTTGCACCATTTATGGCATGGAGTGGGAAGAATTACATGTATAACTTATAGACTCGTATTTGTTGTGTGTTTTTCACGTGATGGGCCGTTTTCATAATTTCTCTAAGGCGTTAGGATGAGGACAAATATGGGCGTAGGGAGAGACCGCTTGCTTATTTTAAAAGTGAACTGATTGGTCTGATAGTTTTACTATTAGGGCTTCTCACTTCATAGGAGTATGTGTGCGTGTGTGTGTGTGTGTGTGTGTGTATGTGTGTGTGTGCAACGTAGAGAGATGACGGCCTCCGTACTCTGTTTTTGAACGGAGTGGCCATGTTGCACATTTGCTTGACAACTGTCTACATTGCAGGTCGGTTTCCTTAATCTACTTTGCGGGATTTAATTAATGGAACAAAAACACAATTTCGTTAACTTCAGTTGCGTGCATGTGACTGAATGTGTGAAGTGGTCTACGCAATTAGAAAAAGGCTAATTTTCTAAGACTACCAAATTAGGAGTATTACTGAGTGCTAAAAATAAAACCTCTTGAGTTAAACGTTTTACGACATTTTTACATAACATTTCGATTTGAAGTCTTCGCTGACCTTCATATCACTTACATTGTTCGGAAAATGAAGCATACTGAGGTGACATGGTGTGATGGGACGCGAAATTGAAGCGTCACCCCTCCACTATTGTCAGCCCAGTTTGCAGGTGAATATACGTTTAATTTAGTTTTTTGTTTATGTGTTTTTTGTATTATTTGTAATGGTTGTGAATTGTCTAAAGTTTGTATTTATTTTTTATGTTTCATATACGGAGAGGGCGGCGCAACGAACGGAGACAGCATCTTCGTTGCCGGGACCAGAGAGAAAATTGCTGGCCACTATACGTCGCGGGGCAACAGCCAAAGAGCAACAGAAGATCCTGAAACCGAGTTGTTGCGTCGTGCTTCTAAAAATTGAAAAATTGTGATTTTTTAATGATTTGTACAACAATGACGTCATAGAAAGCTTAATCATGTGTAAATGGTCAGTCCTATCTTGTCAAGGCTCAGGTTCACGTCTATATGTAGGAAGATAATAAACTAGTGTATACTAAAAAGGTTTAAATACGTGTTCCGAGAATTTATTTATGAAGAATTATGTGTAGTAATTTATTTGACAAGATTATTAATTTTCGACAGCGTTCATCGCGAGTGTGATTCTTGAAAGTTTATTCAATGTGGTTCTAATATTTGTTAAATCAGATAACTTGCATTAATATAACTTCTGAGAAGAAACAGACGACATCTAAATTGAAAAAAGTTTGCACAAACAAATTGGACTGAGTGACGTAATTCTGCGCATACGACTCAAATGATGATGTTTTACAGTTTCGTTCAAGAACCATTCAGAGACAATTTAAAAAGAATTTAAATAATTTTGAAGTGTGTTGTAACTGACGTAGGTGACGAAGTCTGCATATGGTCATATGTTAAAAGAAAATCATTCATACAAAACTTGCGTCGTTACACTACAATGGTCATGGGATACCAATATGCAAGTGTGCAGATGGCGGTAGTGTCGCGTACACAGGGTATAAAAGGACAGTACGTTGGAGGAGCTTTCATTAGTACCCGGTGACTCATGCGAAAAAGTTTCCAACCTGATTATGGTCGCTCGACGACAGACTTTGAATGCGGAGTGGGAGTTGAAGCTAGATACATGGGGCGTTCCATTTCGGAAATCGTTAGCAAATTCTATATTCTGAGATCCACAGAATGCTCTGAAAACAGGAAATTTAAACCATTACTTCTCAACACAGACGATGCAATGGCCACAGCCTTAACAATCGAGAGCAGAGACATTTCCGTGGAGTTCTCAGTGCTAAAGACAATCAGCAATGCTTGAAGTAACCGCAGAAATCAATGTGGGAAGTACGACGAACGTATCCGTTACGACAGTGTGGCGCAATTAGGTGTTAAGGGCTATAGGATCAGACGACCGACGTGAATGCATTTGCTAACAGCACGACATTGCCTTTAGCGTCTCTCCTGGGCTCATGACCATATGTGTCGGACCGTAGACGACTGGAAAATCGTGCCCTGGTCAGAGGAGTCCACATTGCAGTTAGTGCTGTGGCCTTCTCCACCAGACATCACGGCGCCGAGAGTATCAGCAACCAAACTGACAGCCTGCAGCCGCGGGTTGCCCGCTTCGCAGGCACACCGAAGCACTACACAACCGACAGACAATATTGATGAACGGCCACAGCAACAACAACAACAACAGCACAGCAAAGACGCCAGCGGCCACCATGGCCACTACCGGCCCACATAAACATAAGAAAGAGGTAGCTGCAGATTCCGGAACTATTTTAACACGTCAAAACACGTGATGGAAAATAGTTCCGAGGTACTCATCCGTCGAAGCACTATAAAGGCCGGCGTTCGGCCGCACATCGGCAGTTCATCGACTGACGTGAATAACTGCCGCCCCGGCAGCCCGGCTTGGATCTTCTCGCTGATCTCTGGATTAGGGTTGGTATATCGGAGAAGTCTCTGGAGGAGATTAATAGGAAATTATTTCAGTTGTTTTCTGTATTATTCTTGTATTTAGTTGTGATTCGAAGATGGATCACTGTTTTATGTTGGTGTTATACTTGGAGAATTTGTTTTGGTTAATTGAACAATCCAATAAATTAATCAAAATATCCACGGGCATGCTGCCGGTCTATAGTGTCCAACGGGCACAATATTTCGGCGATCATACATGTCGCCATCATCAGGTGAACTGACGGACTGAGCTCCTGTGAACGTGCCGGCACGGAGATCCGTACGCTATGGCTGCTCAGAGGGAACTGGGTTCGGTCGCGGCGGCGGCTGATTTAAATACCCTCCGCCCGCGGCGCGCTCCCTCCGCCGTCCGCGCCCCGCGCCACGGTCGCGCGGTGGAACAGATTGCGACGGCGTCTGAGATGACGTCGGTGTGATGGCTCTGTCCGCCGTGGTCGTCACAACTATACGTTTGCTCGATTTACTCTTGATTAACCCGATCGCCGGTTCCCAAGCCTTGCTAAGATTATAGCCACAGTCACGGTTTATGAGGTCGTCATTGGTGCGAATTTCGATGGCCTCTCTAACAACGCTGTCCCAGTATCTCGACGTCTGTACCAGAATCCTCGTGCGGTTATACTCCATGGCGTGATTTTCCGACAAACAATGTTCAGCGACCGCCGACTTGCTCGGATACATCAGTCGAGTGTGCCTCTGGTGTTCACGGCATCGATCCTCGACGGTACGCATCGTCTGACCAATATACGACTTGCCACATTGACACGGAATCTGGTACACGCCGGCCTTCCTCAAACCCAGGTCATATTTGGCGCTCCCCACCAGTGCACGAGTTTTATTTGGAGGACAAAACACAGTTCCGACCCGGTGTTTCTTCAGAATGCGGGCGATTTTCCCCGAGAGTGCGCCTGTGTATGGAATAAATGCAGTGCCTACCTCCTCCCTCGTGACTTCATCCATCTCACCAGGTTGTGCTGCAGTGGTTGGTCGGAGAGCACGTGTAATCTGCCACTCTGAGTAGCGTACGGATCTCCGTGCCGGCACGTTCACAGGAGCTCAGTCCGTCAGTTCACCTGATGATGGCGACATGTATGATCGCCGAAATATTGTACCGTTGGACACTATAGACCGGCAGCATACCCGTGGATATTTTGATTATCAAATACGCCGGGAGAAACTCAAGAATCACAATCCAATAAATTGTTTTCGGACTTTGATCGTTAGTTTTTTCTGCTTACACAGACATATCAGTAAGTGGTGATGCTATGGTTAGAGTGTGGTGCAGACCCTACGAATCCATGGCGAAAAGTTGTGAGCAACTGACTGCAAATGGCTATTGAGGCTTCATAGTGGTGTGGGCTGTGTTTACATGGAATGGACTGTGTCATGTGGTCCAAATGAACCGATCATTGACTGGAAATGTTTATGTTCGGCTACTAGGAGACCATTTGTGGCATTCATGGACTTCATGTTCCCAAACTCCGGGCAAAAAGATGTCTGACACGATGCAGTAGGTATCATGATTTGTGTCACCTCATTATAGGCGTTCCAACGAAGCATTGCGTACACGAAATCGTGCATCAGTTACACACCATTCAGTCATCTCACACTCCGAGGCCAAAAATAAAATCTAACTCAACGTTGAACATTGGAAAGCCTCATCTTGCTCTCTGAAGGTAGTCATATTGCACTATGTGTTCAGTCGAGGAGGGATGTAAGTTCGCATGAGGAGGTTATACCGTGATTAAGGAAAGAGTCAATGGTGTATTTTTGTAGAAAACAGGGTCTTATAAATGAAGTTGGAGATATACAAAAGGAAGGAAAAAAATGTGTCGAGGTGACGAAGAGTATTAAGTCATGAATTACTACAACGACAATAGATACATGCACAATGTGTAATCCCGTTATTCTTTTCTGTATTGTTCGGAGTACAAGCTAAATAATAAGTTATGCACTTTAAAGACCTGAAAATTTTACGCCGAGCTGCTAAAATCCTAGCCATAATCTCATCATATTTTCGTAAGTTACTTCTTGAGATTGATTATGAGAAAAGAACCTCAAAGCTAGCTACTCCATCAGTCGTCCATTGGAAAAACGAGAAAGCAACAGACAGAACTGCTTACAGAAGACCAGCTGGTAACAAAGGCAGGAACAGGGTACATTGCTTTCTGTCGTTTCAGTGGGTATAATGCTACTCGCATTTAAAAAAAAGCAATGTAATATTAAATGATAATTAAATCTAAACCCTTAGCTGCCGACAGGTGTTGTTGATATACATCAATGGAGATAGCTGAAAATGCATGCCCCGACCGGAACTCGAACCCGGGATCTCCTGCTTGCACGGCAGACGCTCTATCCATCTTTCTTTTTTTCATTTTGTTCGGTACTGTTCGTTACGTTTGGGCTGGGCGGACGTCACAAGACATCCGTTCAAGTTGATCGTTGATTCCTTAACTCATTTTTTTTTATTACAGAGGGCGGGCAATCCATCTGAGCTACCGAGGGCACATAGGATAGTGTGACTGCAGGGACTTATCCGTTGTACGCTTCCCGTGAGACTCACATTCCCAAGTGTCCATAACCTACATTCGTAGTGTTCCTAATAGATATTTGCCCATTCACTCATATGATATTATACTTATCATTTGCTGGTAGCAAAGCTTTTGAAATGGTAAAATGGTGCGTAGAAAAATTTTGCTTGTGAATAATGAAACTATATATTCCGTCAAATAGCATCAGATTCCCTTCAGACCGACGAGAACGTTGACCGACATTGTTTAGAGGCCAGTGACCCATCTCAAAGTTACGCAGTTTGCGTAATTACATTTCCCGGATACTGACAGAAAAGACTGGTAAAAGAGATCTCAGAGCTGCTGAAATAAAAGTTTGATAAAGCAATAGCCGACTGAACACTGGTACCGTGTAGTTGTCGTCATCAAACAATTCGTCGGCAACTCTCCTTCGCTGTAGCCTGAAAAAGTTCTAAAATGCAGCACAATAATATGAGATATATACTTAACGGAAAAGGAAAGTAAGTTCTTAATTTAAACACTGCTACTGTAATTAAATTAGCTTAATTATATCACCAAAGGTTACAGATACGAGAGCGACTCTCACATTTTGTGAAACAGCCCTCGAAAACAAGCGAGAGAGAGAGAGAGAGAGAGAGAGAGAGCGCTCACAGCTCTTGCTTTTATATAATAAAAAAAAAAAAATTACGGCGACTGCCTTCAACTTGCTTTACAGTTTCGATATATAAACATTTCTCTGTAACATTCTTTACCGGAACAGCAAAAAATACGTTCCTTACATTAAATCGTGACCTTTTCTCCTTACTTTCAGATTTATTCACACAGAGAAAATTTATTCTTTATGTATTTTAGCCTTAATTAAACGATTGGGGTATATTCTATCAGTTATTCAAAAAAGCAACATTTGAGGGGCACAATGCCAAGACCAAGTGTTGTGCTTACTATTGGCTCAGGTCTCTACTAACCAAAGTACCTCTAGCCGGATATGATTTCTCCGTTAGCCAATGCCTGTGATACTTTCAGTATTCAACCACATGGTACAGAACATCTATACTATACGCTTGCGATTTAGAAGACATGGAAGAAGGATAATTTTGAAAGCTGACATTGTCACATGCAGTTATCATATCACTCCCCCTTATCTCTTTAAACATTTCTAGAATGTATTTTTGCAGGTGGCCAGCTGACCAGTACCCCTTTAAATGGCTACCTACCCTTGTGCAAAATCTTCTAAGGAAATAAAAATAACATAGCACCTGCGAGATTTCAACAAAACTGAGATGTGTGTAACATTCCAACACGTTATCATTCCTATTTACAGTCTTTCTATTTCCTTACATGAATTGTTATCTTACGTAACCATAAATCACACAGTGTCGTCCTGCTATTATAAACATTTTTTGACATCAGTCTTCTGAATGGTGTGACGCGGCCTGCCACGAATTCTTCTCCTGTGCCAACCACTTCATCTCAGAGTAGCGCTTGCAACCCTCATCCTCAATTATTTTCTGGGTGTATTCCAATCTCCGTTTTCCTCTACAGTTTTTACCGTCTGTTGCTCCGCTAGTACTATGAAAGTTAGTCCGTGATGTCTTAAAAGGTGTCCTATCTTTCTCTCCCTTTCCCTTGTCAGTGTTTTCCTCACCGATTCTCATTTTATTACTTCACCTAATTTTCAACGTTCTTCTGTTCCACCACATCTCTAAGGCTTCAGCTTCCTTCTGTTCCTGTTTTCTCGATACCATACAAAGTTGTGCTCTAAAGTACATTCTCAGACACTGCTTTGCTTCCTCAAATTAAGGCCTAAGTTTGATACTAACAGATTTCTCTTGGCCAAAAATGTACTTGTTGCCAGTGCTAGTGGACGATTTTTATGTCCTCCTTGCTCCGTCCGTCATGAGTCATTTTTCTGCCTAGGCAACAGAATTCCGTAAGTTCGTCTATTTTGCTATCCTTAATTTTGTAATTCTGATGTTAAGTGTCTCGCTGTTCTCATTTCTGCTAGTTCTCATTGCTTTCGTCTTTCTTCGATTTGCTGGCAATCTATATTCTGTAATCATTGCTCTGTTCATTCCATTCAATACATTTCCTCACTGTTACTGACGATAGCAACTTATTAGCGAATTTTAATATAGATATCCCCTGATCTCGATGTTTAATTCTCGTCTTGAAACTTCCTTTTATTTCCTTCATTGTATAGACTGAACAGTAGAGGCGAAAACACTACATTCCTGCTCAACACCTTTTTTAATCCTAGCGCTCCGTTCTTGGTCTTCCAGTCTTATTGTTCCCTTTTGGTTCTTGTACATGTTGTATATTACCCGTCTTTTCCTACAGTTTAATCCTATTTTTCTCAGAATTTCGGACCTTGCACCATATTACATTGTCGAAAGGATTTCCCAGATAGACAAATCCGACGAAAGTGTCCTGATTTTTCTTCTCTTTTGTTTCCATTGTTAACAGCAACGTCAGAACTGCCTCTCTGATGCCTTTAGCTTTCCTATACCCAAACTGATCATCATCTAATAGTTCCTCTATTTTCTTTTCCATTCTTCAGTATACTATTCTTATCAGCAACTTGGACACAAGAGCTTTCCAGCTGGTCCCGGTGGAGGTTCGAGTGCTCCCTCGGGCATGGGTGTGTGTGTTTGTCCTTAGGCTAATTTAGGTTAAGTAGTCTGTAAGCTTAAGGACTGATGACCTTAGCAGTTAAGTCTCATAAGATTTCACACACATTTGAACAAGAGCTTTCACGCTGACTGTGCAATAATTCTCAATCTTGTCGGGTCTTGTTTTTTCGGATTAGTCTGAATAATGTTTTCCCGAAACTCTGAAGCTGTATTGCCACTCTCATACATTCTACATACCAACGTGCATAATCGTTTTGTTAACAGTAAAACTAATTGTCTTACAAATTTGATGAAACTTTATCCATCCCTTCCGCCTTTTTTATCTTAGAACGTCCAAAGCTCTTTCAAATTCTGATTCTAATACTGTATCCCTTATCTCTACCCTGTCCGCTCCTGTTTCTTTCTCTATCACGTCAGCAAACAAGGCTTCCGCCTCGCAGAGCTCTTCAGTGTACTCTGTCCACAAATCTGCTTTCTCTTCTGCGTTTAACAATGAAATTCCCAATGCATTCTTAAAGTTACAGCCCTTGCTTTTAATTTCACCGACGGTTATTTTGACTTTTATGTATGCTAAGTCCATTCTTCCTACAATCTTTTCTTTTCGATTTCTTCACATTTTTATGGATCCATTTGCCTTTGAGCTCCCCTGCTCTTGCTATTAATTTCGTTCTCTAGTACTTCTGAGTTTCCCTGCACATTTTAGTACTTCCTTCTTTCGTCGATGAACTGAGGTATTTCTTCTGTTAGCTACGTTTCTTCAAAAATGGCTCTGAGCACTACGGGACTTAACATCTGTGGTCATCAGTCCCCTAGAACTTAGAACTACTTAAACCTAACTAACCTAAGGACATCACACACATCCATGCCCGAGGCAGGAGTCGAACCTGCGACCGTAGCAGTCGCGCGGCTCCGGACTGAGCGCCTAGAACCGCGAGACCACCGCGGCCGGCCAGCTACGTTTCTTCGCAGTTGCCTTCCTTGTACCTACGATTCTCTTTCCAACTACGGTGACTGTTCTTTTTATAGATTTCCACTCCTCTTCGACTAAACTGCCTACAGTGCTACTCTCTGTCGCAGTCTCTACAGCCTCAGAGAACTTCAGGTATTTTACATCATCCCTTATTAAATGCGTATTCCACGTCTTTGCGCATTGATTCTTCTTGACTAGTTTCTTTAACTTCGGCCTACTCTTCATCACTACTTAATTGTGATCTAAGTCTATATTTACTCCTGGGTACGCCTTACTATTTCGGAATCTGTGCCTACCCATGATAAAACCTAATTGAAATTTTCCTGTTTCTCCCGCCCTTTTCCAAGTATACCTCCTCATATTGTGATTCTTGGACAGAGTATTTGGTGTTACTAGCTGAAATTTATTGCAGAATTAAATTAGCTTTACTTCTTTCCCATTCGCAGTACCAAGCCCATGTTTCTCCTGTAACCCTTTCTTCTACCCCTTCCCCTAATACCACATTACAGTCCCCCATACTATTAGATTTTCACCTCTTTTCGTACTCAATTACCCGTTCAATACTCTATATACTTTATCTCTTTATTTAATTCTTGCGACGTCGGAATGTACAGCTGAACTGTTTTTATTGTCTTTGTTCGCTGTTGATTCTGAAGAGAACAAGTCTATCACTAATCTGTTCACAGTAACTCGCTGTCTGCTATACCTTTCTCTTGATAACGAATCTGTTGTGGCGTAACAAGCTAGTTACGCCACACTGAGAAGGGAGCCGAAAGGCACGCGTACACACACGCCGACTGGCGTCAAGTCTAGAACAAGATACGTTACGACTGCTATAAAGAAAATACGTAGCTTTGGAATATACTTAACTTTATTCTTTGTTGGTTTACAAAGTTCTTCTTGAGACATTTATACGATAACTCTCAAACTAGGTAAGGCTAATGGCGCCTTGCTAGGTCGTAGCCATGGACTTAGCAGAAGGCTATTCTAACTGTCTCTCGGCAAATGAGAAGAAGGCTTCGTCCGTATTGTCGCTAGCAATGTCGTCGTACAACTGGGGCGAGTGCTCGTCCGTATCTTGAGACCTGCCTTGTGGTGGCGCTCGGTCTGCGATCACACAGTGGCGACACGCGGGTCCGGCATGTACTAAATGGACCGCGGCCGATTTAAGCTACCACCTAGCAAGTGTGGTGTCTGGCGGTGACACCACAGAATCCTACTCCCATTTTAACATTTTCTGATTCTGTTGGTAATACCTTAACTCGTCTAACCAGAAATCTGTTTCTTATTTCCATTTCACTTCACTGATACCTCACTGTATCTCGACTGAGCTCCTGCACTTCCCTTTTCAGATTTTCTAGTTTCCATACCAAGTGCAAACATCCGACATTTGACGCCACAACTCGTAGAACGTTACCCTTTCGTTGGCTGGCCAGTCTTTTTTTCATGTTCGCCTTCCGCTTTTCAGTGACCTCCCAGAGATCCGAATGTGGGACTAGTCCGGAATATTTTGCCAATGGAGAGATGATCACCACACTTTTACCGTTACAAGCCGCATGTGGATACACATTACGTCTCTTTAATGCAGTGGTTTCTATCGTCAGTGCCGCCTGTGTGCTGAGGACGACACGGAGGCCCGTCGGTACCGTTGGGCCTTTCACTTTGATCATTACTGATTCTTCCGCCTTTAGTGAGAGTTTCCCACCGCAAGGGCAAGATATTATCCTGCTACTCTGTCCGCTCCTCCGCCCATTATGACAAGGTTGTTGGAAGAACGAGGGCAACTTTTCGGCAGCCACTGCTGATAATTTTTATTCAAAATTTGAGCACGGAAACGTTCGGACACAGGACTAAGGTCGCTTTGATTACATGCCACACGCACTTCCTCTAGACCACCTGGTTAAATAAGTACAAAAAATACAAAATCTATAATGTACTTTTCTGAAATTGGCATAAAGTAAAATGTTAGATATACACCAAGGGAAAGATAATTGCTATATTAATGTTACTTCAAATTAGCATAAATCAAAATGCTGAAATGTACATATTGTGCTCGTAGATATACACAAACCGAAATATAATTACTAAACAAATGACAGTTTGCTGGCTGAGAGACAAGTACTTAATATAACAAGAAATCAGTTCTTTTTCTGAGAGCTATGTACCTAACTATGTACCTAACTTAGCAGGAAGTTCGATTTTATATATTTGGTTTGTTTAACGAACTGTCTGAATGTATCATAGCCTAACATGTAAGTTATTACTCCGTTATCGTGTACAGGGAATGAAACGGGATTGTCATATAGTTTACATAATTCTTGGCATGGATTCAGACACACAGATGAGGTTTCTAGGAATTTCTCGAATGAAATGCATCTCTGACTATGGTTACAAATATTCTCACTTGGAAGTACGGAAGGCGTAACATATCTGTATTGTTCTTGATGAGGAAACTTGATGATAGTGGTCACAGACAGACTCTGGGCTTTGGTCTCAGGGTCACATGACATATCCCTGGTGATGTAACATCACTGCAGTGAACTGACCTTTACAAGTCATCCTCCTTCACTGGCAGTCTGGTCAACCTTTAGAATGATATCATCTCACCCAAAATAGGCCTATATGAGTGCCATACTGTTGTGTTGTAGGTAATGACAACAGTTCGTCCATAGCGAATGCGGAGTATCAGGGTTGGATAAGTCTGTCAGTTCAGACTATCCTCACTTGTGTCCTGATGTCACTTTGTTTATGAAAATACCCCTCTGATATCACAACATTAAAACGCTTACATAACTTATCAGTACAAATTGAAAAACATTACTTAAACACAATAAATCATAAATTTAACAACATTATTTTATATACTCATGAATGCTGAGACTGATAGCTCAGCACATATCCAATGAACATAAATGCCTTTTTAGATTAGCAATACTTATAATACAGAAAGAACACCATAGGCAGACAATAAACTTTACATTCAACTGCAGAATTAACAATAAGATACCATTCACAGCGTTGATGATGATCAGACATGGATATTTTTAACACATTTTAATTTAGAAAAACGTTGTCTTAATTCATATGCATACAATATTCATTCAATTGTTGATGTGAACTTTTATTAGTTACCGTTTTTGTTCCTTTTCCTCATAAATTACCTACCGGACAAGATTTGGGCAAGCTCTGTTGTACCTTTCCACAGCAGACTATCCTTCGCCAGAACAAATCGAAACTCTGTTACATATAAATTGCAATTCTTCTGACCACATGACTACTCCAGTCTACACGTTGTTCAAGTTTTACACTTCAAAAATCAATTTCTGATGAACACATTCATTCCCAGTGGGCAGTGGCTTTTGACACTGACCTTTACCTTTTTAATTCTATAAACCTTTAATTGATGAAAAGAGAAATATAAAAATACATGTCAATAGAAATTAATGCATAAACTAGTCTGCTTCACCTAATAAAAACATCTTACGAACAATGAAGTGTGGTATAACTATGGACATTGTGGTTTGGTAAATATTCTTTAACTCCATCTGAAAATGAAAATCAAGTCATTATAATGTTGCACATTATCATCAACACGTTTTCAATAAGTGCTGCCCCTTCATGATTCATTGAGAATGAAAGAAGTGTTAATAACTACACTCCTGGAAATTGAAATAAGAACGCCGTGAATTCATTGTCCCAGGAAGGGGAAACTTTATTGACACATTCCTGGGGTCAGATACATCACATGATCACACTGACAGAACCACAGGCACATAGACACAGGCAACAGAGCATGCACAATGTCGGCACTAGTACAGTGTATATCCACCTTTCGCAGCAATGCAGGCTGCTATTCTCCCATGGAGACGATCGTAGAGATGCTGGATGTAGTCCTGTGGAACGGCTTGCCATGCCATTTCCACCTGGCGCCTCAGTTGGACCAGCGTTCGTGCTGGACGTGCAGACCGCGTGAGACGACGCTTCATCCAGTCCCAAACATGCTCAATGGGGGACAGATCCGGAGATCTTGCTGGCCAGGGTAGTTGACTTACATCTTCTAGAACACGATGGGTGGCACGGGATACATGCGGACGTGCATTATCCTGTTGGAACAGCAAGTTCCCTTGCCGGTCTAGGAATGGTAGAACGATGGGTTCGATGACGGTTTGGATGTACCGTGCACTATTCAGTGTCCCCTCGACGATCACCAGTGGTGTACGGCCAGTGTAGGAGATCGCTCCCCACACCATGATGCCGAGTGTTGGCCCTGTGTGCCTCGGTCGTATGCAGTCCTGGTTGTGGCGCTCACCTGCACGGCGCCAAACACGCATACGACAATCATTGGCACCAAGGCAGAAGCGACTCTCATCGCTGAAGACGACACGTCTCCATTCGTCCCTCCATTCACGCCTGTCGCGACACCACTGGAGGCGGGCTGCACGATGTTGGGGCGTGAGCGGAACACGGCCTAACGGTGTGCGGGACCGTAGCCCAGTTTCATGGAGACGGTTGCGAATGGTCCTCGCCGATACCCGAGGAGCAACAGTGTCCCTAATTTGCTGGGAAGTGGCGGTGCGGTCCCCTACGGCACTGCGTAGGATCCTACGGTCTTGGCGTGCATCCGTGCGTCGCTGCGGTCCGGTCCCAGGTCGACGGGCACGTGCACCTTCCGCCGACCACTGGCGACAACATCGATGTACTGTGGAGACCTCACGCCCCACGTGTTGAGCAATTCGGCGGTACGTCCACCCGGCCTCCCGCATGCCCACTATACGCCCTCGCTCAAAGTCCGTCAACTGCACATACGGTTCACGTCCACGCTGTCGTGGCATGCTACCAGTGTTAAAGACTGCGATGGAGCTCCGTATGCCACGGCAAACTGGCTGACAATGACGGCGGCGGTGCACAAATGCTGCGCAGCTAGCGCCATTCGACGGCCAACACCCCGGTTCCTGGTGTGTCCGCTGTGCCGTGCGTGTGATCATTGCTTGTACAGCCCTCTCGCAGTGTCCGGAGCAAGTATGGTGGGTCTGACACACCGGCGTCAATGTGTTCTTTTTTCCATTTCCAGGAGTGTATATGGAATGTCATAAATTCTACATGCAAAGTTATGAACATAACTGATCTTATAATACCCATAACAATTCCTCCACATTTTCCCCATGTCACATTTTTAGATATTACCTTGCCATATTACCATTAGTATTTAGTACAATTGTTCTTTGGTGTATGCTTCCTTCAATTTGATCTACCACTTACTCCATCAACATTCATCTATGTGCTTCCATATATTTGCGTCAAATGTGGGTTCTTTAGTACACTCGACAGTCTTCCAACCACCCATAAGGTACGAACATATAAATCACAGATTCTGTCACAACATGCTCATCTGAAGTCAAAGTATTAGCAACATATGACAGAGCCGTGTTCGGCTCGTGCTCATTCCGTTTGTTCTTTGGCATTTAGTCACATTGAGTGGCGTCTTGTTTCTTCCTTACTTACTGGCGTAAAGAAGTTGCTGGCTTGCCTCCTTGAGCGGCAGCCACAGCGCTTATGAATACTAGTACTGTTGTACTATGTTTGGTGTGACCGCTAGTACTTCCCGGTGGTGGTGGTGTGTGTGACGGAATAGTTCGACAGCCTTTTAAGTTGTGTGGTTCACATTTGCTTAGAGTGCTTATTGTTCTCTTAGCTGTTTTTAATCGCCAATTTCTGAAGACATAGTGCTGATATTTTTCATCGTTGTGCCGTGGGTCGGACGGAAGGGAATTGGTTAAATTTTTGGTCGGTCCTTGGGCCGTCCCTAGTTTGACTTGCCATCTGATTATTTACCTTTAACTCTTAGCTGTATGTCTCATTTCACCTTTCGTTTGAGCTACCTTCTCAGGCTGACCCTTGGAAACTTCTGAGCACTACTTGTTCTGTTTGTTTTAGATTGTGATTTTCATTTTGGTGTAAGGTATTGTGCAGGGCCTGCGACCATGTATTAATTCAGTTCTTTTTAAATTTTACGTAAATGCCATCAGCAGTGTTAAATTAAAATTTTGGAGATTGATTTTATTTTAAAAAAGAAAATAAATTTTTCCTTAAAATTGGTCCTATCTGAAATTGGTTGCTATCCAGGTCCTAAGCCATTAGTTTTTCGAGCTATTATGCGTGCCCTTCAGCCGATGATTCACTTGAACCCCTTTGAATAAGGACTTCAGCCACGTGTATTCTTTAAAGGAAAATTGTTCATAAGAAGGAAGGGGTTTCTTTTAAATTGTTTGCCTGACTTGTTGTTCAGGCCTTCAGCCGTTGTTTCAGATTTGTTTGTGGCCTTCAGCTGTACAATAAGTTAATATTTCTTTAATTAGGCTTTTGCCCATTCTATTGTAAGTTTAAAAAGAAATTTCTTGGTTGGAAAAATTGTTTAATAATGTGTAGTGTACGCCTTCAGCCGCTAAATGTTTTCAATTGCATGTTCTTTTTTTTTTTTAAGGAAAAAATTACCTTATATTTTTAATTGCTTTTGATTTCTAAGCCAGGCCTTTAGCCATTCTTGTTTTTACTGTGGTTTTTGGCCTTCATCCCAGAAAGCATCTCAAGTTCTTTAACTAGGCCTTCAGCTGTATTGTTTAATTTTGATCTTTTAAAGCAATGTGTGAATGAGTGGTTCTTAGAAAAATAAAGGCGTGTGTTGATTGTGCAAATCATAGTATCTGTTTATTGCCCCATCCACAACCATAACCTTATCCTGAGCGCTCTCTAAGTACCTACCAACCGGGATTCAGATCTTTTGAACAGTTATCTCTGAGTGTCTCCACTTCCACTGCAGTCTGATGTATTATTTGTGTTACCGTTAATGGACCCACATAAACCGGCAAAACTTATGAGTACATTAATTTATTTCACTTTATAATTTATGGTATTTCACCACCACCTTTCACCACAAGGTGAGTGACCTTTCTGTCCTTTTAATCTCTTATGTTTTGCGTTTATCAACAGCCCTCATAACTTATTCCATCACTGTGACACAATTTTGGAGAGGCAACATCTCGTATCTTATCTGGTGGATACTCATTCATCAGTCCAGGCACTGATTGAAACGAAGTATAAACATTTGGAGATTCATTTCTAATCGGTTCAGAATGGTGGTTATAAGAATTTCAGAACCAAGACAATGATGAGAATAGAGGTGGCACAATTTATCAAGTTCTGTCATAATATTTGCTGATGGGTTTGAAGCATGAGGATATGATAACATAAAATCTTTTTGAATATCTTTCACGACAAAGACAATTTCCATAAATCCCACCAAACCTGTGGACGATTGTCTGAAATTATTTTAAGTCACCAAAAATTACTTTTAGAAAACGTTTCACAAAAGGTCGAATGACAGATCTACTAGTGGCTTTCCTGAGAGCTGTCTACAACATCAGTTCTACTTCTACAAATTTGTGTGAGAATCCCTTAGTTATTCTTGACAGCTGCCTGAATAAATCAATTGCTGGAAGTTCATTTAGCTTTTAAGGAATGATAGGAAACAATGTAGTGGTATGAGACATCATCAGTGGTTTTGTCGTCGGTCTAGGTGTCTATTCATCTAATACCTACGAATGCTCTTCTCCATGTAAATGAAATACCATGTAATACAAAGACTGTAATAACACATTTTAGATCTGACATGCATATAACAGAGGTGAGTACACCAAAACAATATTAATTATATCTTCTGGTATGCACACAAGTCACTGTGAAAATTCAGCATCCTTCATCTAAAATCAAAACGTCAGTGTCTAACAGTGTTATAGTGCCCAACTGGAACAATCGTGTGGTCTTCCCACATCACTTACTTTCAGGAAGAATCCTTGCTCTGTTCTTTGCCAATATTCACAAGCAAATATATGATGACATTTTCAAAAGCGACAGGATTCCAACAGATGCCAATAATATTATTCTCGTCAGGATCATCCTCTATCCCATTGTTCAACGCTAAGGTGCTCTAAAGAGATTATAAGCAACAGTGTTTCTATTTTCAGGAATATTAAGAACAGTAAAATCAAATGCTTTTAAGTATAGCACCCATCACGATAAATGTGCATGAGTTAACTCAGCACTCATTAAAATTTGCAAGTGTCTGTGGTCTGTGAAGACGTTGATCACATGATGAAACAAATAACATACAATAGCCAAAGCCTCCAATTCAGTGACAGACAGGTTTTATCCACATTTTACAAGCACATGACTCGCAAAAGCAGTAGTTCTGAGACACATAGGTGACATACATACAATTACTGATAGAGCTCTGCAACAAGGCTAGTTTTAGATCTGCCCAAGATAGGACAAAATTCTTCGGCTATATGAGAATATGACACGAGAGGAATCTTAACAAGACCCAGTTTCACATCTTAAAGTTCAGTATGTGTCTTGGAATCTGTACTTTATCGATTCACCACTATGGCTGAATTGCTTATTTAAAAAGTTTTATTCTTCTTCATCTGTGCAATAATTTGCACTTTCATACTTATTTATTTTCTGTGGCTGCAAGTAACTGTGGTTCATGGTATGGGTACCTGTAGTCATGTCCTAGTTCATGAACCATGGGCAACGTATGAGTGGCCAAGTAACTGGGCCCGACAGTCGGGATGCCAGTTACTTTGGAATAAGGCTGGGCATCTCGGACATATTCTGAGTCGTGGTCACCTTTGTGCTCATACGGCAAAGACTACCAAATCCACCAGTTAGTCCCTCAGCCGTTAGGGGTAAAACCCAATGGGACTCGGGGCAAGTAAGGCTAGCAACCTGCTTCCCTGGCACTTTAAATATGATGCTGGCAACAATCAGAGCAAAATGCCTCGGACCTTTGGAGGTGATGGAGTCCCACCTCTAACTGACAAACCAGGGACTCCTAAGATACGACTTGCCAAACAAATGGTAATGAGATGGGGAGATATTAATATCAATGGGGGCCACTCTGGGAAGAAGGTAGAACTGGCAGAGGCTGCAAGTAAGATGGGGCTGGACGTTTTAGCTGTTAGTGACATTCGGGTAAGGGGTGAGAAAGAAGAGGTAGTGGGAGAATACAAGGTCTACCTGTCAGGAGTAAAAGCAGGAATAGCACAAAGGGGTGTAGGGCTTTACATCAGGAAAGAAATGGAAACCAGCGTAGTTGCAATAAGGTATGTAAACGAACGACTGATGTGGATAGATTTGACAGTGTCTAGCAAGAAAATTAGGACTGTGTCAGTATATTCGCATTGTGAAGGGACAGATCAAGGTAAGATGGATAGTTTTTATGAGGCACTCAGTGATGTAGTTGTTAGAGTAAAGGACAAGGACAGTGTTCTGCTCATGGGTGATTTTAACGCCAGGATTGGAAATCGAACAGAAGGGTATGAAAAGGTTATGGGTAAATTTGGAGAGGATATGGAGGCCAACAGGAACGGGAAACAACTCTTGGATTTCTGTGTCAGTATGGGCTTAGTAATCACAAACTCCTTTTTTAAACATAAGAACATTCACCGGTATACTTGGGAAGGCAGGGGAACCAGATCTGTCATTGACTATATAACAACAGATCAGGAATTCAGGAAGGCTGTGAGGGACACACGTGTATTCAGGGGATTGTTTGATGTCACTGATCATTATTTAATCTGCAGTGAAATTCGGATTGTGAGGCCGAAAGTGCAGGAGGTCAGGTCCATATGTAGGACGATAAGAGTGGAGAAACTTCAGGATAAGGAAATCAGGCACAAGTACATAACAGCGATCTCAGAAAGGTACCAGTTAGTTGAATGTAGTCAGTTACAGTCATTGGAAAAGGAATGGGCAAGGTACAGGGACTCAGTACTAGAAGTGGCTAAAGAATGTCTTGGAACAATAGTGTGTAAAAGTAGGATGAAGCAAACAGCTTAGTGGAATGATATAGTCAAGGCAGCCTGTAAAAGGAAAAAGAAGGCGTATCAAAAATGGCTACATACCAGAACCAAGGTAGACAGAGAAAGTTATGTTGAAGAAAGAAACAAAGCCGAACAGATAATTGCAGCATCCAAGAAGAAATCGTGGGAAGACTTTGGAAACAAGTTGGAGACTATGGGTCAAGCTGCTGGAAAACCATTCTGGAGTGTAATTAGCAGTCTTCGAAAGGGAGGTGAGAAGGAAATGACAAGTATTTTGGACAGGTCAGGAAAACTGCTGGTGAATCCTGTGGATGCCTTGGGCAGATGGAGGGAATATTTTGAAGAGTTGCTCAATGTAGGTGAAAATGCGATCAGTAATGTTTCAGATTTCGAGGTAGAATGGGATAGGAATGATGATTGAAATAGGATCACATTTGAGGAAGTGGAAAAAATGGTCAATAGATTGCAGTGCAATAAAGCGGCTGGGGTGGATGAAATTAAGTCAGAACTCATCAAATACAGTGGAATGTCAGGTCTTAAATGGCTACACAGGATAATCGAAATGGCCTGGGATTCGGGACAGGTTCCGTCAGACTGGACAAAAGTAGTAATCACACCAATCTTTAAACGTGGAAACAGAAAAGATTGTAACAACTACAGAGGTATCTCTTTAATCAGTGTTGTGGGTAAAATCTTCTCAGGTATTGTTGAAAGGAAAGTGCGAGTATAAGTTGAGGACCAATTGGATGAAAATCAGTGTGGGTTTAGGCCTCTTAGAGGTTATCAGGACCAGATCTTTAGCTTACGGAAAATAGTGGAGAAGTGTTATGAGTGGAACAGGGAATTGTATCTATGCTTTATAGATCTAGAAAAGGCATATGACCGGGTTCCTAGGAGGAAGTTATTGTCTGTTCTACAAGATTATGGAATAGGAGGCAAACTTTTGCAAGCAATTAAAGGTCTTTACATGGATAGTCAGGCAGCAGTTACAGTTGACGGTAAATTGAGTTCATGGTTCAGAGTAGTTTCAGGGGTAAGACAAGGCTGCAACCTGTCTCCCCTCTTGTTCATATTATTTATGGATTATATGTTGAAAACAATAGACTGGCTGGGTGAGATTAAGATATGTGAACACAAAATAAGCAGTCTTGCATATGCGGATGACTTAGTTGTTATGGCAGATTCGATTGAAAGTTTGCAAAGTAATATTTCAGAGCTAGATCAGAAATGTAAGGACTATGGTATGAAGATTAGCATCTTCAAAACGAAAGTATTGTCAGTGAGAAAGAAATATAAACGGATTGAGTGCCAAATAGGAAGAACAAAGTTAGAACAGGTGGACGGTTTCAAGTACTTAGGATGCATATTCTCACAGGATGGCAACATAGTGAAATAACTGGAAGCGAGGTGTAGCAAAGCTACTGCAGTGAGCGCTCAGCTACGGTCTACTCTCTTCTGCAAAAAGGAAGTCAGTACCAAGACTAAGTTATCTGTGCACCGTTCAATCTTTCGACCAACTTTGTTGTATGGGAGCGAAAGCTGGGTGGATTCAGGTTACCTTATCAACAAGGTTGAGGTTACGGATATGAAAGTAGCTAGGATGATTGCAGGTACTAGTAGATGGGAACAATGGCAGGAGGGTGTCCACAATGAGGAAATCAAAGAAAAACTGGGAATGAACTCTATAGATGTAGCAGTCAGGGCGAACAGGCATAGATGGTGGGGTCATGTTACACGCATGGGAGAAGCAAGGTTACCCAAGAGACTCATGGATTCAGCAGTAGAGGGTAGGAGGAGTCGGGGCAGACCGAGGAGAAGGTACCTGGATTCGGTTAAGAATGATTTTGAAGTAATAGGTTTAACATCAGAAGAGGCACCAATGTTAGCACGGAATAGGGGATCATGGAGGAACTGTATAAGGGGGGCTATGCTCCGGACTGAACGCTGAAAGGCATAATCAGTATTAAATGATGATGATGATGATGATGATGCAAGTAACTTGTTTTGTTTCAGTGGTTAGCTCAGATAATGCCCTTAATCTCTAATATTTCCTGTTTTGTACTCGACCAGCGATAACGTACAAATAAGCACAAGGTGGGACTTCATTTAGAATAACTGAACTCTTCTAAGATTAATTTAAATGCAGCAAATAGACTGAGAAAGGCAATCGATTTACTAAATTATATACAAAGTGTCCTGAATGTAAGTATTGTTCAGTTACTCGTTCAGTATCAAATAAGTTTCAAAACGAGGTTAATATATTTAACTAGACCCAGAATTCTAAACTTAATCTACTCTGAGCACATTCCAACAACAATCGGTTTTTGAAAATTTCCTGTAATTAATCACATGTGTTATAATTGTCATAAATCCCCAACCAGAAGCTTCTCTTATCAGACAGCCCACATCACTCTGATATTTCTTCCCTCCGACCATCCTTATAAATCATATTTCCTTTATTTGTTCTCTTACTTCATTTAATTCTTTAGTCACACATTCCTTGGTTTGGGACATTATCCTGTCCAAAGTAGCTACATTATTTGCCATTATCATTTGCATTCTAATTCAGAACAGATTGTACTTGTTTGATCTTATATAAAAAACCCTCTAAACAGGATTTGTTTTATCCAACAATGTTTTCCCACTATTTCAACTTTTTCAGACATCTTTCATTTTGCATGACTTCAGTTACTAGATCTGTCCTCAACTGCTACGCACTGAATTTTGAAAGCAGTCCCGCAGGCAAGACTTTTTTCAACTCCGACCACGGAAGTTTCAGTTTTGCTGTTTGAATCCTTCATTTACTTGTGCACTATTGCCAAAGCTGTAGATAACAAATTAAGCTGCGAGACCGTTTTTAAGTCAGTAACAAATAGTAGTACGGTGTAAGAAGGGTGGTCAGACGTAAGAGTTTCAGATTAAACAGAACTACTGTTGGACTGGAAGGAAGGTAACAGTGATATATTTGACACTGTCAAACCATCGGTAGAAACTTAGGAGGATGAGTATAGTAGGACTGACTTGTGATTAGGGAGATGAGAAAGCCCCAGGTTGGTTCCAGGAAACGTTGAATTAGATGAAGTCTAACTATAGTAGATTAGAAAGAGAACTTAAGTTCAACAACGTGATATTAGAAAGGTAACGAAAGCGTCACAGCAATAATTAGAAAGATAACAAAAGTCTGAGAACAGTCAATTAAGAAACGATCTTGAAAAAACTGTGCGAGATAGAAAAACTACTTGTTGTGAAAACTATACATTTAGCAAACGTCTGCAATTAAATGTTGCTCTGCTATGAGAGGTGATAACTGAACAACTACTTAATTAGCTTGTTTTTTATATGTTCCATAGATCATTTGAATGATTCTTTTGTAGACATGATGTGGAATGAGTAATTTTACAGGATATTTGTGACAGAACTCATTAATGGACACATTATCATTTTATTCCTACTCACGCATTAACTCTTTTTTTGAGAAGTAACTCTAAATTAGATTTAAAACATATCTACCTATGTACTCCGCTAGCCACCTATCGTTTTGTGGCGGAGGGCACTCTTCGCGCCAAAGTCATATTTCGCCCCCTCTGTTCCACTCACGGATCGCGCGAGGGAAAAAACGACTGTCTGAACGCCTCAGTACGAGTTCTAATTATCTTTGAATGCTGATCATTGCGCGATTTGAAAGTTGGTGGTAATAATATACGCTCTACATGCTCAGCGAAGATCGGATTTTGGAATTTAGTGAGCAGCCCCTTCCGTTTAGCGCGTCGTCTATCTGCAAGTGTGTCTCTACTCAAACTTCCTATGAGGTTTGTAACGCTCTCGCGATTTCTAAATGTACCAGTCACGAATCTTGCGGCTCTTCTTTGGACCTTCTCAATCTCTTGAATCAGACGGAACTGGTAAGGGTCCTTTCTTGAAGGACTGCATCGCTGCACTGCTTCGCTATCTGTCAAGCACTTGGTAAAATGATCAAAAATTTTTATTGGTACACATTGAACTCCTCTCTGAGCCATTGACAGCTCGAATAATGCTTAATAACGTTCATTTTTCCCTCTAGTGTTGTAGGTATGTACATTACTGTTTTCCTCAAGTTGCGATGGATTATTTATGACGAATTTCAACAGCGAACTCATGATTGTGACGATGCAGTTAAAATGCCGAGCCACTTGAAGGGACAGCTACATGACATCCTTGGGTGAATACCACATATTAATCTTAATGCTCGCTTTGGTGCAATCGATACTTTCCTTGTAAGTGATGAGTTACTCCAGAAAATTATTCCGTACGATGTTATTGAATGGAAATATGCAAAATATTTCAGTATATTTTTACATTTGTTTCCAAGATTAGCAACTATACGAAGATAAAGAGTATCTGAACTTAATTGTTGAACTG
Source organism: Schistocerca americana (assembly GCF_021461395.2). Lineage (NCBI taxonomy): Eukaryota > Metazoa > Arthropoda > Insecta > Orthoptera > Acrididae > Schistocerca > Schistocerca americana. Next base: position 936,718,784 of record NC_060119.1, read on the forward strand.
GAAATAGCATTTCCAGAGCGCAAGTGTTAGAGTTACTCTCATGCAGTGATTTAAGAAATGCACGCAAATGGACACTTCCATACTGTTTTAATTACTGGCGTGACGGTGACAGGAAGGGCATCCAGCCAAACCTTAAACATGCCGAATCTGTTCCTAACCATGCAGACCCCTTCTACATTCGGGACAAAGGCTATAGAGGAACACTGTCTGGTCACCATATTTTTAGTTCTTTTATCCTAAGATTTTACAAATTTTATTTTAATGGTGATAAGTATTGAGCTCCAAGTCTTGCATTCGTGAAAATCGAGGTGTTTAGATAGTGTGTTGATGCCGTCAGTGTTTCTTTCCGTGATGAGAGAAGATCGGAAGGTAGTGCTCATGTGTATACAGCTCAGCTACTTTTCTATGGCAAAGACAGGCGCAGGGACAAATTTAGTACTGTTACTCAGCTGGCTTTGCACAGCGATAGTTTGTAGATATTATCTGAAAATGGAATTATTGAATTTCTAATAAAACATTTGATGATGAAATAATAGAGAATGAAATAAGATTCTAACTGGAAAAAGCGATAAAAGGAAGTCATCCACATTCTGTTTATAGAACTGTCCTTGGTTTCACCTGAAGTATCTTAGTGAACCTATGGTAGGCAAACAGAATTACAAGATGAGTGTTACGAATATAGAGGTGTAAACACGGTAGCACCTTGCTCTGTTGTATGCTTTCCTTACGGAAAACAACCCATATGCACTGCTACATTGTACACGCTACTGCTACATGCTTTAAATAAACAGTGTTGTGTTAAAATTTGTAGCCTGTGGTTAAATCTGACCTTCTTCGCTGATTACTTGCTTAGTTTACGGTCCTTGAATTAATTTGACAACTTATTTCATTGCTGTTCTTCCTTTCTCCTGTAATTAAATTTAATTTCGCTAGTTAATGTTTCAGACGCCCAGAGTCTGCCAGCGGGTACACGTCCTTCTCATTATTCTGGCTCAGCAACTAGGTGATTAATGGCGCCCATTCATTTCAGCAAAATGACTGACTGTTGCCCACTGTACTAAAAACTTGAAGCAGCGCCGACAGTAGAAACGCTTGCTGCATGGTAATTGAGTCTACAGTAACATTTTTCATTCAGGGTAGACTTAGGGTCTGTGTGAAGTGAATAATGTACACTACCGGACATTAAAATTGCTACACCACGAATATGACGTGCTACAGACGCGAAATTTAACCGACAGGAAGAAGATGCTGTGATATGCAAATGATTAGCTTTTCAGAGCATTCACACAAGGTTGGCGCAGGTGGCGACACCTATAACGTACTGAGATGAGGAAAGTTTCCAACTGATTTCTCATATACAAACAGCAGTTCACCGGCGTTGCCTGGTGAAACGTTGTTGTGATGCCTAGTGCAAGGAGGAGACATGCGTACCATCACGCTTCCGACTTTGATGAAGGTCGGATTGTAGCCTATCGCGATTGCGGTTTATCGTATCGCGACATTGCTGCTCGCGTCGGTCGATGTCGAATGACTGTTAGCAGAATATGGTGGGTTCATGAGCGTAATACGGAACGCCTTGCTGGATCCCAACGGCCTCGTATTACTAGCAGTCGACATGACAGGCATCTTATCTGCTTGGTTGTAACGGATCGTGCAGCCACGTCTCGATCCCTGAGTCAACAGATGGGGACGTTTGCAAGATAACAACCATCTGCACGAACAGTTCGCCGACGTTTGCAGCAGCATGGACTATCAGCTCGGAGACCATGGCTGCGTTTACACTTGACGCTGCATCACAGACAGGAGCGCCTGCGATGGTGTACTCAACGACGAACCTGGGTGCACGAATGGCAAAACGTAATTTTTTCGGATGAATCCTGGTTTTGTTTACAGCATCATGATGGTCCCATCCGTGTTTGGCGACATCGCGGTGAACACGCATTGGAAGCGTGTATTCGTCAGCGCCATACTGGGGTATCACCCGGCGTGATGGTATGGGGTGCCATTGGTTATATGTCTCTGTCACCTCTTCTCGCATTGACGGCACTTTGAACAGTGGACGTTGCATTTCAGATGTGTTGCGAGCCGTGGCTCTACCCCTCATTCCATACCTGCGAAACCCTACATTTCAGCAGGATAATGCACGACCGCATGTTGCAAGCCCTGTACGGATACAGAAAATGTTCGACTGCTGCCGTGGCTAGCACATTCTCCAGATCTCTCATATTGGTCAATGGTGTCCGAGCAACTGGCTCGTCACAATACGCCAGTCACTACTCTTGATTAACTGTGGTATCGTGTTGAAGCCATATGGGCAGTTGTACCTGTATATGCCATCCAAGCTCTGTTTGACTCAATGCCCAGTCGTATAAAGGCCGTTATTATGGCCAGAGGTGGTTGTTCTCGATACTGATTTCTCATGATCTATGCACTCAAATTGCGTGAAAATGTTATCACATGTCAGTTCTTGTATAATAAGTCTGTCCAATGAATACCCGTTTACCATCTGCATTTCTTCTTGATGTAACAATTTAAAGGCCAGTAGTGTAATAATCCAACAATGTGAAAAATTAACCTATGTTGAAGCTTTTTAACTATATGAAACAGAATTACAGTTCAGAAAATCATATATGTTCGTCTTTTCTGTGTGGACTGTAATTAAGAGCTCAGATATGTCAAACTACTAACATGTATGATAAAAAAATTTGCGAGCTTTCGAACTTGCGCTATAATTTTTCGATGAATGTACTTCTAACATTCTCGAAATGAAATGATTCTTTTGTGCTTTTCATCCAGATAGATACAAATGTCCAATCAAATTCAATTAGGAATGTAAGTAACTTTTCAAAAATTTACAGATTTCTCTTTGCCTTATACCAACGGGATTTCTTTTAATTCAGATTCCTTTGGGAACACTCTTATGCAGTGGCGAACCACAGTTAATTTGTCCTTTCAGATGGTCATTCTCCTGTTCGTAGTCCCCTTTGTACAGCTTCTACTCTCACTCCATGTATGTGCTGTTTTGAAACAATCTACTGTTTGACTTACATGAAATGCTTTCAGCCATTGTAGGCTATGTATCGTTTAACCTAACGATATTTAGAATGGGTAAAAAAAATCTAAAAGAACATTATCTCAGCCTGAGACTGACTTCCTCCATTTTGTAATAGATAAAACCAAAAACTATAATTAAAAATAGCGATTTACACTTGCGTGGTTTCTAAAATAATGTTGATACACTTTCATTTCTCCTCCTGAAGCGAATGCTGTTTTGCTTAGGCATATGTTACCACAACGGAAAGGCCTTCTGATGTCAGGACAATGCAGCATTGCGTCAGTTGCGTCTGCCGTATGGATTACGACACACTTTAAAGGCCACACTACATATACCCCATACCGTAATAAAAAGCATTTCTTCTAACGTCTCTGTTACCCATAACATATTTTCCTTCACATAATCAAAGGCTACGAAACGGCGAACTTTCAGCACTGATTTTAATTTTTGAAATACTGAAGAATCACATGGAGAAGTCTGGGTAAAATGTATAGTTGCGGTGGGAAGAACTGGATTTGCGGGCAAAACTCGCAAATTATCAGAGCATAGTGAGAAGGTGCATTGTCATGGTGAGGAAATTACACGTTGCCTTGCTACAAGTAGTCTCCGTTTTTTCTAATTGTCTAATTATACCTTTTCAGAACAATTTCGTAATAGTGGCAGTTGAACTGTTAGCCTTCTAAATGCAGATCCTCACGTGAATACAGGACATTATGTTGTACACCACGAGCTGCACTTCGAAAGTATTTATTTTCCAGGCCGGTATTAGCGAACATAACCATTGTTAGTAGCAAAATAAACAATAAATGTACGCTTACGTATATCACTTACACAAATTACATTGTTTATCCTTAAGTAAAAACATGTTACTTACATACAATGCAAGTTTACATCAAACGACAGGCATGTCATATGTAAAATATCTATTAATGTTACAAATTAATTCATTGTAAAAATGTTTCAACAGTCTGTTACTTTCCTTACGTAGAATACAGAAAGTAAGATTTTACACCTGACAGGCACGTCTTCTGAAATTTAGTTTAAAGTGTTTTTTCTGAAAAGAAAAACCACTACAATGGTCAGGTATGCGCGGTTATGTATAGCTTTATAATTATATTTTTAAATATTCACGGAGTTTGTATATTTCTATACTTTTGAATTTTAGCTAATGGTGGACAACAAGATGTCCGTTATCAACTACAGGAACAGCTGAGTACTGCATAGTATTCTACTCTCACAGAAACAAACTGTGAATATTCCTTTGTCGCTGAATATAGTTGGTCGAAGTTTCTTTGCGCGTGGAAATATTAAAATATTCCACTGTGATGACTCGTCTTTCATCTATGTCGCAGCTATAAAACCAACAATAACTTCTTGCTACGGCCGTTTGCGTTTTTCTTCATCATCATTTTGTTCAAGAAGCTGGCTGCAAAATTTCTCTTGAGCTTTCTTCTGGTCTTCCTGTGTCTAATGCAGGAGGAATATTCTTGCAATTCGATGCATGCTCAATTTTTCGGATAATATCTCATATCACTCACCAAATGAGATACCAATCACTTCTGAAAGTTCTCTGACGAATGCTGGTGGACCTGAGATCCTTAATTTTCTGAATGTCAGCATCAGTTCCCTTCGAACCCGGGGAACTATTCGTAATACTGCATCTGACCAACCGCATCATCTGTGGAAGACTGATTCAAAATTCCATAAGCTGCGGTAAATATTTTCTCCAGTTTCAGTTAGTTTATGCTCTCCAGCGCTTTTCCCGAAAACCATTGTATTACATTTCACATATATTACGATAGCTTGCGAATAAAATAAAATATTCGTACCGTGAAAAATGGGATTACATGCTGTCACGGCAAAATTGTCAAGGCAGTAAATTTCTACGAAAAAAAAGTAATGTTATATGTTGAAAAGACATATTAGAAAATATCCCAACACACCCCTAATTAAATGGCTGTTTCATCAGAAGAGATACCAAAGGATACCTCACGATAAGATGATTTATACTGCAACGCAAGCCGAGCAAGTCATAGACTTTGGAAGTTAACACCAATTTTGTAACTTTACTTAAATGCTTATTGAAATTTTTGAAGCTACTCTTAAACTAATTTCCTGGCATTTTTCAGGCGCAGTCCTCTAATAACACTATATGACTCGAAATATTCACTGACAACAATTACATTTTCACAAGCGCTACATCAATTTCTTTGAGGTGATTCTGAAGGAAAGAGATTAGTTATATTAACAAGGAATTCTGCACAGCTAATGAATGATTCATTTAATGACTCTCAAGTGGTAGATAAACGCTCGTGGAATGTTAATGTGTTTGTTGTCTATAGGATTTGTCTTAACATAAAAAAAATCCTCATGTTTATCGACGATGTTTCTTAGACGACTGATCTGAAGGCGGTGCTGTTAGCGGAACTGCGTCTATCAGTAGAACACTACACCTTCGCTAACCGTAGAGCTAAAATTAACACATCGGCTGAGAGAATAAAGCATGACGACACAAAGCGAGTTCACATCTCTTTGCAAAAGAGCCGTTAAATGAGACCAAATATTGCGAAATGAACAGTGCACGTCGTGAATATGCAAAGCACCCTGGTTTCATAGCCAAAAAGGAGTTAATTTTGCAGTAATGGAAGGAAGAGTACTGAATCTTTTGTAAAGGCCCTGCAATATTCAAGAACTTTAATTTTAACATTACAAATCCTCTCAAGTATTGGATGAAAATCATCAAATGCATAGCTTTACAATACAAAATGTTTACATGGGCCCGTGTTTCGGAACGTATCACAAAGGAATATTAAGTTTCATTTGAAATCGAACAAACGCGCAACGTTAGAATTTACTCTGAGTGAACATGATTCGAAACACAATACGCCCTGTAAGAAACATGAGCGAAACACGCACGGTATATACGACTTAAGCCATGAATACGTAGTGATCACACCTAAATACGTATAGCCAACCGATGAAAATAACAGACCAGCATTCATTGTCAGTGTCTTACCAAAGCCGAGCGGGATTAGCCGAGCGGTCAGAGGCGCTGCAGTCATGGACTGTGCGGCTGGTCCCGGTGGAGGTTCGAGTCCTCCCTCGGGCATGGGTGTGTGTGTGTTTGTCCTTAGGATAATTTAGCTTAAGAAGTGTGTAAGCTTAGGGACTGATGACCTTAGCAGTTAAGTCCTATAAAGTTTCACACACATTTGAACATTTGTCTTACCAAAATGTGAACCAGAGTTGTGTTCCGGCCAGGTCACTCTGTCCTCTCATTAAGAAACCGCAGCAAGACACCTGACCCATTACTACAAGGCGAAGTTCCTGACCTGTACAGGATAGATCGGCCTATATCTCGTGTGCATAGCTGAGTGATATACACTGTTCATCCAGAACGCCTATCTAACAGCCAGTATGTCAGCCTTTGACACAGATATCGTCGGCGAAGCGTCTTGTCGTGCAAAAAATGAGGCCTTGGTAGGTCGCTGGAGGTATCTGAAACCACATCGGTCCACACAAGTCACCTGACACCCATAAATTCCGGATAGGGGCCATTGAGCTGTGGCGCCACGTTCAGTAACATCCCAGATGTGTTCGATCGGGCTCAGATACGACAAGTTGAGGGGCCAGCACATCAGTTGTAACTGATTATACTGTTGAAAAATGCCACTGCCGTCGGGTAACATATTTGTTATGGACGGGTGTACGTGCCTCCAACAAGTGTACGATAATCCTTCGTCCTCAAGGTGTCTTGAACGAGTTCCACTGGATCCATAGATGTACAGCTGAATGTTGCTTCAAATTTGGTTTCTTTAGTTCACTCGACAGTCTTTCAGCCAGCCGTTAGGTACATACATATATATCGTTGATTTTGTCACAACATGCTCATCTGAAGTCAAAGTATTAGTAACATATAATCAGTTGTCATCCATATATACATCTTATGTCAAATAGTTCAGACATGACTCACAAGCCTCACTCAAAGAAAACCTTCACACTGGACATATGATGTAGAACTTTTGAGCTGTTGTTCTGTCTCCGCCTCCACTGCATTCTGTTGTAGCCGGCCGGTGTGGCCTTGCGGTTCTAGGCGCTTCAGTCTGGAACTGTGTGACCGCTACGGTCGCAGGTTCGAATCCTACCTCGGGCATGGATGTGTGTGATGTCCTTAGGTCAGTTAGGTTTAAGTAGTTCTAAGCTCTAGGGGACTGATGACCACAGCAGTTAAGTCCCATAGTGCTCAGAGCCATTTGAACCATTTTTTGCATTCTGTTGTACTATTTGTGTTATCCTTATTGGACCCACATAAACTGGGAAAACTTATGAGTACATTAATTTATTATACTTTATAATTTATGGGATTTCAGCAGCACCTTTTACCCCAAGGTGAGTGACTTTTCTGTCCTCTTAATCTCAAATGTTTTGCCTTTATTAGCAGCCCTCAGAATATATTCCACTACTGTGACATAATTTTGAAGAGGTAACCTCTCATATTTCATCTGGTGGGTACTCATCCCTCATTACAAGCACTAATCGTGATGAAGTATAATCATTTGGCAATTCATTTATAGCCGTCCGGAGTGGCCGAGCGGTTATGGACGCTACAGTCTGGAACCGCGCGACCGCTACGGTCGCAGGTTCGAATCCTGCCTCGGGCATGGATGTGTGTGATATCCTTAGGTTAGTTAGGTTTAAGTAGTTCTAAGTTCTAGGGGACTGGTGACCTCAGAAGTTAAGTCCCATAGTGCTCAGAGTCATTTTTTGAATTCATGTAAAAACTGTCGAGAATGGTCGTTATAAGAATTGCAGACCCAAGACAATGATGACAATAGAGGTGAAAAGAGCTGTCTACAACATCAGTTCTACTTCTACAAATATTTCTGAGAAACACTTAGTTATTCTTAGCAGCTGGCTGAATAAATCAACTGCAGCAAGTTCATTCAGCTTTTAAGTAATAATAGGAAACAATGTAGTGGTATGAGACATTGTCAGTGGTTTTCCTTCTGTCCTGGAGTCTATACACCTAATTCCTACGAATTTTTTTCTCTCTGCATTAACACAGGTGAGTATGCCAAAACAATATTAATTATGTCTTCTGGTACCCATACAAGTCACTGTGAATATTCAGTATCCTTTATCTAAAATGAAAACGTCAGTGTATAACAATGCTATGTTGCCCAAGTGGGACAACTGAGCGGTCTGTCCACATCACTTCCGTCCAGGAAGAGTCCTTGCTCTGTTATTTGCGAATACTCATAATCAAATACATGATGACATATTCAAAAGCGACAGAATAGAAGCCACTAATATTATTCTCGTCAGAATCATGCTTGATCCCATTGTTCAAGAAGCTCTAAAGAATGTATCAGCAACAGTGTTTTCAATTTCAGGAATATTAACAACAGTAAAGTCAAATGCTTTAAGTTTAGTACCCATTTGGATAAATATGCGTGAGTTAACTCAGCACTCATTAAAACTTGTAAATCTCTGTGGTCTGTGAAGAATTAAAACTAGCGATTTACACGTGCATGGTTTGTAAAATATTCTTGACACACTTTTATATCTCCTCCTTAAGCGAATGCTGTTTCGCTTAGGCGAATGTTGCCACACGAAGAGGCATTCTGATGCCACAACAGGGCAGCATTGCGTCAGTTGCGTCTGCTGCATGAATTACGACACACTTTAAAGGCCACATGAAATTTTACCTCATGCCGTAATAAAAAGCCTCTCTACGAATGTCTCCATCATCCATGACGTATTTTACTTCACATGATAAATGGTTACGAAACTGCGACCTTTCAGCACTGATCTTAATTTTTGGAATACGGAAGAATCACATGGAGATGTCTGGTTAAGAAACATAACTGCGGGAGGAAGATCTAGATTTACGAGAAAACTGACAAATTACCAGAGCATAGTGGGAAGGTGCATTGTCATGGTGAGCAAATTACACGTTGCCTTGCTGCAAGTAGTCTCTGTTTTTGCTAATTCTAGAATTATACCTTTCCAGAACAATTTCGTAATAGTGACAGTTGAGCTGTTAGCCTTGTAAATGCAGAACTTCACGTGAATACAGCACATTATGTTGTACACCACGAGCTGCACTTCGAAAGTATTTATTTGCGAGAACGGCATTAGTGAACATAACCATTGTGAGCGGCAAAATAAACAATAAATGTATGCTTACCTATGTCACTTACACAATAACATATTGTTTATCCTTTAGTAAAAAATGTCAGTTACATACTACACAGGTCTACATCAAACGACACGCATGATAGATGTAAAATACCTACTAATATTACAAATTAATTCATTGTAAAGAATGTTTCAAGAGCCAATCAGGTGTAAAATCTTACTTTCCTAACATGGAATACAGAAAGTAAGATATTACACCTACTAGGCACGTCATCTGAAATTTAGTTGAAAGTGATTTTACTGCACAAAAAAATTAAAAAAAAAATGGACCTTGCAATGGTCAGGTGTGCGCGGTTATGTATTGGTTTATAATTATATTTTTAAATATTCAAGAAGTTTGTATATTTCTATATTTTTGAATTGTAGCTAATGGTGGACACCAAGAAGTCCATTATCAAATACAGGAACTGCAGAGTACTGCTTAGTATTCCACTGTCAACGAAACAAACTGTAAATATACCTTTGACGCTGAATGGAAACCGTCGATGTTTCTTTGAGCGTGGAAATATTATGATATTCCACTGTGATAACTGGTCGCAGCCATAAAACCAACAATCGCCTCTTGCGACGGCCGTTTGCGTTTTCTTTCATCATCATTTTGTTCAAGAAGCTGGTTTCAAAATTTCTCTTGATCTTTCGTCTGGTCTTCTTACCTTCAATGCGGAAGGGATATTCTTGCAATTCGATGCATGCTCAATTTTTCGGATAATATCTCATACCACTCACCAGACGAGATACCGATCACTTCTGAAAGTTCTCTGACGAACGCTGGTGGACCTGAGATCCTTAATTTTCAGAATGTCAGCATCAGTTCCCTTCGAACGCAGGGAAGTATTCGTAATACTGTAGTTTGCCGTACAGCATCATCTGTAGAAGAAGGGGTTCATTATTCCAGAAGCTGTGGTAAATATTTTCTTCACTTTCAATTAATTTTTGCTTTCTATCGGTGTTTTCGAATACCATTGTATTGCATTTCACGTGTATTATGATAGCTTGGGAATCAAATAACACATCTGTACCCTGAAAAATGATATAACATGTTGTTCAAAATGGTTCAAATGGCTCTGAGCACTATGGGACTCAACTGCTGAGGTCAGAAGTCCCCTAGAACGTAGAACTACTTAAACCTAACTAACCTAAGGACAACACACACATCCATGCCCGAGGCAGGATTCGAACCTGCGACCGTAGCGGTCGCGCGGTTTCAGACTTTAGCGCCAGAACCGCTCGGCCACCAGCGGCCGGCTATAGCATGTTGTCACTGGCCGATTGTGAAGACGATAAGTTGCTGCGAAAATAAAGTCGAGTTGTATGCTAAAAACACGTATTACAAGATTTCCTAGTTCACGTCTAATTTAATGGCTGATTCGTTAGAAATAACGCAGTATACCTCACAATATGCTGACGTATACAGCAACGGAAGCCGACGAAGTCATCGACTTTGAAACTTAACCCTCGTTTTATAACTATACTCAAATACTCATTAAAATTTTTAAAGCAACTCTTAAACTAATATACTGACGTTCTTCAGGCGCGATCTTGTGATAACGTTGTATGACTCGAAATATTCAGTGACAACGATTAAACTTTCGCAAGCGCAGCGTCATCTCCTTTGAGGTATTTCTGAGGGAAAGAGATTAGTAATTTTAACAATGAATTCTGCTCAGATAATGAATCATTCATGTAATCAGTCTCAAGTTATAGGTGAACGCTCGTGGATGTAAATTTATTTGTCGTCTGTATGATCTAAGAATCAAAGAAAAAACCTTACTATTATCGACCATGTTTCGTAGCTGATTGACCTGACGGTGATGCTGTCGATGGAATTGCGTGCATCAGTAGAGTCCTACACGCACGCTTACCGTAAACCTGAAAATTCTACATCAGCCGAAGGAATAAAGCAAGGCCATACAAAGCGAGTTCATATCTCGTTGCAAAAGATCCGTTAAATGAGACCAAATATTGTGAAAAGACCAGTGCACGTCGTGAATATGCGAAGCAATGTGGTTTCATAGCCAAATAAGGGCAAATTTTGCAGTAATGGAAAGACGAGTACTGAATCTTTTGTAAAGGAGATGCAATATTCAAGAACTTTAATTATAAGATTACAAATCTTCTCAAGTACTGAATGAAAGCCACCAACTGCGTATTTTTGCAATACACACGCATTACATGGGCCCACGTTTCCGAATCTACCACAAAGGAAACTAAGTTTCGTCTGAAATTGAACAAACACGCAACATTTGATTTTACTTGGAATGAACATAATTCCAAAAACAATACGTCCGTTAAGATATAAGTGCGAAACAAGCATGGTAAGAACGACTTAAGCTATATGTACGTAGCGATCACACCTAAATATCTAAAGCCACATGATGAAACTACAAACGAGCATCCACTGCAGTGTCATACCGAAACATGAACCAGAGTTATGTTCCGGTCAGGCCAGTCTTTCCTCTCACTGAAAATCCCCAGCAAGACACCTGTGTCATTATCACAAGGTGAAATTCCTGACTTGCACAGGATAACAGGCCTATATCCCATGTGCATAGCTGAGTGATATACACTGTTCAGCCAGAACGCCTATCTAACAGCCGGTATGTCAGCCTTTGACAAGGATAACGTCGGCGACGCGCCGTGTCGTGCAAACAATGAGGCATTGGCAGGTCGCTGGAGAGAGCTGACACTCCATCTGTCCACACTAGTCACCTGACAGCCATAAATTCCGGGTAGGGAGCCACTGAACTCTGACGCCACGTTCAGTCACAGCCCAGATGTGTTCGATCGGGTTCAGATATGACAGGCTTAGAGACCAGCACATCAGTTGTAACTCACCATTGTGCTCAGGCATGGCCATATGGTTCAAATGGCTCTAAGCACTATGGGACTTAACATCTGAGGTCATCAGTCCCCTAGCCTTAGAACTAATTAAACCTATTAAACCTAAGGACATCACACACATCTATGCCCGAGGCAGGATTCGAACCTGCGACGTAGCAGCAGCGCGGTTCCGGACTGAAGCGCCTAGAACTGCTTGGTCACGGTGGCCGGCGTACATTGCGTTATGACATGGCGTATTATCCTGTTGAAATATTCCACAACCGTCGGGATAAATAACCGTTATGATGTGGTGTATGTGCCTGCAACCAGTGTGCGATAATCCTTGGCCCTGAAGATGCCTTGCACGAGCTGCACTGGACCCATAGATGCCCACGTGTATGTTCCAATATAGGTGGCCAGGTGCTGTGCCCATGGAAGACTACGTATCTGCGACCTCCCATCGGCATGAGGAAGAAGGTATCGTGATTCAGCAGGCCATGCAACGCTCTACCATTGCGCCAATGTCCAGTGCTGGTGGCCACAAGCCCATTTCAGTAGTGATTGCCGCTTCTGTGCTGTTAACATTGGCACATGTATTGGTCGTCTGCTGCAGAGAACCATAATTAGGTGTGTTCTGTAATGAGGGGCGGCCGCCCAATTCCACGACCTCTGGACGTGTTGAAGACACTGAACACAGCATTTCTCGAACACCCGACACATCGCCAGTTTCCGAAATGCTCGTGTCGAGCCTCCGGACCGTCACAATCCGCCCTTGATGAAACTCCGATGGATCATGGGCCTTTGCATTTCTACACGCAGACAACAGACTCCCTGATACCACATGCACCGTGCGTGTGTCTGACTAGCAGTCGTTCCTCGCCAGGTGACGCTTCTATCGCCTGGACGGGTTTATATCGATAGTAGGCCGGTGGTCATGGTATTCTGGCTGATCAGTGCAAGGCAGGCAGTCAGAAAATTCAGGGAGGTATAATAAGGGGATGTTTCTCTACAAACTTGCGCTGGGCGTTGCTTTGAAGCCAGTGGAAGGAGTCTTTGATATGTTATTTTGGAATCCCCAAACCACCAGCAGAAGACTGTTTGCAGTTACTTCTTGTTCTTCATTTCTCTCTTGCTTACGCAGGAGGTATTTTAAATAATAAATGTCGTAGTACTTTCGTAAATAACCGACGCCGGCATTTTCAGATGTTTTTGTGGTCTTAAATGCGTGTTCGGTCCAGTAATACGACGCATTTGGCGTAATTAATGTATTACATTTTGTTATTCATTTCTAAAAACCAAGAAGAGGAGTAGAAATTCGTGGTGGATCAAGTCTTTGGTGTCGTTTTAGTCTTGACGTCCGTGAGAGTACGTTTCTTGGGAGGCGAGGAGGACGAGGAACAGCATGTTGTTGTTGTTGTTGTGGTCTTCAGTCCTGAGACTGGTTTGATGCAGCTCTCCATGCTACTCTATCCTGTGCAAGCTTCTTCATCTCCCAGTACCTACTGCAACCTACATCCTTCTGAATCTGCTTAGTGTATTCATCTCTTGGTCTCCCTCTACGATTTTTACCCTCCACGGTGCCCTCCAATGCTAAATTTGCGATCCCTCGATGCCTCAAAACATGTCCTACCAACCGATCCCTTCTTCTAGTCACGTTGTGCCACAAACTTCTATTCTTCCCAATCCTATTCAATACCTCCTCATTAGTTACGTGTTCTACCCACCTTATCTTCAGCATTCTTATGTAGCACCACATTTCGAAAGCTTCTATTCTCTTCTTGTCCAAACTAGTTATCGTCCATGTTTCACTTCCATACCTGGCTACACTCCATACAAATACTTTCAGAAACGACTTCCTGACACTTAAATCTATACTCGATGTTAACAAATTTCACTTCTTCAGAAACGCTTTCCTTGCCATTGCCAGTCTACATTTTATATCCTCTCTACTTCGACCATCATCGGTTATTTTACTACCTAAATAGCAAAACTCCCTTACCACTTTAAGTGTCTCATTTCCTAATCTAATTCCCTCAGCATCACCCGACTTAATTTGACTACATTCCATTATCCTCGTTTTGCTTTTGTTGATGTTCATCTTATATCCTCCTTTCAAGACACTGTCCATTCCAAGGAACAGCATATCATTGAATATTACAAAGCGAAAAAAAATGGTCCAACTAAAACGTTCATGTTTATTTATGGGAGTTCCTATTTAAAAAAAAAACGCTGTTGATATCCGTTTGACCTATGGCAGCGCCATCTAGCGGGCCAACCATACCGCCATTTGGTTTCCCCCTTCAAGCTAAACATATTTCGTTCTTTGTAGTTTTTTCGTTTGATGCATATTTCGTGAGATATTTGTCCCGGCCACTATAAATGGACCACCCTGTATATTCTCAAATGGGGACTCTTCTCTTAAACTAACAGCTTGCTCGGATTTTTCTGAAAGCAACCGAGCTTTTCAAAGAATCGAATATCGAATAGCCCGCCAGAATATTCGCTGTAGGGAATGAAACGTACGAAAAAAAAAAAAAAAAACGCTTTGCTGCACATGAAACGACTGCAGCCCAATGAATCACTCCCGACAAAAGTTGACAAGACGGCGGTAAAAGCAACGATAAGTAAAAATAATTATTAAATCGAGTTTAACTAACGAAATGAACCCGTGAAAAATAAGAAAAAAAATCACTTTATCGAAATGAGAGTGAATGAATCCATCAATGAATTGTGTAGAGTCGTACGCGTATACAGGGTGTTACAAAAGGGTACTCCCAAACTTTCAGGAAACATTCCTCACACACAAATAAAGAAAAGATGTTATGTGGACATGTGTCCGGAAACGCTTAATTTCCGTGTTAGAGCTCATTTTAGTTTCGTCAGTATGTACTGTACTTCCTCGATTCACCGCCAGTTGGCCCAATTGAAGGATGGTAATGTTGACTTCGGTGCTTGAGTTGACATGCGACTCATTGCTCTACAGTACTATCATCAAGCACATCAGTACGTAGCATCAACAGGTTAGTGTTCATCACGAACATGGTTTTGCAGTCAGTGCAATGTTTACAAATGCGGAGTTGGCAGATGTCCATTTGATGTAAGGATTAACACGGGGCAATAGCGGTGGCGCGGCACGTTTGTATCGAGACAGATTTCCAGAACGAAGGTGTCCCGACAGGAAGACGTTCGAAGCAATTGATCGGCGTCTTAGGGAGCACGGAACATTCCAGCCTATGACTCGCGGCTGGGGAAGACGTAGAACGACGAGGACACCTGCAATGGACGAGGCAATTCGTCGTGCAGTTGACGATAACCCTAATGTCAGCGTCAGAGAAGTTGCTGCTGTACAAGGTAACGTTGACCACGTCACTGTATGGAGAGTGCTACGGCAGAACGAGTTGTTTCCGTACCATGTACAGCGTGTGCAGGCTCTATCAGCAGCTGATTGTCCTCCACGGGTACACTTCTGCGAATGGTTCATCCAACAATGTGTCAATCCTCATTTCAGTGCAAATGTGCTCTTTACGGATGAGGCTTCATTCCAACGGGATCAAATTGTAAATTTTCACAATCAACATCTGTGGGCTGACGAGAATCCGCACGCAATTGTGCAATCACAACACAGATTTTCTGTGAACGTTTGGGCAGGCATTGTTGGTGATGTCTGGATTGGGCCCCATGTTCTTCCACCTACGCTCAATGGAGCACGTTATCATGATTTCATACGGGATACTCTACCTGTGCTGCTAGAATATGTGCCTTTACAAGTACGACACAACATGTGGTTCATGCACGATGGAGCTCCTGCACATTTCAGTCGAAGTGTCCGTACGCTTCTCAACAACAGATTCTGTGACCGATGGATTGGTAGAGGCGGACCAATTCCATGGCCTCCACGCTCTCCTGACCTCAACCCTCTTGACTTTCATTTATGGGGGCATTTGTAAGCTCTTGTCTACGCAACCCCGGTACCAAATGTAGAGACTCTTCGTGCTCGTATTGTGGACGGCTGTGATACAATACGCCATTCTCCAGGGCTGCATCAGCGCGTCAGGGATTCCAAGCGACGGAGGGTGGATGCATGTATCCTCGCTAACGGAGGACATTTTGAACATTTCCTGTAACAAAGTGTTTGAAGTCACGCTGGTACGTTCTGTTGCTGTGTGTTTCCATTCCATGATTAATGTGATTTGAAGAGAAGTAATAAAATGAGCTTTAACATGGAAAGTAAGCGTTTCTGGACACATGTCCACATAACATATTTTCTTTTTCTGTGTGTGGGGAATGTTTCCTGAAAGTTTGGCCGTACCTTTTTGTAACACCCTGTATAGTTTCCGTACGCTTAGCAGCAAGGACGTGGTTCTTCATGTCCGCATAAAGGTGACAACGACGGACCACAGCTGATCCGGCTACCGAAGGCCAGCGGCAGTGGCGGCCAACGCCCTTCGTTGCAGTGTGGCGGATACTATATAAACAGCGGACTGGCCAACCAGTCACCACAGTCTCACAGGCATTCAACCCACTCGCCTTTCTCAACTCACAACATGAAATTTCTGGTAAGCGATGGCTTCAGGTTGCTTTTGTTATTGTCTTCAAGCGATGACTGGTTTGATGGAACTCTCCACCCTAACCTATCCTTAAAAACCTCTTCTTTAACATAGATTTGAACCTGATTACTCTAGTCAAGCCTTGCCCTCCTTCTAAAACTTTTACAACCCACATCTCCCTCCATAACCAAAAATTAAGAATAGCCTGATACCAGAACGAAATTTTCACTCTGCAGCGGAGTGTGCTCTGGTATGAAACTTCTTGGCAGATTGAAACTGTGTGCCGGACCGAGATTCGAACTCGGGACCTTTGCCTTTCGCGGGCAAGTGCTCTACCAACTGAGCTACGCAAGCTCGACCTACGCCCTATCCTCACAGCTTTAATTCAACCAGTACCTCGTCTCCTATCTCCCGAACTTCACAGAAGCTCTCCTGCATACCTCGCAGAACTAGCACTCCTGGAAGAAAGAGGAAGAAGTTGGTAGAGCACTTGCCCGCGAAAGGCAAATTTCCCGAGTTCGAGTCTCGGTCCCGCACACAGTTTTAATCTGCCAGGAAGTTTCATATTAGCGCACACTCCGCTGCATGGTGAAAATTTCATTCTGGAAACATCCCCTAGGCTGTGGCTAAGCCATTTCTCCGCAATATCCTTTCTTCCAGGAGTGCTAGTTCTGCGAGGTATCCAGGAGAGCTTCTGTGAAGTTTCGAAGGTAGGAGATGAGGTATTGGTGGAATTAAAGCTGTAAGGACAGGGCGTGCGTCGTGCTTGGATAGCTCCGTTGGTAGAGCACTTGCCCGCGAATGGCAGAGGTCCCGAGACCGAGTCTCTAGCCGGCACACAGTTTTAATCTGCCAGGAAGTTTAATAGCCTGATGCTTCAGGATTTTATTAACGACTATTAGCCAAGTTCAATCACGAATTTCTCTTCACCCCAATTCCACTCAGTTCCTGTTCGTCTGCTACACCATACACTCACCTAATCAGCATTCATTTGTAACACCACATTTCAAAATCTTCCTTTCACTTCTTGTACGATTCTACGTTCCACTTCAGAGATCATTTTCTAACACAGAAAAGCGTATTCGATGTCATCAAACATGCGTTTGCGGGTACTGTTTTCTTGCAACTGCCTATCGTATAAACTGTAATTCGGCCTTCATGATCTATTTTTCTGCACTATTTTTCGGTCAGTGCCATAAATGTGAGTTAAAACAAAGTGTCTCTGGCATGAAAGGTCGAATTGGAACTATGTGCATATGCAAGTGTTTTTAGTGTTTTAACTTACATTTACTGCGCTGAAGATGGCCACAAATTGACTGACTTCTACACATGCAATAAACATCATTGCGTCTGGTTTCTGTATCCTTTACTACATGAAATAAAAAACAGTTGCTGCGCACAACTGTTTCCCTATGGAATCAAACCTGATAACTGTATCTCCAGAGATCTTGATGTCGTCAGAAAGCTACAGTCATCAACCATACCTTAACCACATCATGTTCTGTAAGCATGTGGTGCAAGTGAGAGACACTTCTTCAATTATCGGTATTTAGAATTTTAGCAGTAGTACCAAAGTGGCTCTGGTTACCTAAACATAATAGCGATTGGCACTAAGTTAAATTTGTTGGGTTTCCATCGAAATCAGGTGTTGGCAAACTATGAGGTATTCGCAAACGTACAGCATTTTGATAAGAATGTATCACATTATCTTCCAGTCATAAAATATGGAAATGAATCTACTAGAATCGCGGTGCCATTTTCTGTAACCTCATTTGCATACAAATTCGACAGTGTTCCCGTTAACGGACGTAATTTATGAAAGTTAATTCTGATTTCTCTATAAAGATGAAAATAGGTTCCGACCATCGTCTCCGATAGAATGAAAGGCAAAAACACGAAACTGGTCACGTTGTCTCATGCATCACAAAGTCACTACACTTTTATTTATAAATCATTGGCAGAATTTATACGTTGAGATATCTGTTCTACGAATCCTGCTAAGAGTACTGTGGACTTAAATCACGGCTGTCATATCAAAATAAGAACTACCACGAATAAAACGATACAACTTCGATTTAACAAACGAGGAAAGGCAGTGAAATAAACTTATGTAAATTTCCGAAAGGTCGGATCAGTAATACAGAACTATAACCACATAATGAGATACTGATCATCAACGCAGTGTCTGCCAGAACTGAAAATGAATTCAGATTTTGGATCAACATTAATAAATACCTAAGAACATTGCTTGTCGAACTACGTAAACTTTTTCATATACGTAATTTGAATAACTAAAACATGTTTTCACAAATCCATGTCCAATTCATTATATGGAACCCTCAAACACATTCTTTCACTTTCTCATTTTACAATTTGTATTGATATTTTATGATATTAAGGGCTGCTAATTTGAACTTTACTTTCCTAGCATCGGGGAATACAGATGAGACAACATTTTCCTCGTCCACTTATCTGTGTGTTTCCCCGAGAACTGTTTGCAGAGCGTAATGCGTTTCGGTTCTGGCTACACTCTCTCGGTTTGCATTTTCTCTTAACAGTAGATCTGTCTATTCTGTTACGGGAGTAATCTGCTGGTTTTTTTTATCCTATCCTGATGTCGAAACACGGCTATTGATGAACTAAATATTGTTCTTAACACTAACCCACATAAGGCATACATTCAGTTAATAATGAATTTTGTGCAACGCTCTAAGGGTTTATAGCTAAATAATATTGCACACAAATGTTTACTATGTAGAATTTCCCATTCGTTTCTACGCCAGATTCCTACCTGGACGTGAGAACTTGCTCTCGAAACATGTGTGATTTGTGACACTATTACGAATTTTATGTGGTTTCAAATGTTAATATTTCACCAACGTTTCCTGTGGTAAAGTGTGACGAATAGAGTTAACTACTGCATATTATTATGTCACATGACACTTTAAGTGGATGATGTTTTTCACAGGTGATTGTCTTGGCCGCCTGCGTGGCCGTAGCCTGCTGCCAGGAGACGCGAGAGAAGCGCGGCCTCCTGGGGGCGGGAGTGCTGGCCGCCCCCGCCGCTGTGCTGGCGCCGCGCGTCCTCGCCGCCCCCGCCGTAGCCGCCGCCCCCATCCTCGCCGCTCCCGCCATTGCCCACGCCCCTCTGGGTCTGGGCTTGGGTCACCCCATCATCGGCTGAACCACTACATACTAATTTCTACGTGTCTATGTGTACCGCGTCTCCGCAAATAAATGGTTTCTGTAGCCTCATTGGTATTTATTCTTTTCTTTGCCTAAGCAACCTTCCCCGTAACTTCGCCTCACTCTTTAGCTTAAAAACGTCGGTCAGTTTCTCCCATTTACATGTTACAGTCGTACATTCCCTTTGTACGCTGTAATCTTTGCCTTAACTGTACCTTAAACTCTTTTCTTAATGACCCATATTAGCATGAAAATTATTATATGGCCACGGAAACGTTACTGTAAATTAAATTTTCTCTCACTTTTGTCAAAATATTAGATATTAATATTTTGAAAGTCTATAACCAATATTTAATGTAATATAATGTAAACTCTCCAGCATCGAAGCAAAACTTTTGAGCGGAATTCTTGTAGTGGAGAACGGAGTCACTTAGCATATATTTTGGTTTCGATTTTTCTGTTGTTTGTGAAATTCCGAGATATATCCCTGTGAATGCGACGAGCAGATTAACGTTTTGAATACAAGGTTGCGTAGGACCCATTAAATAAATACGTATTTATGTGACCCCGAAAACACTTTTTCTTAAGGCTTGCAACTACACCACTCAACCCTAGGTGTATGGTTATTTGCCCTACAGGCGAGTGGACATAACCTAATATGCATGGGCGTACGTAGGCAGAACATAACAACTTTCGAATAAAAAGATTTGGGTTTTCAACATATTGAATGAACACATTCTTAAATGAATAAATTACTCATGATGGAATAACACTATGACAAAAAAATTCAGCTTAAGTGCTTAAATTCTGCTTAAAAGTATCCAAACAAAAGTATGACCTTAAATGTGTGAAGAAACAATGAACTCTTCAAGAAAAATAAATTCTACTTATTATTATAGATACCTATAGTTATTCAAATAGAATTAGCTGAATGTTTTAAATAAACCGCGAATGTAGGAATTGAGCATTCGTCAATTAGACAAGTGGGTTCCATTTCAGCTCAATTTTCTTTGGTCGTTTCAAATTGTCTCATCTTCGTCTGGCCGTCTCCAGTTTTTCCCCTTTTCGACCATGGTGAACACGCGAACGCGCTTCCATCGGTTTCGATAATCTTACTGAGTGCTGACTGCAAGGTATTTCACGAGATCATAGTCATCTACATGGTATTCGGAGTGATCAGGCGGCTCTTGACATTCTGGGGGTTTCGTCGATGCTGTTGTTCGACGTTAGCCTCTTTTTGAGCTTCTATAGGGTTCGTGGAAACTTTGTAATGAGAAATCTCACCTTCATCTTGGCTGGAGGCTGATGGTGGTAGCTCTTTCCTATGGAAACGTTCTTTAGCCCCTAAACTACCATTAAGGAAGAGAAAGCTGTCGTCACTTTCGGCATGGCTATTATCTGACATGCCGTCTCAGAACCCGTGGAAGAAAATTCATACCGACGTTTTCCAAAAACTTTTTTTTCTTCAACTTGTGAACCTTACCCATGCGGCCATTCATGACTGTACATGTCTTTTACTTCAGCCGCGATTCTGTCTTGATGAGAATCCGTTAGAATAGCTGTAAACCTTGTATTTCGGTCAAGGTCGGATGGTTGTCGTGGTCGGGCTTCAGTCAGAGGAAGAATTTCTTCCAAGATGATGTGTGTGCCTATTCTATGGACGGTAATAGAAGCTTTAATTGACAAACGTTTGTCGTAGTTGTGCTAACAGACCCAATGCCTAACTATGCCAACTACCTCCACATGGATATCAAAAACAAAATGGATACCACACAAACCCAAACATCGCCGGCAGGTGTGGCCGAGCGGTTCTAGGCGCTGCAGTCTGGAACCGCGCGACGGCTACGGTCGCAGGTTCGAATCCTGCCTCGGCCATGGATATGTGTGATGCCCAAAGGTTAGTTAGGTTTGTGTAGTTCTAAGTTCTAGGGGAGTGATGACCTCAGCAGTTAAGTCCCATAGTGCTCAGAGCCATTTGAACGAAACCCAAACATCAGAAGCAAATGACTGAGATCAATGAGGCAACCACAGTTAAAAACTTTTTCAAAAACCACCATCAATGGCGCCTCAATTCGATCTACAGGTTCGCTGTGAGAAAAAAGTTTCCGATGAAAAAATTTACTCCCCATTTAGAAAAAAGATGTTACAGGGTCCCTCCTTCGTGATGCTTTCAAGGAGACGCTTACGTGACTGATGCATCTTTAGATCACTTCCCATAAGTGTGATGATAGTGCTTTGGGCCTAAGGCGGCAGGAATTGGAAGCTGTGTGCTAACTTCCATCTTATGCCAACTAACTGTCTCCAGTACTACAGCAAGTAATGTAATGTAATGTGTGTGGAATTCGTAGGGACCAAACTGCTGAGGTCACCAACCCCTAGACTTACACACTACTTAAACTAACTTACGCTAAGAACAACACACACATCCCTGCCCGAGGGAGGACTCGAACCTCCGGCTGCAGGGGCCGCGGAATCCGTGCAGGGTGCCTCAAACCACGCGGCCACTTGGTGAGGCTAACTGCAGCAAGTAATTAGGATGTGACATCGATTCTGATTCATCTACGATTTAGTCGCTAAATATTATCCACTAATAATTGGTAGCATTTAACCCATTTAATTGTTCTCGGCACAGTTCAAAACTTGAGCCTCACATGTACGGCGTTAATATACTAAAATAAAATGAAATACGTAAAAACAAATCTGATGCCAGAGTTTTCGAGTTTTAGCCATATGTGCTGAGAGATGACGACCTGCTTAATTATGTTGAACTGTGTTAAGTACAATCAAAATGGTTAGAAACTATTACTGATAACATTTACTAATTAGCCAATGGAAAAATGATACTGTCAAACTGAAAATAATATTGCCGAGTTTTGATACTCTTGGCTGTAATAATTGTCAGAAAGAATAATTATTCTACACATATTATGAATGCGACAATATCGCCAGCTGCTTCCAAGTGAATTTGTAATATACAAAAATGCAGAGGTTGCAAAAATATTCACGATGTGAGGAAATAAAACTAAATTAAGTCAACTTATGTGTTCATATAAAAAATAGCTTTTCTTCTAATTAATAACGAACAACGAATGGAGATTTTGAAATGAGGCCGAGATGAAGATCTTGAAACTTACAGACTTTCAGTTTACTTTAAGAAACGTTAAACGTGCCACACATGCGTCATCTCTAAATCAAATGTGGCACCTTCACTATCACGCACCTCAGTTTCATATGCTGTTTTTCCTTCTGTTTATAACAGCCAATAACTCTGAGTATAGGATGCACCCATGGCCTAGGAGTAGCGTCTTTGATTTGTAGTCAAAACGTTTTCGGTCCCGGGTTTGAAACATGCCACCGCTAAAATTTTGGTTAATAAACAACATTGCCGGCCGAAGACGTCTGGCATAAGAAGTCGCGCTCATTCTGCCAACGGCGTTTCTCAAGAGAGCAGAGGAGGTGACAGAGGTTCAGGACTTTCTCTTGTCCTTCAGGTGGGAAACTGAGCCTAAAGTTGGAAAAATCAGCAGTGATCAACGGCAAGAGGACGCAGAAGGCAATGGAAATTAGTGTATTAGAAAACACATAACGTGTATCCACAGGATAGCCTCAATGACGCAGCCAAAAACCCAACACATTTCACTTGTGATGATCGAATCCATGAAAATTTAAATATTGCTAACTTGTTATTAGGATTCGTTGCAAACTTTCTCCACAAAGTGAAAGATTCAACCTCGGAGTAACTACCAGGCTGTGAGTAAACAGTTTCTCATGCATATCTTTTCTTCCAGGGCTCTTAGTGTGCAAGGTACGCAGGAGAGCATCTGTGGAATTTGAAAAAATGTGTGTGGAATGTTATGGGACTTAACTGATAAGGTCATCAGTCCCTAAGCTTACACACTACTTAACCTAAATTATCCTAAGGACAAACACGCGCACCCATACCCGTGGGAGGACTCGAATCTCCGCCTGGACCAGCCGCACAGTCCATGACTGCAGCGCCTTAGACCGCTTGGCTAATCCCGCGTGTGAAATTTGAACAGTAGAAGTGAGGTAAGGGGAGAGTCGAAGCTGTGTGGAAAGTTCTTGAGTCGCGCCTAAACAATTCAGTGGTAAAGAGCATAGCCGGCGATATTTGCGTTTGAGTCACGATCGGAACACAGTTTTAATCTGCCAAGAAATTTCAAGTTCAGCGCAGTGTGAAAGATTCATTCGAGACAGACGACATTTGATGCACATAAACCTGTCCTTTTTCCTGAATGCGAGCGCCACCAGTTCAAGCCCAATGGCCATTTTGGTCGTGGATCTTCATTTGGCTGCCGACCAATTTTTACTCGGGGCAATCATTCATAACACCGCATTTAACATACGGATTCATCCACCTACGGATTCTTATCACTAAGGATGCTTCAACATGCAAACATATCCGCCAATATTATCACGTTTCATTAGCGCTCCTGTAAGTAGAGGGTGATTCAAAAAGAAAGAAGATAATTCAATCGTTTATTACAAATTCTGCAAGATGAAACACATTAAAAATGCCACTGGAGACAAGAAAATACAAAGTTCTGTGACTGCACAGACGCTTTACCATAATATCAATATGATATGCGTTGCTCGAGAAACATCGAAATGGTAATCCATTTCATTCCATACACGCATCAACCGGTCCTTGTTTATTGAATCGACAGCTTGAACACTGACGACCTCAGATATTAAGTCCCATAGTACTTAGAGTCTTTAGAATCATTTTTACCTATCCCCCACAGAAGAAAATCGCAAGACGTGAGATCTGTTGAACCAGGAGGAATCCAAGAGCAATGAACAAAATCTTATTGTCAACCTCTTCCAATCAAAAGTGTGGAACTGTGTTAAGATCATGCTGCACCTCAAGGCACCGTCATGAATAAAAACGAAATCAGTGGAATCTTCGTGAAGTTGAGGAAACAACCAGTTTTGCAGCATGTCCAGGTATGACATTCTTGTCACAGTCTGCTCATCGAAAAATAAATGCCCACAAATTTTGTGAACAGAAATAGCACAAAACAGATTCAGTTTCAGTGAGTCTCATTGATGTTCGACGATGACGCCGTAATTTTGTGACTGTCAGATTCTTACATTCTGGCGATTTACTTTACCCGATAGTTGTCGATTCGTCTGAAAAGATGAGTCGCTCCGAAAGGAGTGTCCTCTGTCATATCCTGGAGAACTGAAATGGAAAATTCATACACGGTGACAGTTATTGAATTATATGAAGGAAACGTAAGTTAGTAACAAACTACGGTGTGTATACACTTTATTCAACATGTAAACGTCACTACAGATATTCGAATTTTGGTTATCACTTGTTCGATGTGCCTGCCATCATTGGCGATGATGTGGCGCAGACAAATAGCGAAATTCTGCATGATCCTGAAATGTCGGAACACCAATGCTGTCGATGAGATCCCGAATGGCTGTTTTCATCTCAGTAGTGGTTTTGGGATTATTGTTGTAAACTTTGTATGTAATGTAGCCCCACAAGAAGCAGCCGCATGTGTTCAGATCCGCAGAATATAGCGGCCAATCGAGGTCCATGCCAGTGGCCTCTGGGTACCCCAGAGCAAGAATGCGGTCCCCAAAGTGCTCTTGCAGGACACCAGTCTCCTGCTTCGATGGGGTCGAACTCCGTCTTGCATGAATCGCATCTTGTCAAAATCGGGGTCACTTTGGATAATGGAGATGAAATCATTTTTCAAACCTTCACGTACTCTTCGGTAGTCACCGTCCCATCAAGGAATATCGGACCGATTATCCCGTGACTGGTCGTTGCACACTACAGTCACCCGTTGAGGGTGAAGAGATTTATCGATCGCGAAATGCGGATTCTCAGTCCCCCAAGTGCGCCAATCTAGCTTATCAAAATTAAAATGGGCTTGTCGCTAAACCAAACCAAATCAAACGATACTAATCCCCTTCATACCCTGCAGCCAACCGTGAAGTTTGAATGCCCCAATGCAAACCGTTCAAAAGTTATAACGTTTTTATTTCGTATAGTTCAATAATTGTTACCCTGTACCTTTTGTTCTGGTCACCGGAACGCAATTGCTGTACTAAATTGAAACTTGTAAGGGTTCATATGCCAACATCGTTTCAGATCACGCTACTCCGTTGTTTGAGGAAGTTGAAGTCCTGACCTGCAAGTCATGTGGACTCCCGAGGGCTCCGAGGGTATATGCTCAGCATTTTCATCAGACGTGCGTGGTCGTCCAGTGCACTTCCTTTAGCACATGCAAATCCATCAAAGTATATTCAATGTTACATAATTTCAGAATGCATTATCCATGTTTTGAATCATAATAAATACCTTAATCGGACAAATCTTAGCCTTCGCCAACCAGCCACCACCCAATGGAGTGTTACTTATTTGTTATGTCTATTTGTGTTGCCAACACTTCAACATTTATCTGTCATGACGCTTAACTTGTACCGTTTGTCATATTTTATGACCAATCAAATTTTGTCTTGATTTTTATATAAGATCAATGCTGTGTTCATATACTAATCTCCCATCAATAATTGTCTGCAATTATGACAAGGCCTCTATTTAATTAAATGATTTCAACATTCAAGTTCATTTAGATTTTGATAAAAGTGATAACTTCTAATGCAGGCTAACAACAACAACCACTGTTAAAAGGCAAAATCAATTTAGCAGATGCATGGGCCAGGTAGACCAGTGGAACGGTTATTATTTAAAGTGACTGTTGTCAGGGCCTGCAGCTTTTCAAATCATGCGAAAGACGTCTTTGAACATGCCGACTGCTGCCAGGATCGGGAATTGATTGCAGCTTCCGTGACGTGAGATGCTATTTCTGCTACATGGTTTTTGTTTTCCCGTGTTGAAATTCAGTTGGTGCACTGAGCTAAATTAGTTTCGCATAACGATGAGAATTACTGGCACTAAATACATTAGCCGGCCAGAGTGGCCGAGCGGTTCTAGGCGCTATAGTCTGGAACCGCGCGATCGCTACGGTCGCAGGTTCGAATCCTGCCTCAGGCATGGATGTATGTGATGTCTTTAGGTTAGATAGGTTTAAGTAGTTCTAAGTTCTAGGGGACTGATGACCTCAGAAGTTAAGTCCCCTAGTGCTCAGAGCCATTTTTTGAACTAAATACATTGATCATTTCTAAATTTGTTTGTGTTGTTTGTTTGTATTTTCGTTCATTTGTTGCTGTGATTTCTGTGTTACTTGTTGATTGTTCCTGACGGAGAACGGCGTTACGTTAACGTGTGGGATACTGCTCTTGAGTGTTAGCGTGTATTAGGGTCATTTTTATTTGATATGTGTTGTCAGGAATTTAGAACTTGTGGCTGGTCAGAGCAGATTTCAGGGTAGAATTGTGTAACTTTGCTGCAAGCAGCAATTGAAATCTCTCGGGACCAGAAACCTGAATGCAAGTTCAGGAGAAGCAAGGCACGTTTGCTCAAAAGAAGTGAGAATATTCGAATCCCATCATAAATGGATCGATGTCAGACTGGTAGCACTGATCAAGAGAAAGTTGCGGAGAATTCTGAATCAAATGTGGTAGCTGACCTTGCGGATATGACGAACGCAGATTTTTCTGATTACGACGAAGAAATTCAGTCAGACAACGAGCACGAAGGTGGAACAGCAGCAGAGTACTATTTTGAATTTGCAGGAAAGGCAAGACGTACCGTCAGTGAGAGTGGCAGATCAGGTTCACGAATAAAACGTCGCAAAGCGTTGGAATCGCCTTTGTCTACCCCTGGAAGTATTAGTGGAGGATCTGAATTAACGGGCCCTCGTGCGAAGCGGAGAAGAAGAGGCCGGAGAGAGGGAAGATAGCCACGATGGAGACGAGGAGCCTAATCACCGAAGAGACGAAGGAGATACGGATGGTAGCTGAACAACTTCTTGAAAGTATAGAGAAAGTTCAGAAGGAAGTCGCTGGTGTTACAGAAGAGGTGGAAAGCATCACGAAAACACGGACATAGACGCAAAACGTTGCGAAAGTAGCGAAACGCTATGGCATGGTGACAAGATTAGTAGCCCAAGATGCACGCAAGGTTAGCTAAAGAACAAGTAAAACAGGCCAATCGAAATGTGGAAAACCAAAACGCTCCAAAAGCGGGGAAAAAGGATAGCTGAAGAAACGCAAGAAAAAATTAGCGAGAAAGTAAAGCGCATCGAACAGATCGAGAACAAACAGGCATAAACACCAGAGATTAAAGAAAGATCGACTCGGATCACCCCACAAAAGAACGAGCTAGCAAAAGACGTCTGGCAAGCACGTCAGACGGTTGAGCAGTTAAAATCATGGTCTGGTACGACAGCACTCCTGCAGGATCAGGGAAGGAGAGGACAACACGTACCAGGTATTACGTCGACATCTCCGGCACAGTAGCTGCCATAGGGCGCACCACAGAGCGCGCGCCGCCGGTGCCGCGAAGTATGGCAGAAACCAACCGTGTGCGGCGGACGAAAACATTACTTTGTGAATCTGACGACGCAAAAAGAGGCCTTAACAGAGTACAAGGATCGTTTGGACACTGATTTCCAGAGACGCGTGTTGCAAAAACGAGGGAAAATTTCTTCGCAGGAACTGTCAAACCATTCGGCCACAAACATTTCATATCCATTCAAATTTACAAATTTACAAAGAGAATAACAATACATCACATGCAAAATGGTGGATACCTCGTAACGATAAAGTTTTACCTTATTCGTGGCCACTGAAATACAAGTTGGAAATTATCTGTGGATTTTTAGAGTAGTCGATTGCGTAACATATGTGCAATGTTGCTCAGAGCTGTCGCTCACATAAAGAATTCAAGGAAACGTTCCTTAACACTTATCGGTCGCGAGAAACGCAATAAAGGATCAAACAGGAGGTTATGCCGGGCAAAGACCTAGAAGCGTCAGGATTCTCAAGTCCGTGACGTTCTTTGCGTCGCTTATTAAGAAGATTTGCTTTTTGAACCAGCCGTACAGACCAAGGAAATTATGAGGCACTGTTACGTCAAATTACCTCTGCGCTACCAACCAATCCTCACCGGCACGTACAATAATTCCAGTGAATCATTCAAGAGTGCGCTACGTGGATTACACTATGTCACCGAAATACAAAACGCAAGATGCAGAAACAGAAACAATGACGGCAGCTAGCAAGGCTCGTCAGAAAGAAATGACAACAGACGAAATGGAGTAAATTATCGATCACAGGAAACCAGCAGCTCAAACTATAGAGAGAGTAACCAGCCACCGTCGGAGACAGAGATAGACGAAGAATTACAACAATAAGTACAACGAACGGCAAAACGGAAACTAGAGAGAACAACGAAACCCAAACCAGTTCCAGAGGGATACTACAGCAGCAAAGAAATAAGTGGGAGAGCAACAGTCAATGTCAGCAAGAAAACCAACAAGAAAATCATAACGAAATTAGAGTACCCAACCTGTCTCAGGGTAAACGCAGCAGAATAGAAACTGACGCTTGGCACCTGCGACACAGCTCAAACCAAGGCCGCATAACTATCGGAGCGAGCTACATCAACGTGTTAGAATAGTTAAGACACAAGAGAACTTTTGCGCGAGGGAAAAGAAGTCATCACACGCCCGGATCTAAATCTTATTATTCACGTTACCGTAGGGAACATCAATCTGACTGGAAAGTGGAGGCCACGTTACGGCGATATCGGAATCTGAGATGTATTGCCAATCATCTAGGGCCAGCACTCATGCTGAAGAAAACGAAAATCACTGGCGCACTGAGAGGAAAGCACACGGATGTGCGGATACAAACCCAGTTGATGGTCAGCTGTCAAGGGCACACCTTGGAAACGAACTTCCTGATCGTCCCTTCGCTGGAAATTGAAATGATTTCGGCATGGATTTACTGATTCATCATCAGGCCCTATTGAACGTAGGACAATGAGAGTTCACACTGCAAGAAGGTATTGTCAGGAAAATTACATTTGCCGATCACGCAATACGTGAGCTAATTCCTGCGAATGCCTCAACCTAAATTCCATCACAAAATGAGAGGGAGATAAAAATCAATTGTGACATCATGAACGTTGTCGCACCACGTAAGAAGGAGGACAAACTCGACGAGAGGTGCACTGTGCTATTGATAACACGTTAAGGAACTTAGGAAACATTTTAATGAATGACAAGGAAGATATGGAAGAAATCTTACTTGGAAACGTGGAAGTATTTCTGCCGGAAACTGGAGCTATCCGTAATTTTCAATAAGCATTCCGAGGGCAAGAGCACATAAAATTCTTCGTGCCACCTTAGGAGATTCCACTTGCCTACCGTCACACAGTTTTCTTAGAGATCAAGAGGATGCTAAATGATGATGTCATTGAACCAGCAGCCTCCACGTACAACAACCCCCCCCCCCCCCCCAGCCGTTGAAAGTTCGACGATCAATGGGTTTGGTGCTAGATTCAAACCAATTTAATACCATCATAGAACCAGGAAAAGATTGTCCCGAAAAGCTGGAGGATCTCCTACAAAACATCCATGGTGCAATAGTACTCTCATCCTTGCGGTCCAATTTCTGGAAAATAACACTTCAACCACACAACAGAATTCACTGCACTCCTTTCCTTCGGTAGATGTTCCAAATTCAAATGGCTACCATTCGGGTAGAGCGTGTGCTCAGCTGCCTCTTTTAGAGGACTCGTTAGTAACTTAAGGTATTCCGTGGAAGAATGAAACACCACTTATATAGACGACCTCTTAATCGCAGAAACGACGTGGAAAGAACACAGTGTGATCCTAAGGGAAATACTATAGGCTTTCATGGAATGCGACACAACTGCTAACATCACGAAGTCATACATTGGGACCTCACGAGTAAACTTCCTCGGCAACATCATCACCGTGGAGGAAATCTCACCAGATCCAGGAAAGTTTGAGACGATAGCAAAATGAGCAACACTAACAACTAAGAAATGAGTGCAAGTTGTGGTGACAACATCGGCACCTCTGCATGTCATAATTCAATCTAAAGTAAAACACCTCGCTGTAATCGATTTAGTGGGTCATATTGCGCGCACAGGTAGATATACTCGTAGTTGCATCTTGGCAGTAGTGGAGGTGACAGGTAAGTATGCCACTTTAACCCCCCAGAAAAAGGCAACCGTACAGACAATGAGCAGAGCCATCTGCAAAGATTTCCTCACCCAGGCAGGTCATGAAGTGAGGTTTATCTCCGACAATGGACTCCAGTTCCGGTAAGAGAGATGGAAAGTTATGTTAACAAGTCACTGGATTAAACTATATCCATACGGCATCCTCAACCATCCTTGGCAAGAAAGACAATGAAAAGCCTGGGAACCCTATGCCATATATACTGCACGAAACGAAACGCCACCTTCGATGTTTTCTTACGCAACTTCCAGGGCGTGATGAACGAGTTGCCACGTGGAGTCACTAAGATAGCACCAGTGACCGTTCTCAGGAACAGGTATCCCAGATATCCAATCCGTGAAGTCGTAGACTTTCGCCACCTCTCTCGCGAACCCGAGAAAATTGTTGACATGGCACTCAGGAATCTGCGTGAGGCGGGAGTGAAACGAAATGAGATCTGTAATACAAAGGCACGTGTAAGAAAATTCCGCGTTGGTCAAAAGGTGTTGGTGAAACGTTTTCCTCTGTCTAACAAGCAGAAACACCTGTGCCACAAATTCTTCCGTATCTACAGAGGACCTATCCGAATTAGCACATGAACATACTGGGACTCGAAATTTTGAAATCAAGTAAGTCTCTTGGTATTCACCATATCTGTCATGTGAAACCATTTGTAGAATAGGTTTTTATAGTAGATCTGTTAGGTTAGAATCAATTTGTACATGTAACTTCAGTGTATTAGCAAATTCCTGGTGATATTATGTAGCGTAATCTACATTATCCTTTCACTCAATTTACGTAATTGATGTATTTGTAATTGTCGTTTAGTAGCATTCAGTAAGACTCCCTGAGGAACGTGGTCAAATGAGTAGCGTGGTTGTTAGATCATCGTATCAACACCTTCACTGCCTGCTTGAAAACCAATGACAGGATAGAATAGAAATTCGTCGAAAGTGACAGCTCCAAGTATTAACTGACATATTTTTTGTGGTATGAAACCCCTGCATATTCACTGAACGAAGCTGAGGTTTTAACCAGCTCTTGCCTATGTGACGAATGGCCATTATGTCTTTGGACTACACTGTCATTGTCCATTATCACACTCCAAGGAGTATAAGAATGTTAGGAAACGATCGCATTATGGACATCTAATTCGGCTGTATAATTCCCGTAGTAGTGTCTTTCATAACATCGGTATGGCCTGACAGAGAATTTCTGTGTTTATCGATGATGAGATTGCGGTCATGCCGCTACGCATATTTGTCACGATTTTCGGGTGTGTTACCAGTGGTATTAGCTGCCCACACATTACGTACGTGGAGACGCTAAATCTGCAGGGATCTAGACCATCGCCAGTTGTGCAACGAAGCCTTTCTCGAGGTATTCGTATTTTTCTGACGCCATGAAAGTGCCATGAGCAAAATACGTTATGAGGCATGAGCATATGCAGTGCGAGTCACGGTGATGTGTCGCACATCAGGTTCAGGAAAAGGAGGACAGTAGTAGGAAGGGGACCATTGGTGAGGATAAGGATCAGCCTACATCAGAGAACTAATTTACTTTTTAGTATTTTCTTTTTACAGCGGCCGCCCAACAAAAGGAAATTGGAGCCATTTTTCTAACATGTCAAGCAACAAGTAATCGGCAAATAATGGGATTTATACGTTTCAGATGTGCGAATGCAGGAGCAATTGTCATGAGACAAAGCATTTACGCAGACGAATGCGAGCGTCGGAATTCTCTAACAACGCTGCCGGAAGCACTAAGAATATGAAGAATATACATAGTGTAGTCACAATCTAAGAGTAGAGTGTGCCTAAAGTTGACAGGCGTTGGGTAAAGAAAATGAGTTAGTACACAAATGAAAAAAAAAAGTTTTGCATCACCCCGGTTCCGAGAACTCTTGAAGATAGACGTTGACTGTGGATATTGTATCTCAGACACTGTCCCTTTGTTCAGAGGTGTCACTAAACCCGCCCAAAGATGTAAACAACCATGCATGAGCAACACCTATTAGACGGAGGGGGTCCGATAGCCGGTCAGTTCCATCATTCCACCAGGGAGGAGGTAAACGGCTCATGTTGTCTGTAGTTCAACCAAGCCTAGACGGTCAATACCACGATTAGATCGCGTCCACATTGTTACTTTGTGACAGGGAGGGATCTCAACAAGGGAAGTGTGTAGGCGTCTCGGAGTGAACCAAAGCGATGTTGTTCGGACATGGAGGATATACAGAGAGACAGGAACTGTCGATGACATCTGTCGCTCAGGCCGCCCAAGGGCTACTACTGCAGTGGATGACCGCTACATACGGATTATGGCTCGGAGGAACCCAGACAGCAACTCCACCATGTTGAATAATGCTTTTCGTGCAGCCACTGTGCGCAATAGGCTGCTTGATCCGCAACGTCCATGGCGAGGTCCATCTTTCCAACCACGACACCATGCAGTGCGGTACAGATTGACCCAACAACGTGCCGAATGGAGTGGTCGGGATTGGCATCATGTTCTCTTCACCGATGAGCATCGCATATACCTTCAACCAGACAATCGTCGGAGACGTGTTTCGAAGCAACTGGTCAGGTTGAACGCCTTAGACACACGGTCCAGCGAGGACAGCAAGGCGGAGGTTCCCTGCTTTTTTAAGGGTGGCATTAACGGGGGGCCGACGTACACCGCTAGTGGTCATGGAAGACGCCTTAACGGCTGTCCAATATGTGAATGCCATCCTCCGACCGATAGTGCAACCATATCTGCAACATAATGGCGACGCGTTCTACTTGATGGACGACAATTCGCGCCCCCATCGTGCACGTCTTGTAAATGACTTCTTTCATGATAACGATATCGCTCGACTAGAGTGGCCAGAATGTTCTCCAGAAGTGAACCCTATTGAACATGCTTCGGATAGATTGAAAAGAGCTGTTTATGGACGACGTGACCCACCAGCCACTGTGAGGGTTCTACGCTGAATATCTGTTGAGGATAGGGACAATCTGGACCAACAGTGCCTTGACGAACTTGTCAATAGCATGCCACGACGAATACAGGCAAATATCAATGCTAGAGGACGTGCTAATAGGTATTAGAGCTACCGGCGTGTACAGCAAGCTGGACCATCACATCTGAAGATCTCGCTGTGTGTTGGTACAACATGCAATGTGTGGTTTTCATGAGCAATTAAAAGGCCATAAATGATGTTTATGTTGATCTTTATTCCAGTTTTCTGTACATGTTCAGGAATTCTCTGGACCGAGGTGATGCAAAACTTTTTTTGATTGTGTACTAAGTGTTGTATGGAATAAGCATATTAGGTGAAGAGTAGATACAGTTCCAACCTATCATAGGTGTATGTAGCGTAGAAAGTGGTACTAACACAACTCTCACACATAGACCAGAGACGCTTCACACCATATTTGTAAGATAGTTGTTGTTGTAAGGATGTCATGTTTAGTCAATGCGATAACACATATTTCTTCTTTTCATATTTATTACAATCACTCAATACTGTATTTATACAAAGAGTTTATTTATTAGATGTTGTTCTATTCATAGGAAACTTCTTGTAAAGATCGATGTAAAATTAAAACTGAAACATACTATGAGGACATTTTGGGAGCTGTTAAACCCCCTATCGATGCATCCAGTGAGGTGTTGCAAGGCATTATTCTCTGGCCGGCGAAAAGGACCAGCTTGGAGAGAACGCCTGTGGTGGGCGACTAAGAAATCTGCCGAGTGGAAGGCCGGTCGTCAGCGCTGAAGGAATGCTGGAGCATCTGAGGTGTACCTGCCGCCTTGACAGCCCGACGAGAACGTAACTGTAGCGCGAGCTGTGCCACGGCCGGAGGCTGCCGTAAACTAGTCTATCCCGAGTGGCTATAAATGGAGGAAGCACGCCAGACAAGGGTGGCCTGCTATTGATGTCACGTCACTTTCTCAACCCCCTGGCTGCCGTCCTGGCGCCGGGTAAATTGCAGCCGACGGCTATCACCCACAGAATGGTTGTGAATGTGACTGCTGGACTGTAGGCTCAGCCCTGACGTCACGTCACGCCCTCAAAGGACTCGCAGATGAACTGGTGCCACCATAAGGCCTAGAAGGATCCTCTGGGCGGGCACGTCCCTCTACAAATGGCGCGCGGAATCAGGTGGCTATGATCTGAACAAGTTAATGCTGGAGTCGAACACTGTGGCGCAGATGGGCACTGGCGACTATGGAGACATAACAAGCTATCCACTGGCACAGTAAGAGAGAGGAAATCAACTCTAGGAACGGGTTGCACACCAGATGTAACGCTGTGTCACCATGTAATACAAGGGAAGACTGCACTCTTTCAGGTATTGGATCGTAAAACAGGACAGAAGCAGAGACATCACTACCTGAGTTGGAGATTTTGTGTGGCATACATTCACACTGGTATCTCATTCCCTCGCAAAAGCCGTATCTCTCGCACCAGACTGCCAATTGCTGCCAGTTCGAGATGATGCCAACAGTCCAGCTGCCTTACTGATTCTTCCATGTAGGAAATGGGGGCCAGAGCCATCTACTGCTGCTCCTACATCAAGTGCAGAGTGAAGGGCTATCCTCGCTGCGCCTGGTGCTCCAGCCAGAAGACACCATTTGTGACTGTAAATATAAATTGTCCCCACAGAGATCCGTGTGAAGGGAAGTACAAGATGCTTCATGACTCCAACTATCGTGTAATTCTGCATATTTTCTTGTGAAAGAAAGCAATTGCTCTAGTGAAGATAATTTGTCAATCGTTTATGTAAATCAGACTTTAAAAGTGTGATTTTCATATGTCTTGTTGGTAGAAGAAACAATATTACACTGCCGAACGAAACAAGCTCAACAGATGACACATATTACTTGCTTGTTTATATTTTGGGTGCGGTTCCTAAATTACAATTATTGCTACTCTACTGAAGATAATTTGTCAAGTATTTATGTAAACTATGCATAAAAGTGTGATTTGCAAGTGTCTTGTAGGTAGTAGACACAAAATTAAACTGTCCTAGGAAATAAGCACAACAGATGACACATGTTGCTTGCTTGTTTAGGTTTTAAGAATAAGTGTGTTTCTTAAGTTATAGTTATCGTCCATTTATGCATTATGGATCACTGAACCTGGTGAATGACTGAGCAGGGGTATATAAGTGGGACATCGAACGGTTCAAAATCTTTGGAACTGTAATGTGATTAAGGACATTAATCATCTCTGACCTCAGAAATTGTATGAGTGAGTAAAAATACTGCTGCAAAACCTTTTCAGCCGCTTAGAACTGGCTATGTGAAGACTGTGACGTAGCAACGACTCCAGGGTCCACATGAATTGTACTGCACTAAGCAATGTTCATATGTACTTCTTGCAGAAATGCAGTTTTGTGTGAATGAGTGACCAATGTAGTGAATGAGATCAAGTTTGGATGGTTTCTTATGTGCGGTCTTGGTTGCAAAGGTCGCCGCACCGCATATATCGTCATTGAGAGATCTTAATACTATCAGATGATTTCCTCTGTTCAATGTCACATTATGACATTTTGAAGGTGGGGGTGGCGGGGTGGTGGTGAGAGAGGATGAATCACTGTCTCACTATTTTTCTATCCAAGGTTACTCTTTAATGTAGATCTTACACCAAGGCATCATTTTCATTCGACAACAGAGACCATATACGATGTTAATTCATGCAGGATCTTGATGAGGGCTCTCCATCGAATAATATTTTCTGGAGTTGAAAACAAGTAAGGTTGATTATTTAACAGTAAATCTTGCACTGGAGATTTGGGGCTTGGCAGCCACGAATAGGTATTAGGAAAAGGAACATACTGAAGCACTTGCCGGGGACAGAATGCTTGTACCAAGAATTTCTCGCATGAGTGTGAGACAATGCTTTCGGCTGAAGAGATGAAAAGACTGCCTTTCTAGATCTACCTGTTAGGCCCCTCTAGACACGGCAGGGGCACGGACACAAGAGAAATTTAGGTTGTCTGGCCAACGGGTTTCGACAGAGTCATAAGAACTCTTTGTGAACAGGGATGTCGGGCATTAAAATTTCACTAGTTTCCATGTTCACTGTGGACCAGATGCTATCAAGGAAGCCATTAAACGGTGTAGTCCCTCTGCCGGCTGAGTTTTTTGGAAAGCCTCAGGTCGTCTAAAGAATTTTAGAATGGAACGCAACATTTAGGATGGCTCTGAAATCGCCTCTTTTGATGCTCCAAAACACTTCTTTTAGTTTAGCCAAGGTCCTTGGTCAGACACTCTGTAACGTTCAGCCCATCCAGATACTGACCTCTGCGATAAATTTGTCGTTCATTTTAGGGCTAAACAGAAGCTCAAAACATTCTCAATAAAGTTTCCGCGAAAGAAACAAGTCAACCCACAATATCTTCTCCTCTCTGCACGGGAATTTCGAGCCAGTTATTTGCTGCTTCTCCAGAAAGGGGAAGAATATCGTTAACTTTGATTAGGATTGGCAGATAGGCTGAGCAGACGAGTTAGAGGGGAGACATGGAGCTCATTAGACTTGTGATTGACACCTTTCGTAGAGTTTCCCAAGGTTTGATGGAGAGTGTGGAGCGGAGAAAGTGGGCCTTCTGATTCAGACCCTGGTCTGAAGAGGATTCTGGTCTTCACTCTTGTTATGAGTGGATTACACTTGGTACACTTGGTCTGGGCACGACTTTGCACTGGCATTGCTCTTGACTAGGGAGCCTGTGATGAGGACTTGGCTCTACTGACAGTTTAGACCTCATGCATCTTGGACAACTCGTTGTTCTGCGTGCAGTCTTATTTGTGTCAGGTCTGCCATCTCGAAGTTTGATCTCCCTGTGTGCACTGCCGTATCTGTGAGTCACACCGGTCAGTAGTATGACCGTCAAATGGGAGTGCCACACACTGGAATCTGCTTAGATTTCAGGGCTCCATTAGACAGTAATTGCGGTCTATGTAACAGGTCGCCAGCCAGGACATCGATTACTTCGTACCCATGAGAATGATTTACAGGCGCCACACATCACTACTCTGCAGACGCTCGCACCAGCACTGTCAACTGAGACAGTTCTAAACAACGAGAAAAGGGTATAGTATTGCTACTCTGGCTTGCTAGGACAAATAGAATCACAGGCTCGCCACTTGTTCTCAGCTGCACAAACGTAGTATAGCTTCTAGGTAGAATAAATCCATCAAAGTCTCTTCATAGTTAGACAATTTCAGGCTAACGTTAGTCTTTCCCAGCCAATCGCCAATCATTGGAGAGTTATTTATTGGTTGCTTCTATTTGTGTCAGAAACAGTTTGCGACTTATATCTCATCAAGCTTAACTGGTACTATTTGTCCTATTTTATGATCAATGAACTTTTGCCTTAATTTTTTTATATAAGATAAATCCCGTGTTGATATATTAATCACCAATCAATAATTGACAACAATAATGACAGGGCCATCTTTCATTAAATTATTTCAGCTTTCAATTTAATTTAGATTCTGATAAAAGTGATGACGTCTAAGGCAGGCTAACAATAACAACCACTGTCAAACGGTAAAATCAATTTAACAGTCGCATGGACCAGAAAGACCAGTGGAAGGATTACTAGTTAAAGTAACTGCTGTTTGGGCATTAACTTATAGTCGCCTGTGGCCTTTCAAATCGTACCGAAAGACCAGGGTAGTCTTGCAACATGGCAACATTTTATGAGTAGTGACGATGATGAGGGATATCTGTAATCTGCACTTACCTGTAAAGGAGGGCCTAACCTGAATCACATATAAAAGAAAAAATAGTTAATAGTTCACGCGTTTGCATGCAAGTAAGGAATATCTTCAGTTCTGAAGGTCATCTGCTGCGAAAAGAAGATCACTTGGCGTTATAAGAGAGTTAAATATTCTCAGGTGAAAGAATAGCACTAGATGGCGCATGTTAGCCCAAGTTGCAAACAATCAGATTTTCAGTATACCGGACAAGTCTGTCAGTAGTTTTATCAGCAGCAAACCATATGTAAGACTCCAGAATATCTTCTCGGATTCTGTGCAATGCGTTAGTGTCAGTTGAATCCATAATATTTTTTACGAAAGTGGCCTCTGCAGAAACAGACTGATGGCAGAACTTCAGAAGAAAAGTTTCGTAAACAGTATTTTCAAGTTTTCACAAAGGATTTTTTGCCACAATAGCATGAACAAGTCACTGCAGAGTTAATAATTCATCACATGTCTTTGTTAAAAGCGTGTGCTTCAATTTTGATTTTCATTCAACATGTGCCTCATGTAACGCTCCATCTGAATTCTGAATGGAGTGATATTTTTTTATCGCTCGAAACTTAATACAAGAAAGAAACAAGATGATATATAGAAGTGCGCATAATATTTGGTAGTGTTAATGGACACTGATACTTAATTTTAACAAAATTTAAAACAAATAAAATAATAGACACACAAC
Organism: Schistocerca americana; assembly: GCF_021461395.2. Taxonomy (NCBI): domain Eukaryota; kingdom Metazoa; phylum Arthropoda; class Insecta; order Orthoptera; family Acrididae; genus Schistocerca; species Schistocerca americana. Next base: position 936,758,168 of record NC_060119.1, read on the forward strand.
ACAGTTTAGCAGTTTTAATTTTCCAACCATCATGTTACTGAATAAATTTTATTATAACTCAGAGCTTAAAAAATTCTAAACTTCGTGCGACATCTTAACAACATTTATTCTTTGTTGTATATTCCTTACTTTACTTTTATATCAAAATTGAACTCAGAAACATAACATTTATAATAAAAGAAAACAATAGAGTCATGGTATCTCTCAGTGTTATTTTAAACAATATTTACAAAATAATCGGCTTCACAAATGTCCTGGTGTCAAAATATGTCCCAAGAAATCCATAATTTCGGAGTGACTGGAAAAAATAAGGCTCATAAAAATATAACAACTAACCTCATTGTTGCTTGCTTGGCAAAACATAATCGTACACGAATACACTCTGAACTGGCTTTTATCGGCATTTTCTTTTATTGAACTATTCGCGCACTGAAACTAGAATCGAGTTTGAACAAAGAACATGTTGCAGTTTATACGTCCGTCGATACACTAAATCCTTGTTTAATTTGGCGGCTGCTTATCAAAAATTCGACAATTTTTTTTCTACTACAATGACTAGGAAGCTTGAACTCTTCCCTTGTGCATGCGCTTTTTTTTTCTATCTCAGCTCAGTTCTATTCGTACGAATATCTTTCTTTGTGGAAACATGCAGTTGGCCAGGATACTGTGACATTCTTGGACGAATTTCTGTTCTTTTGAAAATACAAGAATTGAAGGTTACATGAAAGAAGTTAGTACTTTTTAGCATTTTAAACCTAAAAGAGGCAAAAATAGGCGTTACCATCGAAATAGGCAATTTTAGGTGCTATAAAATTAGCCAATTCATCTTTAAGTAGTCATTTCATGCATAAGCAAAAGTTTATTTGGAACTAGCAGCTCAGGAAAGAGTAGGCTTAAACTTATAGGTTCGCAGTCTAATAATGACAATGAGCACGATCTCTGTGGAGAATTATAGACACGACGTTAGTTTCGATGCAATGAAAACGAATAATGCTGAGCCTTATCGGCAACTGGTGAGGCAGATTTTGTTTCATTAATATGTTCTTCTATAATTACGGTATGAGAACTCCCTGACAGCAAATTGTAATGAACCTAATATTTAGTTACGCGTAGATCTACAGTACAGTCTACAGAAGCTTTGATGAAAGTGCAGTCACGATACTCGAGTGAGGTAAATATTAAAAATCACTAAAACCTTAAATCAAGCTAAGCCTATACTGATTGGAAACCAGCTACCCCACGAATGGAATAATTTTATTTCTCACAATTAACGTCTTTTTTAATCAGAAATATCTTCGTTTCATGACAATGTACACAAATTTCTATCCACGTTTTCGTATAAGATGACAGAGCGCCGACGCGGTGCTGTTGGATACAAGTGTGTTATTATGTTGTTGAGGGATGGCTAGAAGGATTGTGTGCAGTATCTAGTCCACCCTAAGGATTTTTACAACATGAAACTCATTCCCCCTCGTCTTTCAGTTGACACATTCACTTTATAATGCTGTTTTACCATTGTATCTTTACAACTCTAAAATTCTTCCTGATGGCTGACATAGTTTTAAACATTTTCTTTGCGATACTTTTGTCCAGTCGGAAAGAGAAAGAGGGTTTGACGTCTCGTCGACGACAAGATGAGAGGCGGAGCAGAAGCTGGAATTGGTCGGGCTAGGGAGGAAATTGGCCTTGCTTTCTCCGTAGCAATAATCTCATCATTGGCTTTAATAGATTTAGGGAAACCACGGAAAGCCTAAATGCAGATAGTCGGTCGGGAATTTGAAGCGATTCCTCCCGAATGCTAATCCTCTCCTCTGGATACACTTCTTCCATACAGAATGGATGTTTCCACTTCTGTTTGCAGGGAATACTTTTTCAGCACGTCACGACATGCGTGCCAAAGCGAGCACCCAGTTCAGTCTCATTCTGGTGCGTGCGTCTTATTTTCGCTAGTTTGCGCAACAGAGCAATGTTCTGGCGACACTATGGAGCAGTATTGCGTCAGTTTCGGTCGCAAGGTCTGTAAGTACTGTGGCGCTGTTTAAAGGGCACATCCGCCATAATATTTTTTTCGTGCTTTACATATACATTTCAATGTCGGTAGAAAGAAATAATAATCTCGAACATACAGTTATATTTCTGATATGCCCAAAGTGGTATGTTTTCAAGTTTATTCTGAACCAAAGTAGTCCCCTAGAAGTCGCATTTTTTTCATAATCAACTAGAGCAAGAGGGATAAGTTTAATTCAGTTCAAGGGCGACATTACGTTCATAGCTAGCACGTAAATACCACAAACTATCTAGTGTCTGTATTACTAAGAGTGTACATTTACTCTGTTAGCAGTAGCTAGCATTCTTTTGTTTGTAATGACACAGCAAATCTTAGACGACAATAGAAATACATTCCATACCGTATTGAGTGATATATCTTTCCTCGTTTCATCTACAGAGATATTAGAATATGTACGCCTACTGGTTGTGAACCTAACAGATAGTGTCACATGTTAGTGGCGTAGGTATCAGTTTGTGCTAAATGTTTCATAATCTTTCTAGGTAATGATGTGATTGGAAATTTTTTATTATTGTTATACGTTTAATACAAAGTTAAACAATAGAGGAGGAGTCAAATGTGTAGAACGTAGGTACATAAATATTTTTATTTTGTGTTAGGCAAAGACTACTGTTTCTTTCTAGTGTTAAACCATCGAGTGGTGGTTGTCTGCGGCTGGCTGGCAGTGTTGCGGCATGAGTTTGCTTGGGATGAAGTGATATTAAAATGCGCTATCTGGAAGGATAGCGTGGTATGTCGTAATTCTGCTATGTGGATTACATTAAGGAAAGAAAGGAACATGTATTCCATTACACGACGAGATACAAACTAGCACATAGATGGTAATAAAGTACGCGACGTATACGTCAACAATGCGTCGGACTACTTCAAAAAATGTAAAGTGCATCTTCTCAATCACTGTTTCTATGCTTCTTTCAACATATGTAATGCACCCGCTTTAATTTACTCTACTGCTAAACACCATTAAGCAGTAGTAAGTGTGCGTAAGGAGTCTTTCAAATTCGCTTTACGAAAAATCTTTCATCCATTGCAGTAATATAGTAGATTTAATTACTTGCAGAGTATCTACGAGGGTCACTCCTAAAGAAATGCACAATATATTTTTTTGAAATCCATCTTTTATTCTACGTGTGTGAAAGTTTTACAATGTGTAGATACATCCTTTAGGAAAAATAGTTTCATTTCTTCACATTATTTCCATCCCCCTTAACTGCCTTGGGCCATCTTGGAACCAGCGCCTGCATACCCGCACGGTAAAATTCTGGACCAACCTGTTGGAGCCACTGTTTGGCAGCGTGCACAAGGGAGTCATCATCTTCAAACCTTGTTCCACGAAGAAAGTCTTTCAGTTTGCCAAAGAGATGATAGTCACATGGAGCCAGGTCAGGACTGTAAGGCGGGTGTTTCAGTGTTGTCCATCCGAGTTTTGTGATCGCTTCCAAGGTTTTTTGACTGACATGTGGCCGTGCATTGTAGTGCAACAGCAAAGCATCCTGCTTTTGCCGATGTTGCCTAACATGACTCACTCGAGCTTGAAGTTAATTCAGTGTCGTCACATATGCATCAGAATTTATGATGTTTCCAATTGGCATGATGTCCGCAAGCAAGAGTCCTTCGGAATCGAAAAACACCGTAACCATAACTTTTCCAGTAGAAGTTGTGGTTTTGAAATTTTTTTCTTGGGTGAATTTGCATGATGCCACTCTATTAATTGTCTCTTCGTCTCTGGTGAAAAATGATGGAGTCATGTTTCATCACCTGTCACAGTTCTTCCAAGAAATTCATCGCCACCATTCACGTACTATTCCAAAAGTTCGATGCATACCGTTTTTCTTGTTTCTTTGTGAGCGATCGTCAACATCCTGGGAACCCACCTCGCACAAACCTTTTTTAATGCCAACACTTTCAGTATACGGCAAACACTTCCTTTCCCTATCCCAGTGTAGCGTGACAATTCGTTCACTGTGATGCGTCTGTCAGCAGTCACCAATTCGTTAACTCTCTGCACATTGTCTGGAGTGTGTGCAGGCCTGATGCACATACACCTTTTTCAACCTCTTGTGGATGTTTCCCACTGTCTCGTTTTCACAGCACAGGAATTCTATGACAGCACCTTGCTTCTGACGAACGTCAAGTGTAGCAGCCATCTTGAAGACATGCTGTGAAGGCGCCACTCACGGGAATAGGTTGAACTAAGTTTGAAAATAATGCGGGAAGGATGTATCTACACACTGTAAAACTTTCACACATGCAAATGAAAACTGTATTTTTGCAAAAATAGTGTGCATTTCTTTTGGTGTGATTCTCGTATTATTATAGCAGCAGAGTTGGCTTTACATGATTGGTAAAGTAGACTGAATGCATGTACGCATGAATATACTGTTTTATTATTATTATTATTATTATTATTATTATTATTACTCTTATTATTATCGTTATCATTATTACTGTAGTATTTTCTACCTCCAATGTGAGCAATTTTGCCATATATATTAATACATGAGCTGTATAATAGAATGATGACAATAAAAATTTATGGTAGGCTGGCAAAGGAACCTTGCATGATAGTTCTAACCGGCAACAGCACTGCAATGTCGTATTTATCTGCCGAACTCGGGCAAGTGACTATCAATTAAAATATCTATCCCGTATGGAAGTTGTGTCTGGGTAGCCTAAATGTGTGTCTGCTGTTAGCAGCAGCGTGGCAAGGATATCTGCTGTGTCCCACCAGAAGAGCTGCGTTTGAGTGGTTTGTGTTTACTTCCTCGCCTCTTACAGGTTAATTGTCTTCTTACGTTCAACGTGCTATGGCACAATCCTATAGCCGGGACCCAATGGAGATCATTTTCCAAACGGACTACGCAAGACACCTGCTTACGAAGTTGAGCAGTACCTCTGAGACCAACTCAGACTGCATCTGTCCCTCATTGTGGGTATACATTTTTCCATCGCGGTCAGTATCGTTTATATAAAGGTGACATCTGTCGCTCCGTGCACTGCCGTGATCAATAAGTACACCAACGTCACTAAGTTCAAACACACATGTCGGAGCCGTCAACATGGACCACGCAGGACGTGGCCCGCAGACACTGCGAGTATTTGAGCTTCCACCTGAGGTACCAGAACGTGTTATTAAGGCAACTTTTCAACCATATGGCAATGTCACCGGCCATATGGTGGAAAAATGGCAAACTTTCGAAACCTTCTGTGGACTAAGTCAGGTGAAAATCAACCTCTTAAAATACACTCCTGGAAATTGAAAAAAGAACACATTGACACCGGTGTGTCAGACCCACCATACTTGCTCCGGACACTGCGAGAGGGCTGTACAAGCAATGATCACACGCACGGCACAGCGGACACACCAGGAACCGCGTCGAATGGCGCTAGCTGCGCAGCATTTGTGCACCGCCGCCGTCAGTGTCAGCCAGTTTGCCGTGGCATACGGAGCTCCATCGCAGTCTTTAACACTGGTAGCATGCCGCGACAGCGTGGACGTGAACCGTATGTGCAGTTGACGGACTTTGAGCGAGGGCGTATAGTGGGCATGCGGGAGGCCGGGTGGACGTACCGCCGAATTGCTCAACACGTGGGGCGTGAGGTCTCCACAGTACATCGATGTTGTCGCCAGTGGTCGGCGGAAGGTGCACGTGCCCGTCGACCTGGGACCGGACCGCAGCGACGCACGGATGCACGCCAAGACCGTAGGATCCTACGCAGTGCCGTAGGGGACCGCACCGCCACTTCCCAGCAAATTAGGGTCACTGTTGCTCTTGGGGTATCGGCGAGGACCATTCGCAACCGTCTCCATGAAGCTGGGCTACGGTCCCGCACACCGTTAGGCCGTCTTCCGCTCACGCCCCAACATCGTGCAGCCCGCCTCCAGTGGTGTCGCGACAGGCGTGAATGGAGGGACGAATGGAGACGTGTCGTCTTCAGCGATGAGAGTCGCTTCTGCCTTGGTGCCAATGATGGTCGTATGCGTGTTTGGCGCCGTGCAGGTGAGTGCCACAATCAGGACTGCATACGACCGAGGCACACAGGGCCAACACCCGGCATCATGGTGTGGGGAGCGATCTCCTACACTGGCCGTACACCACTGGTGATCGTCGAGGGGACACTGAATAGCGCACGGTACATCCAAACCGTCATCGAACCCATCGTTCTACCATTCCTAGACCGGCAAGGGAACTTGCTGTTCCAACAGGACAATGCACGTCCGAATGTATCCTGTGCCACCCAACGTGCTCTAGAAGGTGTAAGTCAACTACCCTGGCCAGCAAGATCTCCGGATCTGTCCCCCATTGAGCATGTTTGGGACTGGATGAAGCGTCGTCTCACGCGGTCTGCACGTCCAGCACGAACGCTGGTCCAACTGAGGCGCCAGGTGGAAATGCCATGGCAAGCCGTTCCACAGGACTACATCCAGCATCTGTACGATCGTCTCCATGGGAGAATAGCAGCCTGCATTGCTGCGAAAGGTGGATATACACTGTACTAGTGCCGACATTGTGCATGCTCTGTTGCCTGTGTCTATTTGCCTGTGGTTCTGTCAGTGTGATCATGTGATGTATCTTACCCCAGGAACGTGTCAATAAAGTTTCCCCTTCCTGGGACAATGAATTCACGGTGTTCTTATTTCAATTTCCAGGAGTGTATATCTCATCATACCTAAACATAGGTGGACGTCGCATCGTCATCATACGCGACAGCCAACTTCGAACGAGTTCTGGCTGCACACAAGAAAACCACCTTAGGTCATCTTACGAGATCTCCAACACGGGATGTGGTCGTACCCGCAGACACTACTATTCTCCCAGTCCATTTTGTCAAGCCTCCCACACCTCCCTCGCTGAGCGACGAGAGGAGCGGTATACTGAAGGAAACAGTAGCTGCAGGAAAGCAAGACTCCACAGCGCCAGAGCTCTCGACGACGCCGACGATGTGCACTGCGACCACAGACCACCAGCTGCCTCTGGTTGTACCTGAGGAGAAGATGGACGAAGGATCGTAACAAAATCAGCCTTGCCTCACAGATGACGAAGTACCGATGGAACTTCCACTACACACACGTGCATAAACAACGTTCACCTTTGGACAACAAGAAACGGCAGTGAGCTCCTTCTGAATTATACCTCCTTCACACATCTGGCCTGGTAGAGGATGGTGATGATGATGGGAATTTGGAAGATACACCGAACGCCGATACTAGTCGTCCAGTTCCCCACTTTGGTCATGATACAGGTATCACATCAATTCTCAGCCAGAGATCGGCGTCAGACAATCAGGATGGCCATCCTACAGCACCAATCAATGACACAGCTCCTGAGGTGAAGGAACTGACGAGTCACCCCTCAGATCAACACCAGGTCTTTTTCAGTGAACTGATGACCTGGAAGTTGCCAATTACGTGGCGATGGGAGAGGTGGAGGGCCGTGGCATTTCGTCTGCTATCTCCAACCACCAGTTTCGTTAACTGGGATCGTGAGCTGTGAAGTTCAGCGTTTCTCTCTCTCCCCTCTGTATGCTATGACGACACCTCCAGTCAGCGATGCTAGAGTACAGACCTTCTTTCTACCCATTACTATCATCCATACAGTGCGGACGCAACATAGGCTGATCTTGCTCCGACAAATGCTCACTGCAGTAAATGGCGATGCTGCCTTCTTACAACAAGTCCTTGTAGCCAGTTTCCCTGACTTCTTCGGATATACTACTTGTGTCTCACATGCGTCCCCCACAGGCACGGAAGTTGCGGTCCTTGTCCGTGAGGGTTTGACAGCCATCAACCTGCGATACCTCCTGAATGTGAGTGGCATGACTGTTACAGTCAATATTAGGCAGTTCGTTAACATCTACGCTCCTTCTGGCTCGGAACGAGGGGGGGGGGGGGGGGGGGGGGGAATGCTTGCGTTTTCACGAAGCAGGATGTAGTGCAACTCTGCCAGGGTCGACTGGATGACAAGGTGATAGTTGGTGACTTCAGTTGTACGCAGCCGTGCGCCATTCACTTTGCCCAATACTCGTAAGTCTTGTATGGGACCTTGATCTGGTCGACACACGTCGACGTATAATTGGTTATGTACCTGGATTCATCTACCTTACCAGTAGCTCATCGAGCAGGATAGATTGGTTTTACGACACACACACCCTAAAGCGGTTATAAATAGCGTGGAAATATGACCTCCAACGACCACATGGCATATATCTGTGGTGTTACTCTCCGTCCCCTCCTCGTATGCTTCGTAAAATGAACACTGACCATTTCGACTCACAGGTATGCAGGCTTGGGGTGGAGACCACGTAGCACCAAGCCGTCAGACATCGTGCTCACTTCGGATGAGCGTTAACTTGGTGGATCAAATATGGAGAGCCTGCTCTCTGGCAGACACTGATGGCGTATAGTAGGGACGCAGCAACATGGAGAAAACAAACGATCGACTGTCGACTTTTATGATACTATCCAATGAGGGTGTGACATCATACGAAACTCAACAGATCGCCAGGTAATGATCATCTGCGAAAAGGCGCGAGCTGATGACGGGGTACCTCAGGAAGGACCTATGGTGCACCGTAAAATGCAAAAGAGATCACTCATGCTTAATTTGGTTACTAACGACGGCCAGCGTGCAGCCGTGCAAAGGAACATTGTTGGAGCCTTCCACGCGCAATACGCGTGACTACGCGGCAGAGCGAACATATCCTGTGACGGTAGCAACCGTTCCCAGCCGGCCGAAGTGGCCGTGCGGTTAAAGGCGCTGCAGTCTGGAACCGCAAAGACCGCTACGGTCGCAGGTTCGAATCCTGCCTCGGGCATGGATGTTTGTGATGTCCTTAGGTTAGTTAGGTTTAACTAGTTCTAAGTTCTAGGGGACTAATGACCTCAGCAGTTGAGTCCCATAGTGCTCAGAGCCATTTGAACCATTTTTTGAACCGTTCCCAGATTACTCCGTGGTACAGCTCCACTGGACGTGGCAACGCAGTTATTGCAGGACGTGACAGAGGATGAAGTTCACGACGTTATCTGTAAAGAGACGCCAACAGATCATCAGGACCTGATGGGCTCCTATTGGAGTTTTAGAAAACTTCTTAACGGCTGTTGATACTGTCTTGAACCGAGATTTGTAGAGAATTACTGTCCACCAAGAAGTGCTTGCCTGAAGATTTCTTCGAATATCTCTTAATATCAATATTCAAATCTAAAAGTGGAATTTGAACACCAGATTATTGACCTTCGACGGTGCTTAACAGTGACATGAAAATTTTCACATGGATGCTGGTATACCACAAGTGATGGTCAATTCGCCATGTTATCTCCAAGGACCAAACTTCACTAGAAGGTGTGCTCTGTGCCAGTTCAGGGACTTAATCTCCCTAGTTGGGATCCAGCGCCTCTCAAGCGCCTCCTACAAGGTACAACATCATGGGGTACTTGTCAATGATCGTTGACGGGTACCCTCCACATTAACCATTCAGGGTGCCACCTTTGTCCTTTATCTGTGGTGCGTAATGCTTTGGTACTGGAATCATTCCTGTGTGGCCTACAGCAATAATCAACAGGACTCTTATTTGGCAGTCGAGCTTACCAATGCACGGCGTTTGTCTATGAAGTCGTCAGTGGAGCCGATGACATGACAGAGTCTGTGTCCTGTGTTGCAACATACGGTGCGGCATCTGGAAGTAAACTCAGCATGAGCAAGTTGCTTTTGATACCTATACGGTCGAGTTGGTCATGAGAGTTAGGACAGCCGACATCAGGTGCATGACAAAATTGAACTATAGACGCTTATTGCAAATGACATGGGCCAGCATAGTGCATCAATGTTTGTGACAGAGGCTGTCCTGTATACGAAGATGGAAGTAAACATCGACACGTTGCTCATGCCACCTACTGAGTTGGGTTTGTCACAAGAGTGGATTTCCCCCTTTAAGCTTACCGACGCATTACCATACCGGACTTCACAGCCGACATCCAGCGCGTGACGACACTGAACTAATTTTTTGGGTCATTAGTCTTCTGACTGGTTTGATGCGGCCCGCCGCGAATTCCCCTCCTGAGCCAAGCTCTTCATCTCGGAGTAGCACTACAGATACTTATTGCAGCAGACACGGGCCAGCGTAGTGGATCAATGTTTATGGTCCCTCTCAGTGTGAACTTAGCATATCGGCTTGAACGTGTCTCACATAATCTTTCGATCACACACCAACTGGTTTGTAGCATTATGGCCACATACGGCTCCCTTGTCAGCAAAACTCCCTCATAGTTCCAAAGGACCTCTCTAGACCTACCGATTACGTTAGGAGACCACCGTTCAGCCATCTGAGTGATTTCTATTTGGACCACAGTCATCTATACCATATGACCCTGACCCCACTTTTGGTGACGTTGAAACGACTCTACTATTAACTTCAGAGGTACCGCTGGCCTAATGTGATCGTAACCAAAAGTCCCAATACGCAGTGGAGTGTAGTACGGAAAATGGTACACCATCCCTTGCTTGACTCCGACGAGCAAGCCGTGTCCTATGTGGACGTCAAGTGAAGTACGTGACACACGAACGCCTTTATGAGATCCATATGGCGGATTCACTCATTGCTCGACGTGCCACAACGTAGAGACAGACGAACACCATCTCAGCTGTGGGAAAGAGGGGCAGGAGTGGTACCTTATGTACCAGACTAACGCATATTCTACATAAGACGCCACACACGATTCTTCTACCGGATGAATGCAGTCTTGTGGATCCGCGGCCAGGACCGTGGCATCCCCTGACACTTTCTTGATTTCTAGTGCTATGTCCATGAGCGGCATCACGCCATTTTCATCACCCACAATACGTTCACCTCTTCTTTGAATTATCTATGGAGTGTCTTGTACCATCCACCGCGTAGCTGGAACGTTCCAAGCGAGAGAAGATGATATGACTGATCATATACTTTAACAAACGTACATAGCACAACACGGACTGAAACTAGGCGACATGCCGGGCGACCTTGCGTCACCTACGATGGTGCGTCACTTCTGCCGTGTCTGTTATTTTTTTTTTTTTCGATTTTCCATCTCAATACCCATCACTTGCTAGCAGCATCGTATATTCTCCCTCTCCGACTTAGCGCGACGTACCATAGGTTTTCCCCTTTGGTTCTTCATATATACATAAATAAAATAAAATACAGTTGTGGCTATATGGCTGTAAACAACTATATGTTTGATAATTAATTGAAACCCTCAGCTGCCGACAGGTGTTGTTGACATACCTTGATGGGGACAGCTGAAAATGTGTGCCCCGACCGGGATTCGCCCCCGGGATCTTCTGCTTACATGGCTGACGCTCTATCCATCTTCTTTTATTTTTAATTAATCTCATTTTGTTCGTTTTTGTTCATTGTATCTGCTCGGGGCGGACGTTGCTAGACACCCGTTTCAGTTCGTCGTTGACCCATTAACTCAGTTTTTTATTACAGAGGGTAGCTAACCCTCTGTCAGAGCACGCTGAGTTACTGTGCCGGCTTCAGTTTGTTCGCTTTCGTTCGTTGCATCAGCTTGGGGCGGACGTCGTAAGACACCAGTTTAAGTTCGTTGGTGATCGATTAACGCAGTTTTTTTTTTGTTTTTTTTTTACAGAGAGCAGCCAACCCTCTGATCGAACACGCTGAACTACCGTGCCCGCATCCAACTGAGCCACCGAGGGCACATATCAATAGCGCGACTGTAGGGACTTATTTCTTGCATGCTTCCCGTGAGACCCTCATTCCCAACTGTCCACCATGTACGTGGTTAATGTTCCTAATAGATACTTTGCCCATCCACTCGTTACTCGCGCCCACTTAGGTTGACGATTCCCGTAAGATTTCTGGCAACCTGTGCGCACTTGCACAGACGAAGGTCAATGGCTGGGTAGCCATTTAACTATATATATGAAGATAGTAAAAAAATAGTTCAAATGGCTCTGAGCACTATGGGACTTAACATCTGTGGTCATCAGTCCCCTAGAACTTAGAACTACTTAAACCTAACTAACCTAAGGACATCACACACATCCATGCTCGAGGCAGGATTCGAACCTGCGACCGTAGCAGTCGCGCAGTTCCGGACTGAGCGCCTAGAACCGGTAGACCACCGCGGCCGGCATATGAATAAATTTATTCTAGAGAATCTGCACGGTCATCAGTAGTATCTGTTCTTTCGAGAACAGTTACTATACAGTTATATATATATATATATATATATATATATATATATATATATATATATATATATATATAATATGTGTGTTTTGGGCTTGCCGCTTGCTTGAACTTCTCTGCCTTTTGCTCGAAACATGACGGGGACACCGCGGCCAGGCCTCAGGTAGCGACCCCTCCCCACTCTGCCCCATTTCCCACTCTTAGGTACCCCAGACTGGCCCTTTGATAAGCGGAAAGTCCTGGTTCGAGCCCCAGTGTGCCACAAGTTTTCATTGTCGTCATTCCATTATACAGCTGATGGTTCTACGTATTCGTCACTGCTAATACATTTCATATTTTCTCCTGGAACTGAGTCGTGAAAAATACCTTATAAACTAGCAACAGCACGACCGAATTTTGATGCTTCATCACGTCAACTGGAAAAAAAATACACAATATTCATGGTGCAGACACGTGATATTTTAAATATAGTCTTTCGTACGTATTAATTTCGATGAATCGAAATCGTCTCGTATGAAACACTCGTCAACCAAGTTCGTGGATCAACAGCAAAGGAGTGGTAAGAAAGTAGCGTCAAATTGACCATCACAGTAGAGCAAAAGTTAAAGGAGATTAAACTGTTGATCAGTATACACTACTTTCATCGTACTGGAGCACACGGTCTCCCCGTTTCGCTCACAGCCGCAGGTTCCGGACACCGATCAGCTGCTCGTGGCAGGCACGCGGTCAGCTGGTGAAGGCCGACAGCTCTGGTGGCCGACGCCCTGCGACGAGTGGTGGCCGCTGCCGCCGCCGCTGCTACTGTATATAAACACGGACGTGGCCCCTCACAGAGCACAGCAGCACCGTCATTCGACTTGCTTCTTTCTCTCAGCTCACAACATGAAATTTCTGGTAAGTTGCAGTCTCTCATATCACATGAAATAGAGGACGACCTCTGCACCATCTATTAAATGCCCTCAGTCACCGTACGTTTGTCAGCGAATGTGTACGTACTTTGCATAACTATTAATTGTACATGACCGAGCGAGGTGGCGCAGTGGTTCGACACTGGACTCGCATTCGGGAGGACGACGGTTCAATCCCGCATCCGGCCATCCTGATTTAGGTTTTCCGTGATTTCCCTAAATCACTCCAGGCAAATGCCGGGATGGTTCCTCTGAAAGGGCACGGCCGACTTCCTTCCCCATCCTTCCCTAATCCGATGAGACCGATGACCACGCTGTCTGGTCTCCTTCCCCAAACCAACCAACCAACCAATTGTACATGTGAGTTTATCAAAACTGCATATTGCAGTAGTTGTGCTGGAACAACAGCATGTAAAGAAACGAGAAAGAGGTTGGACAATAAATTGCGAGTGACTGTAGAAACTGGTAACTCAGTGAGATATGCAAAAGTACTGGACAATTAATTCAAGAAAGGCAGGCAAATTCGTTATGGTTGGGCGGGATGGGAGATTACTATTATTATTATTATTATTATTATTATTATTATTACGCTGGTCTTTACATAGCAGAGTGCTTCCAACATTTGATGTAAACAGTTTTGGTAGCCATGTTCAGCTGTGTGTGAAATCTTCTGGGACTTAACTGCTAAGGTCATCAGTCCCTAAGCTTACACACTACTTGACCTAAATTAGCCTAAGGACAAACACACACACCCATGCCCGAGGGAGGACTTGAACCTCCGCCCGGATCAGCCGCACAGTCCATGACTGCAGCGCCTAAGACCGCACGGCTAATCCCGCGCGGCTTTTAGTATGAAATATGGGGGAAAAGTATTAGTGATTTTGAATTACTATCTCAACCCTTACATACTCCCAGATTACTGGAATCTAAAATGTACGATGAGCCGAGATCAGCAACATACCCGTTAAAAATAAAATGAAATAAAATAAAATAAAGTGATACAAATTCCGTCGCACAGTCGAGATGGTCCAAGTTTGGATTACAATCTAAAAAGCTATATCGTCTATATAGATGATGCAAAAATATCTGGCACGATTAACTATCGATAGTTATTGCAACTTTCTACTACTGTATGATGTCATAGTAAGAATAGTTTATCGTGAATAATTTATTTACTTATACCTCTGCGGGGATTTTTTCATGTTTTTGTGAGGATATGAGAGGACCGTAACTAACAGCACGCAGAACCGACTTCCCAGTGCAGAGTAAGCTCGAGTAACTCTCATCTGGTAAGGCTCCTAGATATTTCAGTTCAGATTTGTTTTATACTCTGGTCTTCAGTGCCACAATTTATTGCAGAAATCTGCATAAATTCGATAAAAGTGGTATCTATAAATGCAGTAATAACTGTCAATAAGTTTCTCTCGCAAATAATGTACAAGTGGTACCTGTATTTATGTTTGAGGCGCATGTGTTGCTACGTCTCGACACAGTATCCCCTTCATTAAGCACTGCTACCTGTAAAGACATCATGCAGTGTTGCAGGCGTTTTCGACAGTAGCTTGTCGTTATTGATTGCTTGGTACGATATATTCAACTTAACAAACTTACAAGCTAGTTTAAATTCGCCGTGCTTTTTATTTCGGTGACAGTAATGCTGTAACGTTTCGGAGGATCGGACGGGAGTCAAACAATCATACTGTAGTATAAAGCACTTCCTTTGACAAAGCTGTATGAAAGAATGTTGGTCTACGATCACAGAGGCCGTTCGGTTTGGGGCATTATTTATAAAACACTTCTTAAGAGGTCAAGAATTTTGTATTTACATTCACTCCGTCTTTCGGAGTCTTGAGTTCCATTCTCAGGTCACTTCGACAGCGTAACACTGTAAGGGTCCGCCCATATCCGTAATGTTATTACATTCCATGTGACTTTCTAATTTGAACGGTTGAGTGATGTAGTTGATGGATGTACAGCCCCGACTACAGACATGACACGGAATTTCCATGTGTTAACGTATGTAAAATATGTTACAGAGTGATGGGATGTAAGTGGACGTAGCTGTCAACGACGACCAGGTGAATGAGTATACAGCCAATGACTGCGTATAACCGACAACCGATCGAGAATGCTACGGAATATCAAAGTGAAAGAGTTCGCTACCCTCCGCTAAAAATTTATATGAAACATAAAAAAATTAGTAGCTGAACTGTTACGTCATTATTACTGTAATGTTCTAACAGCACCTAGAAAGCATGTCACCGGAACTTTGATTACGATTACCGATCTTCATTGTCAGGGGATAATGACGAGAAAAATTTAAGCATACTATTGCTAACTGTTGTTGGACGTAATTCAGTAGTTAAGACGGTCTTCGTTGGAATGGATGAGCAGTCTCGTGTGTTACGTATGGATTTTTCGGTTACGCTCTTTTGAATTATATTATGATGACGAAAGTAAAGATTAGTTCGCGAGCTATGTTTCACTTATTCTGAGCAAGTTGAGTATTACTTGACTTCTTTGAATTTTTCTCACGTGTGATTACTAAAGGAAGGCTCTGCAGCTGACTTCTTCTGATTAGTCATAGTAAAAGGGAGAAAGTGAAGTCGGAATCCTATAAACGTTTAACAAACGTCGTTTGCGTGCACGGGATTACATTGTTTTAGTTTGGCGCTTGGTTTGTGCTGGTTCCCCCCGTAGCGGTAATTACAACTAGAGCCCCTCAGGTTTCAAATACGTCGGGCGGTGGACAGAACAACTACTCCCGAGTATAATAGAAGGCCGACTGACAAGGGAATCGCCACTACACATTTTTGATGATGTTGTTACATGAGAGTTAAGCAGGAGACCTAACGTTAAAGGATGCTACATGAACGTAAGTTCCAGATATGCGTCAACACTCATAAATTTAAAATTTAGTGACTCGTTACAGGTTCATTTGACTAATCAATCAACGCGTTTATACCGCTCCAGAATACTATATGGGTATTTATGAACTATGTCGCATACCGTAAGTCATAAGAGTTTCAAGCGAGAGAAAAGCTGTTAACTTGAAAGATAATAAACAATCAGGGGATACAAGAAGTACTAAGTTAATTAGTGGGAATAAGTGAGTGAAGAAGGCTTTGTAAAAATGATTTGACAGAGAAAGAGGCAGGTTTTATAAATTATTTGGAGATTTTATGCAGCCGGCGGGAGTGGCCGTGCGGTTCCAGGCGCTACAGTCTGGAGCCGAGCGACCGCTATGGTCGCAGGTTCGAATCCTGCCTCGGGCATGGATGTGTGTGATGTCCTTAGGTTAGTTAGGTTTAATTAGTTCTAAGTTCTAGGCGACTGATGACCTCAGAAGTTAAGTCGCATAGTGCTCAGAGCCATTTGATTTTATTCAATAAGTAACACCGTGTTGAAAAGAGTAGTCAAGGGAAATAGCCATCAGGGCAGCCAAAGATAAGAACTCGAAAGGGAGATTATTTACGATGGTACATCTAAAGGTGAAAAGATTATTCTAGAGAACGTTTGTACACAGGACCTAGGATTTAAAAAAGGAATGTATTTCCACAGGTGATTGTCTTGGCCGCCTGCGTGGCAGTTGCTTGCAGCCAGGAGACGCGAGAGAAGCGCGGCCTCCTGGGGGCGGGAGTGCTGGCCGCCCCCGGCGCTGTGCTGGCGCCGCGCATCCTCGCCGCTCCCGCCATAGCCGCCGCCCCCATCGTCGCCGCCCCCGCCATCGCCCACGCCCCCCTGGGCCTCGGCCTGGGTCACCCCATCATCGGCTGAACAGCTTCATGCTAATTTCTTTGTGACTGTGTGTATTTACTGCGTGTCCCTAAATAAAGTGCCTGTAGCCTCACTGGTGTTTCCTGTTACGAAATATGCTACACCATTTCTTTTCATAAATCCTACTGCATTTTTTTTATTCTTAATCTTCTGCATATTTTTTCCCTCGCACTAGCGCCTGGCTCTTCCTCGTCTATAGAAATCTGAGCGCCAATATCTGTAACATCTGTTCTTTAAGCACATAATTTTCACTTAAAGATTTACTTGTCCCTAAGCACGAAACTTTCTCCGTGTACAATTTTAAAGTGGACAATAGCTTTAGCTTTGACTACGTATTCCATAGATAGTTAACTTTCACCCTTAATGGCGAGGACGATGTCTTATAATGTTTCATATGGCAGTGTACGGCGCTGAAGAAAAGGCGTTTGGTATGGATATTTTCGTTATTCAGGGCTCTAATATCAAAGCTATCGTCAAGGAAATGTTCATTCAGCACTATAGAATTTTTTGCTTGGTTGCTGTAAATTTGTATTCGTACGTAGAAGAAACTGCGAAAATTTTAAAAACAAATGTAATGTGGGGAACTACATAATCTATACAGGCTCATTACCCTATCTCCGCTGCTCTTTGTAACATGAAAACGCTTAATAACAAATTGCAGAAGATCAGTAGATTAAGATATAATCCTTACATTGGGATTGAGAGTAATAAAAATAATAAAACTGTCCAAAGTGCTATAATTGTAGTATACCGATGTCGCTTCATTTACCAATCTTCAAACAACTGTATACCGATGTCGTGATGACTGGGTATTGTGCGATGTCCTTAGGTTAGTTAGGTTTAAGTAGTTCTAAGTTCTAGGGGACTGATGACCATAGATGTTAAGTCCCATAGTGCTCAGAGCCATTTTATACCGATGTCGGTTCATTTACCAATCTTCAAACAACTTTCACCTATTGAAGTAGATCTGGAGTAATATAATCTATCAATACAAACTGGCACAGATGCAGCACTGATAAAATTTATTCATATTATATGATTTTGTATCTAACAGTTTCATTTATTAGGTGCTGTACAAAGGATTACAAACAGTCTCGACCGCAATAAAACATTTATTTCAATGGTTACGCGTTTCGCTCGCTATGTGATAATTCTCAGACCCTTATTAGAGGTGGTAGCGGTGAACAGAGCAGGGGTTATTGTCATCCATTTTTAAAATACTGTTAGCCAGACCGCTGTTTCTCCACGAGAAATGTTATCAATAATTAATTTTTAGGAACTGTGTTATCAGAAATACGACAGCTAATCACAGTGAAAAAGTTACACTTATGTACCAATCAAAATGTTTTCCTTTTTCTATGACGTACTTCATCACCAGGTCGAGGCCATCATTTTCTTAACTATTTTAGGGGTAAACATGTGCGATTTTTTTTTCGAGGTAACCATAAGGCAATACTGCATCATGGAAAAAACTACATTACGCTCACCATTTCAGACAGGACATAGCAACTTGTTTATAAATATAAAACTATATTTGTGTCATTCTGTCACCTGACATCGCACATCCTTTGCGCTGTACATTAAAAGGCTCAATGATGTACCCGCCTTGCAAAACGGCTACAATTTTCGTCAAAGATATAAAATCATTTGTTCTTACATATCATAATTTATTTTCAACTAATTTATGCAGTTCCTCGGAAATTATCAAGAAGTCTTTGCTGGACTATCGTTAAACGCTCTTCAAACCCATTTTTAAGTTAATACTACTTACGTGAAACAGATTTTAATATCAGTTCTGTAAACATTTACGTTCATAATCGGACCTATGATCCACCCTCATACTATGTAACGTTGAAGATACATGATGTAGCAGGAACAGTCCGATCGCTAAACCAGTAATAATTGGGACCTTTGTACATTTTGGATGAACTGCAATATTTAAAGTAATGCTCTGCAGAGTAAAGATGTCAGTAAATTATAAGACGTCAATGGATAGCAAATGATGTGTCTGATTCACAATCCTTAGCAATACATATTTCCGTCTGCAAGTTTGTCTCCTGTGAGTTTTCTTCATAAATACATGCAAGGGACAAATTCTGACAATCGTAACTTCTGGTTAGTGTTATTACATAGCGATACAGGCAATGCTGCACATCGATATATATTTTAGCCTCTGGATTTATTGCTGCACTAACAATGACTGCAGTATTTGTCTTCTGTTAGGTAAAGAATACATCTAACATACTGTCTCCATACAGACTTAGGTATTCGCCGTCTCATATGAGTAGAATTGTCAGACTCGTCAAATATCTCCTTTAGATCAAGGCTTTGTGTTCCAGAATAGATGGTGGCTCTACTAACAGCGTGGTCAACGGATGCGAGTCTTCTTGACGAACGAGTAAATGAAAATTGAAAAGATGATATACGCCATTACGCAAGAATTGTTAATATTTAGAAAATTATGCAAATTAGAAAAATTGCTGTTCGTCGCCATCTGATGAAATGGTCCACCGTCCTACTGAACTCATCTCCATTCTATCCTATATTTGATAGGACAACACGCCACAAAAGAAGCGCCTACCGCAAAAATGAAGTAATTATCGTTTTAAGAGAAAAATAATTACTTCACATAAAAATGAGAGACCAAGTACTATAATTGAACGGACTAAGTCTAGGGTCAGGACTAAGACTAGGACTACGGTCTCTCGAGATTATTAAATTTTCAGGCATTTTGGTTTCCGTCCTGAGTACATGCCTCTCTATATAACGATTCCGATTTGTGTGTTTTCTAAATATTGTGAACTTTTATCGGTTATTTCACGAGAGGTTAGTTGGGTATCCTAAGTGCAACCACATATAACAGTTGTTGGAGAGTAAGCTATGCACTCGAAAAATTTAATAAATTCACGCTCCTTTACTTTTGAGAATTGTTTTTAGTAAAACACGTTTGACCACTGCAGAGGGCATCGTTATTATTAGGACCGTTTTAACGCATTTTAGGGACGTCATTCTACAACGAAATGCTCACCATTTTATATCCTTCATTGTTTACCTTAGTTATTGATTAAATACCCGAGTATTTTACAGTAAATCAAAGGGCTTCATCTAGAACAGGGTCAGGAACTAGTAAAAAAGTCACCTACAGTATTTTCCTTCTGAAAATGAATAATCTCTATAGAATTCGGTCGCCAGTGCTGACCTGACAAACTTCGAGAAGAGTTCTCTCAATTAAACTTGAAATATTTGGTGAAACGATCCTTGAAAAAATATAACTTTACTCTTAGGACAAAAATGGAACTAGCAAGATACTTAGCGTCAGTCACTTTTTTCATTCAAACGCGCGAAACTTTTCGAGTAAGAAACGTAGTTATACGTCTGGACTTATTAAGTTTACTTAAACCTTGAGAAACTAGGCAAGGAAAATCAACTAATGAACATTGCAATGCCGCCATTCATAGTTTCTGAATAATTTTCTTATGAAATTACAACAAACATTTTATTGCCAGAGGTACTTTTCTGTTGATAGGCCTCGTCTGGAAAATACTTACAAAAATACACTTAAGGTGCATACTTGTAAAACGATGGTAACATATGTTTCTGTAATTATTATAGCATCGCTTCCAAAAATCACATTATCACGCTCTCCCTAACATGCCTGTCTACATCTCTGCCACAGAAGAGGCGTCCAGATACGGAAAGGCAAGGTAAAAGGCGTAGCAGTTAAAAGGCTTAGCAGTTACCCTAATTCAGTGGTTGAAGACCACTCCGTCTCCTCTACAATAAATTATTCTTTCTTCCGGAAGATTAGACATTTACAATTTGGGCTAACGACAATAATTAATTATATATAGAACAAATCCACAATGCGATAAGACATTACATACTCAGTACCTACATAGCAACCTATCCGGTGGAATGATATAGCTGATAAGGAGTTTTTTTATTACAGTCAAAACAGTACAGAAAACGTAAGTGTGCCGGCCGCGGTGGCCGTGCGGTTCTAGGCGCTCCAGTCCGGAGCCGCGCTGCTGCTGCGGTCGCAGGTTCGAATCCTGCCTCGGGCATGGGTGTGTGTGATGTCCTTAGGTTAGTTAGGTTTAAGTAGTTCTAAGTTCTAGGGGACTGGTGACCACAGCAGTTGACTCCCATAGTGCTCAAAGCCATTAGAACCATTTGAATCCAAAACGTAAGTGTAATGGTGTTCCATGAAATTTGCCAGTAGAAATTTGAGGATTCGTTAGACCTATCACTACGCTAGTGTCTTAGACACAACAGTGAATTTGGTTATTAACAATCAATTAATGTACACTCTAAGACAATCCAGCGCATCACGAATTAATTATCCAAATGTAACGGAAAGCGATAGATCTGATGTGCATCTACAGATAAACAAATGCTTACAATTTCATAAAAGATTGGACGATTTATTGAAGTTAAAGAGGTTTACAAATTGAGCAAGTCAATAACGAGTTGGTCCACTTCTGGTCCTTATAGAGGCCGTTATTCGGTTTGTCACTGATTGACAGATTTGGTGTGTGTCTTACATGGAAACATCGTATTTAATAATGTCCGATTTGCGCGTTAGATCATCAGAATCCCGAGATGGTTGGAGGGTCTGGTCCATGATATGAGGGCCCCGCTCATAATGCTCCAAATATTCTCAATTGGAAAGAGATCTGGTGGCCTTGCTGGCCAAGGTAGGGTTTGGCAAGCACGAATACAAGCAGTAGAAACTCTTGCCGTCTGCAGGCGGGCATTATATTACAGAAATGTAAGTCCAGCTTAGCTTGGCGTGAAGGGTAACAACACGGAGCATAGAATATCGTCGACGTACAGCTGTGCTGTAAGAGTGCCTCGGATGACAACCAAAGGGGTCCTGCTACGATAAGAAATAGCACCCCAGACCATCACTCTTGTCTGTTGGGTCGTACAATGGGTGACAGTCACGTTGGTGTCCAACCATTTTCCGGCGCATCTCCAGTGTTCGCTGGTCGTTGGGGCTCAGTTCTACGCGGGACTCATTTCTGCAAGCAATTCTATGGGAGTCAAAGAGATTCCAGGCCAAAGACGAGTCTGGAGACGACGTTCTGGAGAGCGGTGGGACATCAACCTCATTGTCGTCCGACATATGACCTGACGATCAGGAACGGTGTTCTGAGGTGTCATGTCTTTTCATAGAAGGATCCCTTTGGTTGTCATCAGCGGTATACTAACAGCACAACAATACGTCAACGACACTCTGCACTCCATTTTGTTGCCCTTCGTGGCACGCCATCCTGGGATTATACAGGGTGATTCAAAAAGAATACCACAACTTTAGGAATTTAAAACTCTGCAACGACAAAAGGCAGAGCTAAGCACTATCTGTCGGCGAATTAAAGGAGCTGTAAAGATTCATTTAGTTGTACATTTGTTCGCTTGAGGCGCTGTTGACTAGGCGTCAGCGTCAGTTGATGCTAAGATGGCGACCGCTCAACAGAAAGCTTTTTGTGTTATTGAGTGCGGCAGAAGTGAATCGACGACAGTTGTTCAGCGTGCATTTCGAACGAAGTATGGTGTTAAACCTCGTCATAGGTGGTGTATTAAACGTTGGTATAAACAGTTTACAGAGAATGGGTGTTTGTGCAAAGGGAAAAGTTCTGGACGGCCGAGAACGAGTGATGAAAATGTAGCACGCATCCAGCAAGCATTTCTACATCTACATTGATACTCCGCAAGCCACCCAACGGTGTGTGGCGGAGGGCACTTTACGTGCCACTGTCATTACCTCCCTTTCCTGTTCCAGTCGCGTATGGTTCGCGGGAAGAACGACTGTCTGAAAGCCTCCGTGCGCGCTCTAATCTCTCTAATTTTACATTCGTGATCTCCTCGGGAAGTATAAGTAGGGGGAAGCAATACATTCGATACCTCATCCAGAAACGCACCCTCTCGAAACCTGGCGAGCAAGCTACACCGCGATGCAGAGCGCCTCTCTTGCAGAGTCTGCCACTTGAGTTTATTAAACATCTCCGTAACGCTATCACGGTTACCAAATAACCCAGTGACGAAACGCGCCGCTCTTTGGATCTTCTCTATCTCCTCCGTCAACCCGACCTGGTACGGATCCCACACTGATGAGCAATACTCAAGTATAGGTCGAACGAGTGTTTTGTAAGCCACCTCCTTTGTTGATGGACTACATTTTCTAAGCACTCTCCCAATGAATTTCAACCTGGTACCCGCCTTACCAACAATTAGTTTTATATGATCATTCCACTTCAAATCGTTCCGTACGCATACTCCCAGATATTTTACGGAAGTAACTGCTACCAGTGTTTGTTCCGCTATCATATAATCATACAATAAAGGATCCTTCTTTCTATGTATTCGCAATACATTACATTTGTCTATGTTAAGGGTCAGTTGCCACTCCCTGTACCAAGTGCCTATCCGCTGCAGATCTTCCTGTATTTCGCTACAATTTTCTAATGCAGCAACTTCTCTGTATACTACAGCATCATCCGCGAAAAGCCGCATGGAACTTCCGACACTATCTACTAGGTCATTTATATATATTGTGAAAAGCAATGGTCCCATAACACTCCCCTGTGGCACGCCAGAGGTTACTTTAACGTCTGTAGACGTCTCTCCATTGATAACAACATGCTGTGTTCTGTTTGCTAAAAACTCTTCAATCCAGCCACACAGCTGGTCTGATATTCCGTAGGCTCTTACTTCGTTTATCAGGCGACAGTGCGGAACTGTATCGAACGCCTTCCGGAAGTCAAGAAAAATAGCATCTACCTGGGAGCCTGTATCTAATATTTTCTGGGTCTCATGAACAAATAAGGCGAGTTGGGTCTCACACGATCGCTGTTTCCGGAATCCATGTTGATTCCTACATAGTAGATTCTGGGTTTCCAGAAATGACATGATACGCGAGCAAAAAACATGTTCTAAAATTCTACAAGAGATCGACGTAAGAGATATAGGTCTATAGTTTTGCGCATCAGCTCGACGACCCTTCTTGAAGACTGGGACTATCTGTGCTCTTTTCCAATCATTTGGAACCCTCCGTTCCTTTAGAGACTTGCGGTTCACGGCTGTTAGAAGGGGGGCAAGTTCTTTCGCGTACTCTGTGTAGAATCGAATTGGTATCCCGTCAGGTCCAGTGGACTTTCCTCTATTGAGTGATTCCAGTTGCTTTTCTATTCCTTGGACACTTATTTCGATGTCAGCCATTTTTTCGTTTGTGCGAGGATTTAGAGAAGGAACTGCAGTGCGGTCTTCCTCTGTGAAACAGCTTTGGAAAAAGGTGTTTAGTATTTCAGCTTTACGCGTGTCATCCTCTGTTTCAATGCCATCATCATCCCGTAGTGTCTGGATATGCTGTTTCGAGCCACTTACTGATTTAACGTAAGACCAGAACTTCCTAGGATTTTCTGTCAAGTCGGTACATAGAATTTTACTTTCGAATTCAATGAACGCTTCACGCATAGCCCTCCTTACGCTAACTTTGACATCGTTTAGCTTCTGTTTGTCTGAGAGGTTTTGGCTGCGTTTAAACTTGGAGTGGAGCTCCCTTTGCTTTCGCAGTAGTTTCCTAACTTTGTTGTTGTACCACGGTGGGTTTTTCCCGTCCCTCACAGTTTTACTCGGCACGTACCTGTCTAAAACGCATTTTACGATTGCCTTGAACTTTTTCCATAAACACTCAACATTGTCAGTGTCGGAACAGAAATTTTCGTTTTGATCTGTTAGGTAGTCTGAAATCTGCCTTCTATTACTCTTGCTAAACAGATAAACCTTCCTCCCTTTTTTTATATTCCTATTAACTTCCATATTCAGGGATGCTGCAACGGCCTTATGATCACTGATTCCCTGTTCTGTACATACAGATTCGAAAAGTTCGGGTCTGTTTGTTATCAGTAGGTCCAATATGTTATCTCCACGAGTCGGTTCTCTGTTTAATTGCTCGAGGTAATTTTCGGATAGTGCACTCAGTATAATGTCACTCGATGCTCTGTCCCTACCACCCGTCCTAAACATCTGAGTGTCCCAGTCTATATCTGATAAATTGAAATCTCCACCTAAGACTATAACATGCTGAGAAAATTTATGTGAAATGTATTCCAAATTTTCTCTCAGTTGTTCTGCCACTAATGCTGCTGAGTCGGGAGGTCGGTAAAAGGAGCCAACTATTAACCTAGTTCGGTTGTTTAGTGTAACCTCCACCCATAATAATTTACAGGAACTATCCACTTCTACTTCACTACAGGATAAACTACTACTAACAGCGATGAACACTCCACCACCGGTTACATGCAATCTATCCTTTCTAAACACCGTCTGTACCTTTGTAAAAATTTCGCAGCCCAGGAAAATCGACTCGCAGAGCTAGCAGAGAGCTGCAAATTCCACAATCAACTGTATGGAGAGTCCTACGGAAAAGGTTAGTTATGAAACCTTATCGTCTGAAATTGAATCAAGCACTGTCTGCAGCTGATAAGATTAAAAGAATCGATTTCTGTGATTTTATCCTTGCTCAAATGGAAACAGATGAATCGTTTCAAAGATTGTGTTTAGTGATGAAGCAACTTTCCACACTAACGGGAAACAACTCAGTATGAACGTGACTCGCCTAAGGTGAACGTTTTCTGTGCCATTTCAGCCAATAAAGTTTTTGGTCCCTTTTTCTTCGAAGGTGCTACTGTAACTGGACTACAGTATCTGGAGATGTTAGAGAATTGGCTGTTCCCTCAGCTCGAACAAGAAGCACAACAATTCATATTTCAGCAGGATGGAGCGCCACCACATTGGCACTTATCTGTCCATAACTACCTGAACGTCAACTATCCGAGGCGATGGATCGGCCGCCAGGCAGCCCGTGACAGAGCACTTCCATCACTGGCCTCCAAGAAGCCCTGATCTTACCCCCTGCGATTTTTTCTTATGGGGGTATGTTAAGGATATGGTGTTTCGGCCACCTCTCCCAGCCACCATTGATGATTTTAAACGAGAAATAACAGCAGCTATCCAAACTGTTACGCCTGATATGCTACAGAGAGTGTGGAACGAGTTGGAGTATCGGGTTGATATTGCTCGTGTGTTTGGAGGGGGCCATATTGAACATCTCTGAACTTGTTTTTGAGTGAAAAAAAACCTTTTTAAATACTCTTTGTAATGATGTATAACAGAAGGTTATATTATGTTTCTTTCATTAAATACACATTTTTAAAGTTGTGGATATTCTTTTTGAATCACCCTGTATTTCAGCAAGATAATGCCCAACCGCACACGGCGTGAGTTTCTGCGTCCTGTCTTCGTGCTTACCAATTCCTCCTTTGACCAGCAAGGCCACCGAATCTCTCCCTCACTGACAATTTTTGGAGCATTGTGGGCAGGACCCTCCAACTAACTTGAAATTTTGATGATCTAACGCTCCAGTTGAGCAGAAATTGGCACGATATCCCTCAGAAACACCTCCTACAATTCTGGTAGTCAGTTCCAAACCGAATAGCTGCTTGTATAAGGGCCAGAGATGATCAAACGTGTTACTGACTTTCTTATTTTGTGAAGATCTTTCTCTTGAATAAATTATCCAACTTTTCTGAACTTATAATCATTTGTTTTCTATACATGTACGTCACATCTACCGATTTCCGTCCCATTCGGAAAATTCTTTCGTGGTGCGTCGTTATACATTTTTTGTGTTAGAGTGCACACAGTTCTATCCCCAAAATTAATATGTAACGACTCTAGATTGGCTGACGAAAATTACGCTTTGTATTCACGAGTGTTTCTGCAGCACAGAAACTATTTAAAGGCATCGCAGGGCAGTATTGCGTCAGACCTGTCTGTAAGGACCCTAAGTTTGACACACTTTAAACGCCATACACTTGTATTTTATTTCATCGGGGACACAGATCTTATAAATGTGTCAAAAAGTGATCTTGTTTGAAATTGTGATGATGTGTACATTTCCACAATCGGTGTCACCTACAACATTTGTTGATAAAATCGAACTATATTGCCTCATTTAGCCTGTATGAAGCATCAGTGAATGAAAAAGACATCTACATCTACATCTACATCTACATTGATACTCCGCAAGCCACCCAACGGTGTGTGGCGGAGGGCACTTTACGTGCCACTGTCATTACCTCCCTTTCCTGTTCCAGTCGCGTATGGTTCGCGGGAAGAACGACTGTCTGAAAGCCTCCGTGCGCGCTCTAATCTCTCTAATTTTACATTCGTGATCTCCTCGGGAAGTATAAGTAGGGGGAAGCAATATATTCGATACCTCATCCAGAAACGCACCCTCTCGAAACCTGGCGAGCAAGCTACACCGCGATGCAGAGCGCCTCTCTTGCAGAGTCTGCCACTTGAGTTTATTAAACATCTCCGTAACGCTATCACGGTTACCAAATAACCCAGTGACGAAACGCGCCGCTCTTCTTTGGATCTTCTCTATCTCCTCCGTCAACCCGACCTGGTACGGATCCCACACTGATGAGCAATACTCAAGTATAGGTCGAACGAGTGTTTTGTAAGCCACCTCCTTTGTTGATGGACTAACTATGTGATCAAAAGTATCCGGATACCTCCAAAAACACAGTTTTTCATATTAGGTGCATTGTGGTGCCACCCACTGCCAGGGCGCGTAAGCACAAAAGCGTGACGGCCGACCGCGTATGTTGACTAACAGAGACCGCCGAGAGTTGAAGGGGGTCGTAATGTGTAACAGACAGAAAGCTATCCAGACCATCACACAGGAATTCCAAACTGCATCAGGATCCACTGTCAGTACTATGACTGTTAGGCGGGAGGAGAGAGAAGTTGTATTTTATGGTAGAGCGGCTGCTCATAAGCCACACTTCACGCCCGTAAATGCCAAACGCCGCATTGCTTGGCGTAAAGAGTGTAAACATTGGACGATTGAACAGTAGAGAAACGTTGTGTGGAGTGCACAATGTGACGATCTGATGGGAAGGTGAGGGTATTTCGAATACTCGGTGAACGTCACCTGCCAGTGTATGTAGTGCCAACAGTAAAATTCCGAGGCGGTGGTCTAATGGTGTGGTCGTGTTTCTCATGGAATGGTACTGCACCCCTTGTTATTTTGCGTGGCACTATCACAGCAAAGGCCTAAATTGATGTTTTAAGCACCTTCTTGCTTTCCACTGTTGAAGAGCAATTCAGGGATGGCGATAGCATCTTTCAACACGATCAAGCACCTGTCCATAATGCACGGATTGTGGCGGAGTGGTCACACGACAACAACATCTCTGTAATGGACTGTCCTGCACACAGTCTTCACCTGAATCCTATAGAACACCTTTGGAATCTTTCGAACGCCGACTTCGTGCCAGACCTCACCGACCGACAACGATACCTCCCCTCAGGTCAGCACTCCGTGAAGAATGGTCTGCCATTTCCCAGGAAACCTTCCATCATTTGATTGAACGTGTGCCTGAGAGATGGCAGCTGTCATGAAGACTAAGGGTGTACCAACACCATATTGAATTCTATCATTACCGATGGAAGATGCCACGAACTTGCAAGTCATTTTCAGGCAAAAGTCCGTATACTTTTGATGACGTAGTGTAGAAGAAATGTGCCGAGGAAATAATTGCAAGGAGTATACTTCAGTCTCCAGGACATTAATCCGTTCCAAATACGCGAAGTCTGTAAATGACCCACTTTTGCAACTTTTGCAAAGAATAACTTCCAGAATGTCATTATCTTCTAGACAGATTATCTCAATCGTGTCCCAGTTATCATGAAGGCTAAGAGTGGACCAACACCATATCGACTTCCAGCATTAGCAATGGAGGCCCCACGAATTTGTAAGTCATTTTCAGCCAAGTGTCCGGATACTTTTGATCACATAGTGTACGTAATTTAGTTTGTACGGAACCCTCAGTGCGCGAGTTCTATTCACACTTGGCCAATTTTTATTTTTTAAATTTGTTTTTTAATTTAATTTTTTTATTCTTTTCTTTTTGTACGATGCACTGAGGAATGACTTACAAAGGTGAAACTAGCCAGTCGTGCGAATTATAATAAAGCGAATACTTGTCAACAAAAGCCGAACTGGGAAACTTTAAAATGTGTTATTTTTAAAGTACTTAGCAGTTTCTGCAGTGCTAATAACCCACAGAAGCCATTTCTCCGTGTAAATACGACATAATAGAAAAGGAGCGTTTCCAACCACGTAAGATAATGTTAATTCAAATGTGACAAATGTTACTTTATTTTACAATACTTAAACACAACGATAAATATACTGTATTAATCGGCAGTAAGGTTATTTGTGAAGAACTATCGAATTGTTATCCCAGTGAAGGTACATTATTTATTTTTTGGTTCACTGACTACGAACGTAGGTTCTTTTTGTAATCGTGCAACTGTTTCCAGTGATAAAATAGTGTTACATTTCTCTCCTTTGTAGTGGCTGTTGTTCAACAGGTAAACAATGGAACCCGTGTCGGTCATTTTCCTCTTTATAATGAAACCAGTTCTTTCTGCGGCCACCGCCATATAGCGTGATATGAGACGGCGGCCCTCACGTTTCAGAATTAATGGAAAAAGTTACGCTCATACGGCTTTAGAACCAGGAAAACTCCAGCAGCTTCCATCACAGTCTCATTGGTGGGTAGGCGCTTTGTAAGGGAGCCTGCTAATAGATGCCAATCCACGTCAGTTCGCAATTCCCTCAGATTAACAACATATTAACTTTGAAGTCATTAGTTTTCTACATAGAATGACGATTAAATTATCATGTCGTCATCATGAAATTCGTTTCTCACAGCCTCTAAAAAAATCTATGAAAATCTGCTTCTCGGCAGCCAGTGAATCACGAACACACTGAATTATTACAAGCACGTCAAGGTTGCAAACAGACTCCTTTCAAGTGTTAGTTCAATATTTTACTACCGCATGCTAGTATAATGCAGCTCTTAAGTGGTGTACCCGTGTTGAGCCGAAATGTTAAGGTTCAAGGAAAAAACTGAATCTTAAAACCTACAAACATATGACGGAGAAAGTTCCAAATAAATCTCTACTGAAAAAATATGTGTAATTTATATGGAACGCGATCAGTACTCTTTGTATTTTCGGTCTAAAAAGTATATACGGCTTGGCTGATCGAAGCCCGAACCTAAATTAAACTAATTTTAACAGAAATAAGGACACATTGGCGAAACAGTAATGTGACACGATTTTTAGGGTAACACAGATATCTACAGCCGTCACTGTAGCCGAGCGGTTCTAGGCGCTTTAGTCTCGAACCGCGCTGCTGCTACGGTCGCAGGTTCGAATCCTGCCTCGGGCATGGATGTGTGTGATGTCCTTAGGTTGGTTACGTTTAAGTAGTTCTAAGTCTATGGGACTGATGACCTCAGATGTTAAGTCCCATAGTGCTCAGAGCCATTTTTGAACCGTAACTGTAGTTCCCAAGAAACGTGCAGCACAAAATGGGATGTCAGTTGTTATATTTATTTTCTTCTGAATTGTTTTCATTGTGTGATACCTAGAAAGCGTCGAGGTAGCTCTTTATTTGTGAAAACGAAACAGACACTATCCGTTGTCAGTACGTAAAGAAGAACCACAGTTTTCTGCTCTCTGAGTTCTACTACAGTTTCAGTGTTACCAATGATCTGGAGATACCTACGTAACTGATCTTACCTTTTACCTGTATTGGAGATACCTTCGTAACCGATCTTACCTTGTACCAGTATTGTCTTCGAGAGAAATCCCAGGAAATATTCTTCGCGACAGCTGCTACATGTGATTCTTCTCTTCCAGTTCAAGATTAACAATACCGTCTCTCCATTAGAATGATTTAATGTGGAGATTCGTGATCAATTCTAGTTTCTTTCGGAAGATGGAGCCGTTGTCCCAAAATGAATATATTTATCTGCATGAGTTTTACGTAGTCCTTGTGTTGTTGACAAATTCACCTCACTTCGAGATCCTTAAACATTTTTGTAGCTACGTCACGCAATCTACATCGTAGCCTAACGAGACCACGGAAGTAAATTGATAATGGCGTCATTATTGATCGGGTGATAGCTTTCTGCAGAAAATTAACATTTTTTGGTGTTGTAGTGGTTCCCTGGGGTGACACGTATAACTGCAGTGGCAGGAGAAGTCTGACTGCTGTGGGTGCATCTAGAAAATAAGACATTTTAAATGATACACTTTCCACGATTATTTAATACAGTGATGTTACATGTCGTTGGGCCCTTAGGATAAAAGAGTGGTATCGACTGACTGAGTTTGGTTTATCAGTACAGCACGTATACATTCACTGACAAATTGAACGAAGAGTAGCCTGGAGATACCGATTTACTTGATCGAAACAACTTGCCGCAACAACTCGATTCGTAATTCAGCACAGTACACATGTTTTTGAACGTGCTGAAAATAGCAGGTACTTACTGATATACTGTTCCGTTTTAATGACCAGTAAAATATTGGACTGTAACTGGCTGACTCATTTTAGTGGTTGATAAAATAATACTTTGTGGTTGGGAAAGCATAACTGTGTGTATGTATGTGTGTGTGTGTGTGTGTGTGCGTGTGTGTGTGTGTGTGTGTGCGTGTGTGCGAAATTTGGTAACGAGGTAGAATTTCTGATCACGAGGCAGTATTTGTGCTGATGAGTATGTATATCAAGTTAATGCTGATGCCACAACCTCTTCCACCCCCTCCCCTACCCCCTCCCTGTACATCTGCTTCCTGTACATTTAGCGCCAGACCTTTCCCATGCTGCTGTTTCACTTCCAGCCTAGAGTCTTGGATGGAACTTAGCTATACTATTCTTCTTTTTGAAGACAATCAATAATTATTATTTATTACAATACCAGAGCAATAAACGTCTGATTCATGTCAGCTCAACTGAGAATTCAAACAATCTAATAGTGCTTTTAGGACCATTTTTTTCTTAAAAGTGGGAAGCCAATTGTTTCGATGAATTCCGCCCAAGCTCAGACACAATTCTGCTATGTATTTACAAATCTACCATTGGCTCGTTGCTGGCTCTGGGCTCTCCAGGAGTTCCCAGTTTATACACCACAGATCTATGAACACATTAAAAAAGGAGCCGTAAAAAGAAATATACAAAAGTATTACCTGCATTGATCTCATTGTGCTGCACAAACGCTGCTTCATTTCACGTATTGTGCATACCCTGTCTTACTACGGCTCAAAGACTCGCTCGAGAGCAACAATGTAGACTGAACCATTACAACTGATCGGTACTGCATTGGCAGATCCAGTGTTAGTGCCTGTATTGAAATACGCACCATTGGGACCAAAAGCATACCGGAATGACCATTCTCTTTAAGCGTCAATTAGGTGTATTTTCTCTTGTCATTAATAAAAATGAAATGTGCGTGTTAGAAACTGAAATTAATCAAATGTGCTTGATGCAGTTCTGTTCAATGTTTTCCAAGCTTTCAAATTAAACTTATCCCAAAACCTATGACAACTAATAATTTTAAGTTGTATGAGTTCAGTGAGATAAGTTTCAATACGCGTCTCAATGTATCGACCATACCGCCTCATAAATCTACCACTATGGTTATCATTACTTTTATTGTTCTTTTCCAAAACAGTATTATTATTATTGCGACATTAGTGTTCGGTGAAAGCAGACGAGACCTGAAAACAGTAGGAGCATACTTCTGATCCCTCAGTTGCGCTGATGCCCCAGCTCGACGGCTGGCGCTCTCGTAAGATATGGTCACGCAGTGTTTACTTGTAGACGCTGCAACCAGTGTTTACAAGATACATGTTGCTCGTGCCGTCTCTCGTAGCATTTGTTACACAGCTTCGTTATGGGGAAAAGTGGTAATCTTCACACTTTTAAAGGTTTGTGAAAATTATGAACAACAGTGGAAGAACACTGTGAAACTGTTATTCGTCAAGGATAAAGAGCGGTCAAATGCCCCCGAAATTCAGAATTGGGAGCTACCTACAGGTAACTAATAAGAGATCAACTACATAGTGTGCGACTTAACACTAACGACTCAATCCATTATTTCAAACTTAGCTCTAACTCAATGTTTTCTTCTTCTTCTTCTTCTTTTCCTTATGGCTTTATCCCGCGGTTGCGTAGGGCGGCATGATTAGAATCGGATTTGGCCTGATGCCCTTCCTGCCGCCCCCCGGGACGGAATTAGTGTACCCCAGCTGTCTGTGTCTAGTGTAATCCATGGAAGAGTGCGCAGATGTTTGCGAGGCGTGTAACTGAGGCGGGACGTGCGGACCAGCCCAGTATTCACCTAGTGGGATGTGGAAAACCGCCTAAAACCCACATCCAGGCTGGCCAGCACACCAGCCCTCCCGCCAGGTGGATTTGATACAGTGTTGGCGCGCCTTCCCAAGTCCAGGAAGCAGCACATTGGCGCTCTCGGCGAACCTGGCGTGTCTTTGCTCTAACCAGTGTATCAGCAAGTACTTCGCGAATGTACTGGGAACTTTGAGTTAAAAATAACAATAAGCTGCCTGCCGGTGTGGCCGAGCGGTTGTAGGCGCTTCAGTCTGGAATCGGGTGACCACTACGGTCGTAGGTTCGAATCCTGCCTCGGGCATGGATGTGTGTGATGTCCTTAGGTTAGTTAGGTTTAAGTAGATCTAAGTTATAGGACACTGATGACCTCAATTGTTAAGTCCCTTAATACTCAGCCATTTCAACCATTTTAACAATGGACTATGTCTCTTAGCTTACCGTTAGTCCAGTCAAAGACAACTTGAGAAATCTCCAGGTGTTTAACATCCTGACGGAAGTACCAAACGAAGTAATAAAATTCAAATTGCAGACTTAAGGAAACTTTAGTGCAATCCGGAACGAGGTCTGGGCAGATTTTTACCCGTTTCTCGTCTCATCTGTATGACACGCATAGGATAACTATCAGCATGGTTCATATCTATTGCAACAGACCAAGATAAACAGGACTGTCCAAGTTGAAAATTTCGTCTTGAGCTGAAACTAACTAAAAGTGAACCTTCAGTTTATGATCTCGTAGTAGTTATAAGTGCAAAACCGGTAGCATCAGTTGAAAGTTATTCATTTGCCGTTAATGATATCGGAACAATAAACAATGAGGCTAATCGCAGTACTGATGTTCCACGTGTTTTAAGCCCATGTCCATCTCTGTCTTAGGAATTCGCGGGAGGATTCAGAACGATTTAGGAACGTGGAATACTAATGTATTACCTAACAGTGAAGCCCAGGCTACCGTTAAAGCTTAAGGCCCTACACACGCAAAAACCGACAGGTCGACCAATCGACGGACAAACTGGACGTTTGAAGGCGCTTTGGCCAACCGACCGATCAGCTTTTCTTGTCGAGATGTAGGTCGGGTAGCGAACTGTGCCGTGTGTAGCGCTGTCGTACCATCAGCCCGGCTAAAGTTCATCTTTCGTCACTGTGCTGGGTTAAATGCTTTTCTAAGATACAAGATACAGCGCATGCCCGACGAAGTTGCAGGTGCTTGTGGGACACGTCGTACAAGGAGTGCAACGATAGAGATTCAAGAAATGAAGAATTTGTTTCATTTTTCTTGGATCCGTGATGGCTTTAAGTGGCTCATAGAGGGTGTAAAAGACATGGAGGGTGAAGAAAAATTCGGGCTCTCGGACTTCCCGGCACGATTCTTCACGTACTGGTAATACAAAAACGTGTGCCACAAAATTTCTTCCAGCGCATATTTAGGGCAGTAAACGGACGTTAAAGATTGGCATTCTGGCAACACTGTAATCACGTGTACTGTACCTACCTCTGCCAGCAGATATAACACTGCTGTGCAGTTGGTGCAGTGGATTGAGTTTTGGGTTAGCATACAGAAAAGTCGAAGGTTCGATTCTGTGTCGAGGCATATCTGCTTTTATTTGCCAAAAGTAGTCTGAAAAGTACGGTATTTGGCGTCTTAATTGTACAGCGATTACAGTGGGTCTTCTACAAAACATTGCAGTTATGTACTACGGACACTGAAACGGAAATACGATCGGTTTCATTGGTCAGCTTTTATAGAATCCTTTTGCATGAACTGTTTCGCACCACTGCATCTACTAGATTCCAAACGTTATTTGCGTTACGGTTCCACAGTGGTCCCATCAAGTAATAGCAACTATGGTTCTTACCACGTTCAGGTCCAGTACACATCGTTAGGGCAGCACGTCACCAGTACGGCTGACAACGTGCTTTGTAAATAATTTCGATGACACCATTGGCTGGAGGTACACAGAAAACAGGTTTGTGATGTATTATATGCAGCGGTGCAGAACAATTCGCGTAAATGACATGCAAAAGGCTTCTTTAAAAGCTCATCAGTGCGAACGATTGTACTTCCATTTCTGTTCTCATAGTACGTAACTGCAAATGTTTTGTAGAAGACCCACTGTAATGAATGTATGACGACAAA
This sequence comes from Schistocerca americana, assembly GCF_021461395.2. Taxonomy (NCBI): domain Eukaryota; kingdom Metazoa; phylum Arthropoda; class Insecta; order Orthoptera; family Acrididae; genus Schistocerca; species Schistocerca americana. The sequence goes on from NC_060119.1 coordinate 936,793,522, forward strand.
TACCACAGACACCGTACCACGCAGACTACTTTCACCGAATAAATATAAATAAGCCTCGACCCAGAATCGAGCCCCCCCCCCCCCCTCCACCCTCACCATCTCCTGCATGCTAACTCACACTATCCAATGTACTAACTGCACAGCACTGCACTATCTGCTGACAGAGGTAATTAACTTCATTACAGTGTTGCCAGATTGCCAATCTTTTGCGTCCGTTTACTCCCCGATATATGTGTAGAACGGACAGATATTTTTGTATTGCTAGCATGTACGAAATCACCCTCCTAAGTCCGAGTGCGCGAATTTTTCTTTACTCTGTGTAATTAATAAAAGTCTGTCGACATTCTATTTCTGTTTTTGGGTTTTATTTCGATACTTACCAGAAATGAAATAGAAACACCGAAATACAGACAAATTAGATGTTAGACCCAACAATCGAAATATATACAGCCAGTCCACGTTCATTCATGAAATAAACTTGTTTCATTGTTGTGTTACAAAAATGTAGTCACCATCCAAGGCTTCTGCTATGTAGAGCAACGTGTGGGATTATTTTTTTACAGGTATAAACAGTTATTAAGTGATTCATTTCTTGCTTATGTGTTATTGTATTTATTAGATGATGTGCGTCCCCACAGTTTGTAGCCTTTCTTCCCCAAATTTGAAATAAGTTGTTTTAATTTACAGGACATCATGCTCCATACATAAATTGAATTTTTATTTTTAATTTGTGAATTTGTGGTAAGATCTTGTGGGACCATACTGCTTAGGCCATCCGTCCCTTAGCTTACACACTACTTAAACTAACTTACGTGATGGACAAGGGGGGGGGGGTGAGGGGGGGAGCAGAGTGGACCGTCACAAGACGCCTCAGACAAGAGCACGGCTATCCCGCGCGGCATACATAAATAAATTAACAAGGTGTATATGAACATCTTTTGTTTCATTTATTGTGTTTTACCATGATGTCCATGATGTATTTCCTCAGGCATCACGTTGCAGGTTTAAGGAATCATTTTAGATAATAGTTGTGGGGATACATCACCATATTCTAGGTCCTCTAATTTCTGCATGTAGCTCGAAAACGTAATGTCTCTAACAACCTCTCCTCACACCTTACCGCCTCTCTCATGATGGTATTCTTTTTCGTTAAAAATGGTTTGATGATGTTCAGCAGCTCCGAAATGCAAGTTCCTTCTTTTCTTAGACAATTAAGAATACATGACTTCTAACTTCTTGAGTGACAAAGTGTAGGTGAGTTTCTTTCCTTAGATTAGCCGCTTCATTACCTATAGATTTCTCTCTGTTTTTATTGTCCTTGTTACTTTTCGATCACCAAGACAAACCCCAGTATTTGTTTCTGTATTAATCCAAAAATCGAATGGCTCTAAGCACTATGGGACTTAACAACATCTGAGGTCATCAGTCCCCTAGACTTAGAACTACTTAAACCTAACTAAGTTAAGGACATCACACAATCCATGCCCGAGGCAGGATTCGAACCTGCGACCGTAGCAGCAGCGTTGTTCCGGACTGAAGTGCCTAGAACCGCTCGGCCACAGCGGCCGGCGTATTAATCCAAACGAGAACTCGTAGAACATAAATACACTGAACTTAACTCATCAGTGGTGTATCCCCATACAACGAATTTCTATTGTTAATCGCTAGATGGCACGTCGCACCGCTTTGTAGTTCTTCGTCTTCGTGAGGTGCCGGTTGAAACAAGCTGGAGTACGCTGAGGTTTGTGAAACCCCAACACATCACTCTTGTCACGGAAGAAGAAAAGTAAGGTAACAATTTCACTGAATTTTTTAAATTTTTGAAAGTATTTTCCATAAGATGTAACATTTAACTGTATAATTTTCGGCAAATGTTGTTATAGATGGCCCCTCGTGGGCCAGAAGCAGACCAACTATGAGCATTGACTGATGATGTACTTGACGAGAGGCCTATCATTCCGAAGATGAAGATGAAGAAGATGCTGTTATTGTAAGTGATCACGACATCATCATTGCAGGTAGGAGTTGAAAATGATGAAAATGAGGCCAGGGATAGTTATCTTGTAAAAGACGGAATGACTAAATGGTGTAAAGAATTCGGACGACCTAAGGTTAGAACAAGATCGCACAACATTATTACCCGACTTCCAGGCGTCGTTGGAGATGGCAAACAGTGTGCTACACCTCTAAAATGTTTGAATCTCTTAACATGTCCTTACACTATTGAACAAATTGTCTTGTGTACCAGTAAACGCATAGAGAGTCAGAGAGAGAAGTACTCACAAGAGTACCTACTAAAATCTACAGCCAACCACGAAATTGTGGTAGTACTTAGGCTGCTGTATTTAGCTGGGACATACAAGGCAGGTAGGCTGAATTTAGAAGGTCTTTGGGAATCTCTTGGAACTGGGATAGCGATGTTTCGGTCGCAGGTTCGAATCTTGCCTCGGGTATGGATGTGTGTGATGTCCTTAGGTTAGTTAGGTTTAAGTAGTTCTAAGTTGTAGGGGACTGATGACCTCAGATGTTAAGTCCCATAGTGCTCAGAGCCATTTGAACCATTTTCTAACCTTTTGATGACCAAGATACTCAAGCAGCCAGAAAAGTAGACAGACTGGCTCCAATTAGAGATGTTCTTCTCCAGTTTGTGGGTAACTGTAAGAAACATTTCTCTCTCGGTGAATATGGCAGATTATACGAAAAATCAGAAAAGTTTCGTGGGAGCTGCTCCTTCAGAATGTACGTACCCACAGAGCCAGCAAAGTATGGTCTGAAATGCCAGGGTGTATTGCACGGTGAATTTAGAAGTCTGTTATATTTTATTGCTAACTTTGAAAGGTCCATCTGGCTGCTGGAGTGGAACGACTAAAGCAACCAATTTCGGGTTCTGGTAGTAATGTTACCACTGATAACTGGTTCACAAGTTGCTTACAAACTTCTAAAGGACCTTAACGTAATAGTTGGAACAATGCTAAGAAACAAGGGAGATAGATTCCATGTTCATTTGTAAATGCACGAGGTCAAAGTGTTCATTCCACAATTTTCGGTTTTCATCAGGCGAAAACTTTGGTTTCATATGTCCTCCAAAAGGATAAAGTGGTATTACTGGTGTCAACAACGCACCATGATGCTGCCGTCGATGAATCCACTGATGCAGATCAATACTTCCTACAATATTACAAAATGTGGTGTTGATGTAGATGAACTTTTTACCTCATATGATTATCAAGAATGAATGTGGCAGGAATTAATACCTAAGTAATTTATGATTGTAATACGAAAACGAAACATAAGCTGGAAATTCTTGAAGAATCTGTCTCTTCAGCTTATTAGGAGCCAACTGTATTAGAGATAAAATGTGACTCTCCCTACAGAACTCGCTGCAAGTTTCCGACGACATCAAAAGAACCTTTACCTCAAGGACCGCCTGACAAAGTTCACGTTGTGTCAAATGTTCAGAGAATAAAGACCAGAAAACAAAATATACTTGCAAGAGATGTAACAGATATTTATGTATGGGACATTTCGTTGTAATTTGTGACGATTGTGCCAGTAAGGAGGAATTAGATGATGAGTCATGAAAATGTTTTTTGTATAATGAGTATGTTGTGGTACTGTTTACACCTAAAACATGTTTTGTTAACTGTAACCTTGTAAATGTATGTCACATATTTAGAGTTTTCATGTCTTCTTACATTATACTGATCTTCTTTTGTTAATCTGATGAATTCAGTTATTTCAGTAGAATAGCTTTGCACTTAAATAATCGATATTGTACGACTCAGTATCCACAGCTCGTATGCAGCTAGTAATTAACTAATAAATTCAATTTTATTATTGTAACTGTATGTTAATAACAGACAATAATATTAGTAGATAGCAATAACTTACAATCGATTAAACAACTGATTTCAATGTTAAAATATTCAAAATGTATAAAAAAATCTACGTGGGGTGTACAACACCTCACACACGACTAGCACAAGAATTCCAAGGCCACGCGACTGCTGGCTTAAGATAAACAAATCACAAGAACAAGGCAGCGCTGTAATCGCTGAGTGCTGTCGGTCGTAGCGTGTGTAGGCTGCCACGAAATTGGTTGGTCGGTAAGTCGGCCAATAAAATGGTGTGTGTGTGTCTAGGGGCCTCAAAGATTACAGCACAACTGACACTAACAACACGGGATAAAACGGTAGACAACCGACTTTCGAAGAGACATTGAAGTCGCGGTCGACAGGTTACAGCAAACAATTCAAAAATGACGGCGATGGAGGACATTCAGTGAGATCATTCAGTGTCACGTAATGCGCGGTGGCCAAAGGAAAATCTTGAAACGCGATCGATGGTACATTCAGCGGAATCTTCTGTATATTCGCCATTTGAAACAATGAAACAATCGGAAATGGATACAACTGTGTCTGTTTGTATAGAAAATCCGAGTCAAGTTTCAACTTAGATGTCTAAGAGAAAAAATTCTGCGAGTAATAACGAAGAGGACAAACCGATGTATAAAAAGAGCTTTCAGCGGTTTTCAACAGTGACCCAGGTGAAAGCGATCTACTATGACACACATCAACTTATTGCGGGCAATCGTGAGGGAGAAAAGAGAGTACAGAAGCTGGAAACTGTAGCGTCAAGTAGAAACAAGTGGAAATTTAGGAAAAGAGAGGCGACTCTCTTCGAAATTGATGGTTCAAATGGCTCTGAGCACTATGAGACTTAACATCTGAGGTCATCAGTCCCCTAGAACGTAGAACTACTTAAACCTAACCAACCTAAGGACATCACACACATCTATGCCCGAGGCAGGATTCGAACCTGCGACCGTAGCTGTCGCGCGGTTCCAGACTGAAGCGCCTAGAACCGCTCGGTCACACCGGCCGGCTTTCGAAATTGAAAATCCGTATCTATTACAAGAGCAAGCATAAAAAGCGTAGACATCTAAAGAGAGAAGTACAATTCAAATCACAAAACACGTCAACGATCTACCATATTTTAAAATTTACACCTAAAATATCTCCAGAATATCAATTAAGCAATACTCAAGTTTCTGCAGAGGTTTTTAAATGCAGGCTAAATCGATAGAGTATTACTGCAGGGAGTCGAAACGAACACTCTCGATGACACTGCAGGAAACAATTCAGTTCTCAACAGATCTGAAGCAGGGGAACAGTGATATTAACAAAAGACGGTATTCATCTGACGAAAACTGGGAAATTTTCAAGTGGGAGAAGAATATTAGCAGAAATCGGAGATATACTCTTTGTAAATGTGTATGATTCGTCTACAAAGAGTTGCAGACAGAAGAGAGCCGAGTTTTTCAAACAAGAAATTATGTTCGTTTTACCAACGACGTGTAGCAAAGCGGTAACTGGTGGTGATTTTAACTCTGTTATTGACAAGAAAAACCGTGGAACTCGAACACATGGCCAGAAATTTAAATATAATTAATACGTGGGAGGCAAAAAACGCAGACTCATTAATGTACACGTCCGTCACTCGTGATTCAGCGAGCAGAATAGACCGGATTTATGACGTTAGATACTGTCTTGTGAGACAGTATGTAACATCACTACATCAGAAATCTGGCCTGTGAATCTGTCATAAATATTGTGCTTATATTACCAGAATCAGTTTACAGAAGCAAAGACCTTCCGTGAAAAGTATTACTGGATATCAAATACAGGTACTATTTCACTTAATTATGAGGAACTAAGAATTATGGTGCTGTAAACATTGAAGGCCTGCGTCAGTAATGTAAGCATATGTTGCAGTGGCTTAAACTTGTGGGTGGAGCATGCGAAACACAATACGTTTACAACAAATGTGAGCTGAGCAAAAGGACAGTGGAATTTTATTTCACGAGTCTTCTAGAACAGATCCAATGAATACTAGATGATGCCACAAACAGTTCACAGGTAAATCAGATTAAAGCGCAGATGTTGTCTTTGCCGGAAAGGTAGCAACAGGGTCAGAAAGTGAGATCAAGAGCTGACATTATTATCCAAGAGGAGACTGTGTCAGTCTACCATCTAATACGAACATTGGAAAGGAGAAAACACAAAATAATGCAGAAACGTTTGCTAGGAAACGAGACAACACAAGAGAAGGCTCATACAAAAATGGAGCGGTGCAACGTTTCCGTGACTTGAGTGCTGCAGTAGAAGTAGACAAGAACTGCGAATCACTCCTTCTGAATGATATTGACGACGTGCCGACCGAAGCAGACAATTCTTCCAGAAAAGTAAATATATGAAGCGTTACTGAGAAGCCACAAAGGGAAGTCTTCAGGAACAGATGACATGCCAACTGAATAGCTGTTATTTCGACATACTGAAAGAAGAGTTAATGAACATATTCAGCGACGCAAGGAATATCCAACAGGTTCCTACAAGTTTCCACAAGGGCTTCATCGTATTGGTACCTAGCAAATGCCTGCCAAGAAACATCGAATCCCCGACTACGAAGGGCGTTCATAAGTAATGCAACACATTTTGTTGGTCAACCAGCTTCGGTTGAGAAATTGCAGAATTTGTTGTGGAATGTCGTGGAATAGTCTCGCTTCAGCCTCCATAGTTTTATAAATTTCCTGTAGGTAGCGGCGTTATACGTAACTTTCAAAATGGCGATTGTAGCAGGTTGTGATGACGACGAACGAGTCGTCGCCAATGACTGGTGGGCAATGCTAAATAGAAATATATAAGTCGCAGCTGGTTTGTCATTAACGTCGATAAGGTGCTGGCTGCTTGGTCTAGATCTGCAACGACTAAAATAATTAGTAGTCGTTGGTAAAAATAATGTACAGGGTGATTCAAAATGAATACCACAACTTTAGGAATTTAAAACTCTGCAACGACAAAAGGCAGAGCTAAGCACTATCTGTCGGCGAATTAAGGGAGCTATAAAGTTTCATTTAGTTGTACATTTGTTCGCCATTTCAGCCAATAAAGTTTTTGGTCCCTTTTTCTTCGAAGGTGCTACTGTAACTGGACTACAGTATCTGGAGATGTTAGAGAATTGGCTGTTCCCTCAGCTCGAACAAGAAGCACAACAATTCATATTTCAGCAGGATGGAGCGCCACCACATTGGCACTTACATGTCCGTAACTACTTGAATGTCAACTACCCGAGGCGATGGATCGGCCGCCAGGCAGCCCGTGACAGAGCACTTCATCACTGGCCTCCAAGAAGGCCTGATCTTACCCCCTACGATTTTTTCTTATGGGGGTATGTTAAGGATACGGTGTTTCGGCCACCTCTCCCAGCCACCATTGATGATTTGAAACGAGAAATAACAGCAGCTATCCAAACTGTTACGCCTGATATGCTACAGAGAGTGTGGAACGAGTTGGAGTATCGGGTTGATATTGCTCGTGTGTCTGGAGGGGGCCATATTGAACATCTCTGAATTTGTTTTTGAGTGAAAAAAAACCTTTTTAAATACTCTTTGTAATGATGTATAACAGAAGGTTATATTATGTTTCTTTCATTAAATATACATTTTTAAAGTTGTGGTATTCTTTTTGAATCACCCTGTATATTGTACTTAACTGGTTGTTCAAGGTTCTTCTTGGCTGCATACATATAATTATAAACTGATAGCTATTGAGGCCTCACATAGGCCTTACGTTACTAAGCGCCTTGTTGGAGGTTTCTCCGTATCAGCTGAAGGCTATGCTACTTTACTACTGGACATCCCGAGGAAGAGTGGACGAGAGCTCGCTAGAAACTTGATACAAGTCGTGGAGTGGCGTTAGCGGCGCTGGTCGCGACTCACCGGTCCAACGATACTAATACGGACCGCGGTCGGTAACTATAAACCCTAACACGTGTCGTATGAACGTTGATACCACTTAGCAGAGAGCGGGAATTTTCGTTTGGTGGAAAGGTAGACCATTGCAGATATTGGAAGGCGTTTGAAGAATGTCTACGGAGACCTGGCAGTTATCAAAGTCACGACCAGTCGTTGGACGAGCCGTCTGCCATCATCTCAGCGAGGTCGCGCAGTCCTATCCGAGTGGCGGCCGGCAATGCATGGAGTGGCGGCACACCAACTCTACTCCGAAGAAAAAGTTCAAAGCCGCACCCTCAACCTGTAAAGTCATGGTGACAGTCCTATGGTACTGTAAAGGGGTTTCTGTTCTATGTCTTCTCACATGGTGCAACCACCAACTAGGATCTGTATTGTGCTGCCCTCAGAAAACTTAAGAAACGACTTCAGCGTAATCGTCAGCACATAAATGGAAACGAACTTCTGCTTCTACATGACACTGCAAGGCGTCTCACATGTCTGCTCACCCGAGAGGAGCTCCTTATACTTCACTGTACTGTTTTTCCTCATCCACCCTACAGCCTTACTTGCATCTGTTTGGGCCAGAAGGACAAACTCCGCGGGTAGCAGTACGTGGAGGATGTGTAGCTTACTAGTGCAGCAAGACGTTGGTTTCGACCAGTAGATTGGCATTATGTGCTCATATGAGACCTACCAGTAAGGTGGCGCAAGGCTGTCGTATTGAAGGGAGATAATGTTGAATAATAAGGTTTCCCATTCAGAATAGTGAGGAATAATGTGCTATATTGCATTTATGAATGAAAGCGCCCTGCTTTCAAAAAATAAAAAAGGGTTGCATTACGTATTGAACGCCCCTCGTACAAGAAACTAGCTTGGACAGCAAACGCAAGACTAAGGGACGTAACTGAAAACGTGAGTAGAGATTACAAAACATGTGCGTTGTCTGAGCGCAGTGTAATCGACTGTTTCAGTGACTACCGCGATTCAATGGCCATTACTAATAACTGTAAAACAATGGCTATGTAATATCTGTTGATTTTTCAAACGCTTCCCACCTGATCTGTCGCAGTTTTCAACTACAAGCAATACGAAAATTTGGATTTTGCGACAAATTCTTCCAGAAAATTTTTCCAAGAATCCAAACAAAATGGCGATCAGCAGATGCAAAACGGTCGGTCCGCCAGGGTTGCCCACTATCGATGGCCCTATATGCAACTACTGTAGAACCCATCCTCAGTTCGCTCCCAGTCTTGGTATTATTATTATTATTATTATTATTATGAGATACGGACACAAAATCCAAAGTATTACCAATCGATGAAGTTCTTAAAAGATCAACAATCAGCCTGGTTAACCTGAAAAATCTATTTATAAATACTGTTAAGTAAGAAAGCAAGTAACAACCGTCATTTTTGACAAAATAATTCACAGCTCAGCTTTCTCAGAATCGCTATAGTCGAGAACAGCTATGTAACTCGAAAAGACAACATACACAACGCTAAGATGTGATACCATCATATTAAGAAAGGATACATAACCTCATGTTAGTTGACATAAGGTGTGGAAGAACATTCTCAACAATCAGCTTACGTCAGGTGTCAGGACAACATGGCATAAAGTCGTCAATGACACGATTCCCCTGCGCACAAAGCTACAGTCTATAAACCTTGAAGATTCGCCACATTGAGACAAGTATAAAATAGCTGATAGATGGATAAACATGTCACTATGCACATGGAATCGGAAATGACCGCAACAAGAACTCGCATGACTACTGAGGGAGGCAACGCAATACGTCGAGATACTAGAAGTTGTCACACCAGAGCAAAACTGTTACCACGTCCAACAAAATGATATGGTAATCTGGCTAACGGGTCAACTCGTACATTACCTAATAAAATCATAAAGATCGAGTTAACTGAAATTAAGTGTAAAACGAAATCATCTATTCTCCAAACGAAGAAAGAGCATGGAATCCATGCATTTGAGCTATTACAACGATGTACAGATTGCCGAGTGTCCGCCTTTTGTTTTGTATTTAATATTAATACTTTTACTCATGACGTTACTTGTAATTTAAATGCAACTTATACACTCGAAGCAGGTTAAAGATGGTAAAAAGTAAAAGCTCTTCGACGAAGGAAAATAAATTTACTTTGTAAATTAATTTATTTTTTTAAATTGAAGAAGGAACGTCAGTTTTTGCGCGTTCGAAAAATTTTCCTTATCATTTGATTTGCAACTGAGAAATAATTTGATTTAAATCAAACGAAACATTTACGTCAGTTGAGTTCTTCCATTGTCCAGGAGAATTTTATCTTATTTATTAAAATATAAGGCACGGAAGCAGTACCGAAAAGGCTACTAAGTTGAGCGGAGGAAAGGGGAAGGGGTAATAGGTGAAAAATAGACATTTCCCTTCAATCTAACCTTGACCTGAGGAATCGCTAAGAGCTACACGTGGTTCGGATTCCACGTTAAACTGGAATCCCCTTTCCGCAGCTGGGTAACTGGGAACACGCAAGCCGTCGATGACTTGCACTCAGTTTACGACTTGCACTCTGATACGGGTCCACACGTAATCAATATCGTTACAACAGCGCTTGAGGAATGCGCAGTTCTAGTGCAGCATTTGTACAATTGCATCTACGACAGCCGTGCGAAAAATGGGTAAAAGCCAGTGACCTGTTGGATGCACACTTCTCTTGTTACTTGATTTCGGGTATTAGAAAATCGTTCGTGGCTAATCTTCGTAAAAACTCCATTCATGGGCTGTGCTCCCAAATCAAAATACTTTTCTCCCATACATTCCTTTTCTCGGATTTTACTGGTTTTTAGCACGTTGTTACGCGGAACTGTCTTTCAGTTCTGAAACTTCCTTTTGGCATATTCTTCCTACTTTTGCTTCAGATAGTTCATTTATTTCTCTAAGGCTTGCGTAAAACATCTGCTTCATCCGTTTAGTACTGGCACGATGCGAGCTTATAAATAATTTCGGAAAATGTCTGCTTTTACCCGTTTTTCACGTTAAGGCTATTCTATTTTCGCAAGCCTACCCGTTACACAAATAACGTTCTCATGCAAACACAATGCAACATTGCGTCAGTTATGACTACAAGGTCTACATTTCCATATCACACGTTGGAGGTCAAACCTATCTTTGGCAGTCAAGTCCTTGACGTTTCAATGCCACTTTCACTTAAATTTTAAATAGCCTCTCACTTAACTTACTCGGTCAAATTTGAATCTGCAGATGTAAAGGCCTTTATTAACACAAGCGTACCTTAAATGTTTTTTCTTTCGACTCTTTATTGTCTACAGCCAAAGGATTTACATCGTTGAATATACTGGTTTCCGTCAGATCACGGAAGTTAAGCAACGTCAGGTGTGGCCAGTACTTGGATGGGTAATCGCTGTCCCGGCTACCGATTTAGTCAGCACAGTGGCTGTCTCTCATCAATTAAATATTATAAGTGTGCAGTTGATGTTCATTCTAACATTTTTACCTCTTCTTAACTGGATAAAAAGTCCTCCGTCCAGATTTTCAGAAAATTTGAGAAACAAGACCCAACCTGACTACCCTATCAGTTTCAAAAATGGCTGTGCGGAATTCCTGCAGCTAGAACCGTTCTTTAAGAATTGCTATTGAATTGCTAACATGACCAACAAGAAGTGGTACTGGAAAATCGGTTTAGGAAATCCGGCTTTGTGAGTCCCATGTAGAGATAGTGACTGTTGATGAAGATTATTCCATCGGGTTAGGGACGTTTAGCTCGGCGACCACCTCCACGCCTCACCCTCCTCCCCTCCACCAGTACTATTCGAGAGGAGTAGTCTGTGTGCCAACATAGAACTACCACTGCACTACACACACGCCCCTTACAAGAATTTACGCTTATCAGGTACATTTAACGCAGTACTCTCCCACTAGACGAAGGACAGATGCCAGTGTGCGCTAAGGATAGGAAAAACCATTCTTGTTTCACTGCTGAGTCTGTCTCTTGTGGTCTCCCAGCAAGTCACGTACTACGGCTTAGCCTTTACTGTCTTTTAGACGGAAGTAAACTAATTAGTTAACCTGTACATATCATTTCGTTAGTAATGATGATAGTGAACTCTCGAAAGATTCCTTTGCTTTGTGTCTTTCTCCAACAATCCCCGTGTTTTCATATCTATGTTACTTAAATGACAACTCAATTGTCTGACTGCATCCCCTTCTCATAAGGAAAATACTCCAATTTTAACGGCTAAAACCGAAAAAGTACGAATTTAATATGTGAATACGCGTATTCACTACCACTCATCAACTGTCGTATATCTGTAAAAAATTACGTTAGTGTACTATCAGTGTTTGCAGTTTACCGAATCTAAAGAGCACAAAAGTACGACTCGCTGAACAAACAGTTCCGTTTGACAGACAACTACAACCACAATGGTCACAAAAACCATAAACGACGTATTACTTTGCGATACCATATTTTTGTGCAAAAAAACACATGTTAACGCATGCAATACTTAAACGTTTACATTTTCCAAAATAGAAGCTGCTGTGTTTCCATGCGGTCTACCTTCAGTTGTCTTCGTAGTGCAAATGTAATCAGGGGATTAGAACACAGTGGTAAGCAACAACTTGTGACAAAAACGCTGTGGCTTGCGAAAATGTTCTCCTGCAGTGCGGCTATTACGAAGACGCGAACATGTTGTCATTGCCAAGTGTGGAAACCGTTCTATTCCACTGACTTTCAGTCACTTAATTGAAACTCCACATTATCACTTCCGACAGAAATGAGGGAAGAACATAGAACTACATAGAAGAAATTATTTTACTAAACATGATTCTCTAATCAGTAGATGTGTTAGTACATTATGTTTCTGGCAACTTTTTACATTTTCGCCAAGTAATACTTCATTCATGACTTTGTGGATATGGTGCACATAATCGTCTGCTACGCGCTGTTGTTTATTGCGCGACGTCTACTTCTGCAGTTTTTAGATTGTTTAACCTCCAAAGATCGACTGAAAACAAATTCAGAGGTTTACAGAAAAAAGACGTTGACATCTCACAAGAGGCCCATCAGAGCTGTTAATCATAAATTTTGATGAGTCTTAAGTACGTTGCAGAAAACCCACAGGGAGGCTAGCGACTTTTTCTGCAACGGCTGGTAGTTTCCGAGAAAATCGGTACTGAAATTTTAAGCGTACGGCCTATAACTGTAGCCTTATTCAAGTTCGACCAAGCGAGCGTAGCACGGCAGTTAAGTTTCGCGGACACCATGCTTTCGGTACGGGTTAAAATTCCAGGTCCGTACTATTTTTTTCTTAATTTTCATCCTATAGAACATCATTGAATGGTATATGTCATGCAAGTCCACCCGGTGGGAGGAGCGCCTGGTCCCCGGAACGAATCCGTCGCCGGACTTGTATCGAGGTCCGGTGAACCGGACAGTCTGTGCATGGTTTTTAGGCAGTTTTCCATCTGTCTCGCTGAATGTGGATGGGTTCCTCTTATTCCGCCTCAGCTACACTATGTCGGCGATTGCTCCGCAAACAAGTTCTTCACGTACGCGTACACCACCATTGCTCTACCATGCAAACATAGGGGTTACACTCGGATGATGTGAGACGTTCCCTTGGGGGGTCCTCCGGGGATCAAACCGCACAATAACTCTGAAAGAGTGATTCGGTGTGGAGCGGCGGAGATAATCGACGTGGGGTTGTGGACTGCGGCCTGGGACGGAGTCTCTCCTTCGTTTTTAGATCCCCGGTAAATGTACAATACAATACAATATCTCATGCAAAATCATTCTAATATGGACATTTTCGTGGTAATAATTTCATTAATGTGTCAATCACTACAGCAAACTTCCTTCAACCACGTATTCCGTTTGTTACAGAACAGATAACAGAATCATATCAATTGCTATCGCATGCTGTTCAAGAGGAAAATTCTGGATGGTATTTGTCGTAGAAGGAACCGAAATCCAGAATCGTAGAGTGCCACGCACATTTAATGACAGCAACTTTCTTGCAGGCACGCGGATTTTTCAAAAGCGATAGCGGAAAACACCACGCGTATTTTATCATTCCTGTTAAAGCAGTGCGGTTCTGGGCGCTACAGTCTGGAGCCGAACGACCGCTGCAGTCGCAGGTTCGAATCCTGCCTCGGGTATGGGTGTGTGTGATGTCCTTAGGTTAGTTAGGCTTAATTTGTTCTAAGTTCTAGGCGACTGATGACCTCAGAAGTTAAGTCGCATAGTGCTCAGAGTCATTTGAACCATTTGAACCTGTTAAAGCAGGTGCACTAAATTGATTCAGAAGTAAATACTGTATTTTTATGGAATCTTCTCACGAAGAAAGAAAAAAGAAAGAACAAGGAGTACACAGACAGGATTTTTACCACTACCACTAGCAGGTATTAGTCCAGAACATCAACAGCTGCTTGGAGCTCGCTGGCTCGAAACATTACCAACGTGACTAGTATAGGTGATACGCATAAAACTTCAGTGATACTAGAGGCTGTCGCATGAAATATTCCAGCCAAGTACTCGAGACTGGTCCCCCAACAACGAACCTAAGACTGAGAATCCGTGATTACAGGTCTCATGGTCCAGTTATCAGTATATTAACAGCAATCTAATTTGGTCTTAGACTTTCGGGCTATGTTACAATCCTTATCAGTCTACACGTTGACTACTCCTCTCGTAGCCAAGCCAGCAGACAATAAAAAGGAGTGTGAGGTTCATGATTGTTGTATCCAGTATCAACAGCATAGGGGTACCAATACGTAAAAATTCAAAATGCAGGAATTTCAGTGTTATAATATCCTGAAGCGTAGGAACGGGACATGTCACGACAGTGTGGAGGCTGTCACCACGGGCGTCATCTACTGTGGGAAACTGAAGGCCGACAGCTGTGGCGGCCAACGCCCTGCGTGTGGAGTCGGTGCAGCTATATAAGCCGGGAGCTGGCCACTCCACAGCATTCGACGCACACGTCTCTGTCAACTTACAACATGAAGTTTCTGGTAAGTACCACTTCCAGCTACCATACAACCACTTAAATTCGCATATCATACGAGTATGTTACACCTTCCATTGGGAGAGTGGGCGACACCTGGCCTGTAAATGTTCTACATCTAATCGAAGAATGTATTCGTTCTCATTTAAGCATTATTTGTCTAGCATATAACTGATTTAATGATCTGCCTCCGTAAAAGTTTACTTCCTGTCACGTAAGTCTTTGAAAATTTGCATTACTTTCTGATCTCATATTAGCATATTAGCAAGGCTTAACTGCCGATTGGTTTCCTCTTAAATTTCTTTTTTCTTTTGAGCAAGTACTTTGCTCTTCTAATGGCAAAGGGGACATGTTATAATCTGTAAACATTTGGTCGGTGTACCCTTCCGCAATATGTATGAATACGGAGTCATAGGCTCTTGAATAGAAATATTTACCTTGCCAAAGTACACCCTGCCATCAAAACATTCCTGACTTTTATTGAAAAAGACGAAATTCGTTCTTGGGTGTCAGGCTGGGCTTCATAATTTAAATATCCGTTCTTGAAGCCATATTATCAATTAGACAACTACATTTTACATGTGTAGCGAATGTCGTTCAGTACAAATAGGTTGTAGTGCGTTCAGACATCGGTGTGAGTCTATATGGCACTACACTAAGTTGGAAATGTAATTATCTATTTTTCTTCAGATTTAAAGTCCCCCATAGCCGTTAAGTTGTGTGAACGTAAATATTTCATTTGGGAACCCCGCATTAAAAAGCGTTAACATTTCCTGTTTACATTCACACTGCACATGCAAGAACTACCCTTTGATGACAGACAGTAACAAACAGTCAGAATTTCCTGTTACTTGCTTTCTGCATTCTAAATTCGGACCCCCCCCCCCCCCCCCTCAATAACTTTAACCTCCCTCGAATTACCTACGGTAGCAAATTTGCGATTCGTTGATACTTCATGACGCGTCCTGTCGACTGATCCTTTCTTTTAGTGAAGATCTGCCATAATTCCTTTTTCTCTTTAGTTCTATACAGTACCTCCCTATTAATTATCTGATACACCCATCTAATATCGAGAATTCTACTGTAACAACGTATAATTGAAGTTTCACGATATATATATATATATATATATATATATATATATATATATATATATATATATATATATATATTGAGATAGTTGACAATTTTCAATCAGAGAAAAATCCAGTCTGAATGGTTGCACAAGGAATATTATCGGTTCTAATGTGTCGGTGTCGACTAATCTGTATTGCACCGCAAAGCTCCTGCGAAGACGTAAATTTAATGTACACTGCTTTTGTAGGTGATTGTCTTGGCCGCCTGCGTGGCAGTTGCTTGCAGCCAGGAGACGCGAGAGAAGCGCGGCCTCCTGGGGGCGGGAGTTCTGGCCGCCCCCGGCGCTGTGTTAGCGCCGCGCGTCCTCGCCGCCCCCACCATAGCCGCCGCCCCCATCGTCGCCGCCCCCGCCATCGCCCACGCCCCTCTTGGCGTGGGGCTGGGCTTGGGTCACCCCATCATCGGTTGAACCGCTTCTAACTAGTCTATATGTGTCTGTGTGTACTGCGTGTGTATAAATAAAATCTCTGTAGCCTTATTTAATGTTTTCTTCACTCAACAAACCATTGCATACTTTTTCTACGCCCTGTTGTACATAACGGAAGTGCTTCATAAATCTAGCACTCCTGCTTACTTGTCTGCTCGGCTACCAGCAATCTAGTCACTATGTTCACATGTTTGTATATGTTGAATATTGTCAGATATTGCAGTTTAGCATCAATGTGGTTGTTCTAGAGAGTGTTGTTCATTACATACATACCTGAAAGTATTTAAATTCATTTCTCAGTGAAGTTAAGAATACATATTGATAAGCCAAATCGCAGGTTCGAATCTTGCTTCGGGCATGGATGTGTGTGATGTCCTTAGGTTAGTTAGGATTAAGTAGTTCTAAGTTCAAGGGGACTGATGACCCCAGAAGTTAAGTCCTGTAGTGCTCACAGCCATTTGAACCATTTGAACCATTTGATACGCCAAAACACTATGACTACTCTTCTGAAACAGTGTTGGTCGAACTTTTGGACGCAGTAAACCGGCGACTCGGTTTGATAAGGATTCGAGACGTCCTCTGTGCGTTTGCACAGGTATGTTTGACCAGATGTCCAGGCACAAGTCACACGTTTCACATAAATTACGGGCCAATGGTTTGTGTGAGCTGAGCTAGCGCCCGATAGCGTCCAAGATGTCTGCCATCAGATATAGATCAGATTAATTTTTGGCCAAGGTAACACTCATCAGACCATTGTAACACGATTGTGATCTTATGACAGTGCCATCTTGCTCGGAGATAGCGTAGTCATCAGGGTAGACATCAAGAGCGGAGAAGGTAGTACGCAGTACCACTCACGTAGTCCATAGCTATTACGGTGACCTCGGATACTCCCATGAAAGCCGAGATTACATCAAAGGAAAGCACTAGATGAGACATGCTTGTAGTCTATCAATGATGTTATGATATCGCCACATTAAACAAATGGTAAAAGAAACCATAGCAAAACTAGAAAGGGAATTACAATTCATTCATAAGAAACAAAAACATTCAGGTTTACCAACGACTTTGTAAATCTGTCAGACAGCAACGGACATGGAAGGTCAGTTTAACTCTCTAAGAGAGTTTATAAGATCACCGAAAGGAAAACAAGGGTAAACCATTGCCGATAAATTAAAGACATGATATTGAGGGAATTAGATTAAGAAAAGAAGGTACTAAAAGTTGTAGAAAGGCCATGCTATTTGGACTATAAAGTAACTTGTTACGGCAGAAATAATGATATAAACTGTAAACTAGCTATAGCAAGAAAAGCTTCCCACAAAAACTACGTTAACTTGGAAAATACACTGACGGAATAAAAGTTGTAACATCAAGAAGTAATGGTGCGACACAAAAGAAATTTCCTAAGCCTGTTTCTACACCTGAAACATGATTTCTATTCGAGTTTTGTCCCACTCGCATAAGACTAGAGATGGTAAAGACACTGACGACACAAATAAGGTATGCTTTAAACACACGCTGTAACGTTCGAGAGCGTTAGTTACATCTGAGATTGGGCAAGGTGAGTTGATGTTACTCAAGAATGCCCTTACGGCGACTAAGACGCTGTTATCAACACCTCACCGAGTTTGAAAGAGGTCTTCTAATAAGGCTACGAGAAAGTGATTGTTCCTTTTGCGATATTACAATAATACTTGGCAGGAATGTAGCCACTGCACATGATCCCTGGCAACGTTGGTCACGAGAATGAACGGTTGAAAGATGACCTTGCTCCGGGTGGCCACATGCCAGTACTGAGAGGGAAGACCATCGTGTTCAGCTTATGGCTATTGTGCCGGTACTGCATCTACAGCAGCAGTTTTAGCCGCAGTTGGTACCGTAATGACACAAAGAACCGTTACAAATCGGTTACTTCATGGTTAGCTCTGAGCCAGACGCCCTGTATCGTGCACTCTACTGACCCAAACCACCATTTGCGAGAACTCAGGGTGGAGGCCTATTGTGTTTTCTGATGAAAGCTGGTTCTGCTTCGGTGTCAGTGATGATCGTGTACTGTTTAGAAGGTGGCCAACCAGTCTGCGTGCTAGACATACTGAACATACACCTGGAGTTATGGTGGTGGAGGAGGAAAAGCACTCTCGTGGGCACCACATCCATCCAGACTACAAATCTGTTCGTCGATCTGGTGATTCGACCAGCTGTGTTGGCGTTCATGAACAGCATACCAAGGGGTGTTTCCCAACAGGATAACGCTCGATCGTATACCACAGTTGTAACACAGCATGCTCTACAGAGTGACGATATGTTACCTTGGCCTGCTCGATTACCAGATCTTTCTCCGATCGAGCAAGTGTGGAACATCATCAGACGACACTCCTGGGCCATCCACAAACAGCATTACCGTCCCTGTATTGATAAATCAAATGCAACACTCATGGATTCCATCCCACGAACTGAGCAACTATACAACACAATACATGCACGTTTACATGCTTGCATTCTACATTCTGCCAGTTACACTGGTTATTAATGTACCAGCAGTTAATATTTGCAATGGATTATCTCGTGAAAGTGTCTCGTATGACATTGTAGCGTGTATCCTTGATTCTAACGTGTGTCCTGCCATCTGTGGATCTTATTGTCAGCCAGCTTTGCCAGTGCTGTAGTCCCACACTTTATATATGAACATCCACGGAAAGCTGTCTCAACGATCCCTCCGATATTTACTTCCACATAAGCTTAACGACAGTGTGCTTTGGGCCCTTTGGAATACCTATGGAACATGAAACTAGCATTTATTGCATTATGCACGTAGAATTTTGTAACTGGAATTGTATATAGTGTAGAAATTCCACAAGAACGGTGTCTTTCCTCTACTGGAATTCAATTCGGTTACACAGATTATGAATTTTGTTATTAATTGCAAGAAGATTGCAACCTGACTTCCTCAAAAGACCGAATAATTATATGGGTATGACTTCCACACAAGTTTACATTAACAAAGTGAACTCATAATAGTTTATACCTAAATATATGTGAAATAATTCTTTCTCAATGAAGTTATAGATTCCATTCCATATTTTAATACGCATTACTTATTCTACGGGAAATGTACGACTTTGTGACTTATTTTTCAATACAAACAACACTGTCGTAGTTTTCGTATAGAAATAATTTAGGACTTCCAAGGACTGCCATAGCTAGGTATACTCCAAAACTAAACATAGCGCATTATAGTGCTTTAATATCGTTACTTTTAAGGAAAGGAACATTTTGTGATCAAACAGCGATTGAGAGGACGGGCAGGTTTCGTGCATGTAATGGTTCACGAGTTACTTCAGAACTAAAGAATTGCAGAGTAGCTGGGAAGTGGCGAGAGAGAAGCTAATGTACCTTCAACGTCTGGTTCGATCATGTATGATTTTATAACATAAATACATTTTAAAATAGCAGAAAAGTAAAATCCACTATTCGCTGAATGCTGATAATTTTAATCATATTTCGGTAGTGTAACTTGCTATCGTGCAGATATTCGTTATCATTTTTCTGTCTCATCAACTTACAGAAAAGGTGCCGCCGAGTTCAAGAAGTATAGAATCAGAAGGACCGTAGTTTGAGGTAGCTCCTGGAATATATACTGGCAAATCTAGCTCAAAAATCCATTGACTCAACGGAAAACAGACGGCGACGTATAGCAGTAATGACACCCAAGCTTGCAGCTGAAATTGAGAAATGTGGGATCAGTGGCAGAGAAAGCGTTCACATAGTGATAGCTACAATCGAAGCTCAATATATCCAAATTTTAGTAGCCAACGGGACAGCTATTCACAATTTCCGAGAGAAATTTCTAGGAAAAGACTACTGAAATGGAGAACCAGTTTAAGGATGAGACACTGAAAGCTACTGCCTTCCATTGGGATGCTAAATTACTATCAGTAGTAACAAGTAACGATGCAGCAGAAAGTCTGCCTGCGGTTATTTCAGATTGTGGTACTGAACAACCTTATGGGATTCATGCATATCAATCTGAGACTGGGAAAGGCGGGCTACTGCGTAGCACGATATTATTCATAAATGCGATTTTCTGTTCTGTGCTAAAATATTAGTTGGATTGAAGACTTGTTCTGCATCAATATCTCTTGTATTTATTCTACAGGTGTCACGTGCATGGAACCATTCTCAAAAGTGTTGTTGAAGGAAAGACTGATTGAAGAAGGAGAGGTCAAAAGTAAAATTATTTAAAAATTGCACAGCCGTTGGTGAGGAATCGTTTGTTAATAAATGTGAAAGTGAAAGTAAGTGCTACAAAGTCAAAGACACTTAATTCATGTCGATTTGTATACAATACTCGATTTTGTTCAAGATATTATACGAGAACACTAAGGTAGAGTGATCATTGTAAATTTAGTTGTGGAGCATATTTTTGGGCCACTGAAGCCATAAATCACGAAAGTAATTTTTTGATTGAAAATGTTTGTGTTCCTCGACGAATTTGAATTATTCCTATAATGATTATACAGTTTACAATATTTGCATTTTTGATCATAATTTGTTTTCTAATTTAACAATGGCTATTGTCAATGCACTGGATCATGAGGCCGTAATATCACACGAAAATATTAAAATGGCTATAGTAAGAATCGGTCAAATCCCAGAAATAATCAATAATGGGCTCAAAAATAATTTATATTTCCATCACATTTGACTTGAGTAACAAATTTCTTAAGAGACGTCGCTCTCTGTGACTTAAAACTAAGGATTTCATCACCTAGTTATACCTAGTCTATAAACTATGTAACTAGATGCTTTGAACTATACCACAGCGTGTGGCGTCAAGTTGATGGATGACTGCAATAGGTAACTTACAAAAGAAAAAAAAATCTTCACCACTCTTCTTTAGCACCACATTTCTAAAGTTTCCCTCCTCTTCTTGTCTAAACTGTTTATCATCCTTGTTTTATTTCCACACGTGGCTTAACTCCATACAAATACTTCCAAAAAAGACTTCTTAACGGTTACCTAAATTCGATGTTAACAAATTTCTTTTCTTCGGAAATGCTTTCCGTGCCATTGACACTGTAGATTTTATGTACTTTCTTCTTTGGCCATCATCAGTTACTTTGGTGACAAAATACTAAATCTCATCTACTACTTTCAGAGTCTCGTTTAGTAATCTAATTCCCTCACTACCAGCTTTTCAATTAGACTACATTCCATTATCCTTGTTTTGCCTTTGTTGATGCTTCTCATATCCTCCTTCCAAGATACAGTCCGTGCCGTTCAATTACCTTTACAAGTCCTTTGCTGAATTTAGAAGAATAACAATGTCATCGCCAAACCTCCAAGTTTTTATTTCTTCTGCCTGTATTTTCATTCCTGCTCCAAATTTTAATTTTGTTTCCTTTACTGCTTGCTCAAAGTACAGACTGAGTAACACAGGCGACAGGCTACAACCCTGTATCACTCCGTTCTGAACCACTGCTTCCCCTTCATGCTCCCGATTCTAATAAGTGTCCTCTGATTACTGTACAAGTTTTTAACAGCCTGCCGTTCCTTGCATTTTACCCGAACCACCTTAAGAATTTCAAAAATGGTATTCCAATCATCACGGTCAAAAGCTTTCTCTCTACAAATGCTATAAACGTCGGTTTTCCATTACTTAACTGATCGTCTAAGATAAGTCGTAGGGCCAATACAATCTTGTGTGTTCCTACATTTCCCGAAATCCAAACTGATCTTCCCCGAGGTCAGTTTCTACCAATTTTTCCATTCTTCTATACAGAATTTGTGTTAGTAGTTAGCAACCATAACTTATTAAACTGATAGTTCGGTAATATTCACACCAGTCAGCATCTACTTTCTTTGACGTTGGAATTATTACGATCTTCTTCAAGTCTGAGGGTATTTCGCCTTTCTCATACATCTTGTGCAGCAAGAGTTTTGTAATGACTTGCTCTCCTAAGGCTGTCACTAGCTCTAACGGAATGTGTATTACTCGTGGAGCCTTCTTTCGGCTTAGGTCATTCAGTATTTTGTCAAATTCTTCTCCCACGATCATATCTCCCATCACATCTCCATCTGTGTCCTCTTCCATCTCTATAAAATTGCCTTCAAGTTTATATCCCTTTTTATAGAACCTCTATACACGTCTTCCTCATTCCAGCATTACCTTCTTTGCTTAGATGGTTTTCCGCCTGAGCTCTTGATGTTCCCACATCTGCTTCTCTTTTCTCCAAAGAATAATTTTCCTGTAGCTACTATCTGTCTTTCCTCTACTCAGATATGCTTCTAAATCCATATGCATCTCAGTCCTTATCATTTGGGTACCAAATTACATGAAACTCATATTTTCGTGCAATAAAAACAAACTATGGCTTATCACAAAGAAAAACTAATTTTGAAAAATAAGAGCCATCCTAATGCGACGCTATTTTTGAGAGAAAAGTATGTGTGAAGCTCTGAGCAGGAATGTTATTGGAAGTGTTCTGGCCAACCTTGGCGATAATAAAGAGTTTTTCAAAAATATGGGTCCTGTTTAGCTAACCTGAATTTCACAACATAGAAATGGGACTTGAAGAGTTTAAATATCTAAGGAAAGATAAAGGTGCAGAGTTTTGTTTTGTTAGCCATTAGTAGCGTATCTTCGCAGCAAAGTAACAATGGGGGACGCAATGAATGTTTATAGTCTGTGTGAAAAAAAGAAGAAACAGTCTCTGAAACATTGTCCATTCTTTGGTATGTAGACTGTTCATTCACAGTTTATACTTCGTGAACTATGAATCAATTAAACTGGATCCATTATTTGAATAACCCTGTATTTTATAATTTGATTTAGAAGAAGTTCCTCAGTCTAGTCAGTAGCAATTAAAGATACTGGATGGAAAAAATCTTGAAGTTATGTTTGTAGGAGGTCAGCGATGACGAAACACAGTGCTTCCTTACAGTTTTGTCCTCAAAAGTTTACTGCATAGGACATCAGCGTCATCATATTGTGCCTCCAGCTGATAATGAATTGCAGTAAGATAATTTTTTAGGGAGTGCCCAGCATTGGACCGTTATTTTAGGAAGTCGGTGCTTAGGGCCAAACAACGGATTCAGTGGTTCATGGGATTTCTGAATGGCAAATATGATTGCTGGGCTTTAGCGTTTTAGATGCGTGTGTGACAGTTTGTTCATGCTGATCAGCGCATATTGAGAGGAGTCGATGGCCTGAATTATGCGTTCTGTCAGGTCGTAAATCTGCAGAAAAGTAGCTGACGTTACATATCGCTATAATTTTTGAAAACCCGGCTGACACTGCTGTGAGAATTTATATTTCGCGCCATTCTTACGTAAATAGTTACGTGGTCTGGCGATCTCGATGGCGTTTGATATAAATTTAGAATAGTAGTTTCCAGGGAACGGCTGGAGGTCTTCTAAGTTGGTGAGCACATAATATTTTTCTATGGAATTCGTAATTTTGTCGATGACACTTTAGCGCATTTTATGGAACCTCTGTACGTAGTGTCACATACCAATATATCATCTAGATGGTTTGCCCCCTCGCCCCCCCCCCCCACTTCAAAAAAGGAAAAAAAGCATTGGAAAGTTATTAGTCCACTAGAAACTCTGAATGATATACAGTACAAATGTTTTGTTAGCAAATATGAATGGGGCTAGCTGTTCGTTTAGCAGCAATTGAAAATGTGCTTTGGGTAAATAAAGTTTAGAGAATAACTGGCCACCCTTTTCTGGCCTTGAGATGGGACTGACGTCAATCTCTGACTCTGCATTATGTTTACTTTAAAATCACCTCAGAGGGAACTATTTGGACTGTACGAAATTACCAGTGGTGATGTCTATTGACATGATGTGTTGTGTAAGGGGATGTTTTGTTGCACCAGACTACCTAGTTTCGTCTCGAGGGCATCGAACAATGCTACCGGCAGAGATCTAAAGTAGATAGATGCTGAAGGAGATTTTAATTGAATCTGAAGAGTATAATTATTTGTACCCCCTAAGACTGTTGGAAATAGACCTGAATATTCAGTGCATGGTGAAAGATCATTAAATGGTACTACTGCTGATATGTACAATGATGAAGGTTTCTCCTACTTCTAATGCTTAAGATGGAGAAATGTCCACACCAAACATGTTTTATGGCTGAGGTGATACCACAACTAAGACAATAACCGAATGAGCGACTTCCTTATCCAGTGACGTTATTCCGCATTTACCACGCAAACCTATGCAGTGTTTGCTGTAGGACAGTAACCTGTGTGGGGTTAGCTGAATAGGTGCGGAACCGATTCGGTTGTGTTTCCTCATTTGTGATAGAAACTGATGAATCTGTATCAATAAGGATTTTTATAAGGTGGTTGTTACTCGTACATATGAGAGAAAGCCTTTAACTTCTGTGGTTGTGCTGTGACAGGGTTAAGTTGTGACTCTGGAGTGTTTACGCTAAGGTGATATTGTTGGTGCCAAATGATGCGGCCTTTGCAAACTTCTGCCACATATTTCTTTACACCATGCGCATAGCGTGTTTTTTTATGAGGCTATTTCTTTGTAGTCCAAAGGAGACAGTTCTGAAGAAAAAATGTCTCATAGGCCTTATCTATCCTTATCTATACTTTGCGTGACATCAACTACTACTACAGTGCTCGGGGTACTTAGTTATTGGAATAAATGGTAAGTGCTGCATGTATAATAACCTGACTAGGAGTATGAGGATCATCTGGATCAGTGCAGATGTCCATCAAAAGTATATCCGGCAGAAGTCTGTTGAAGCCACAGGATTCATCACCAACAGCTTGAATACGAATCCAAAATAGTCTAGGCAACCAGTAAATATGCAAGCATTTGACACAGCCAGAAACGAGCAGACATGCACAAATTCATCTTCCAGCCTGTCTGCCCCTGTGTCCACCATAACCATCAAAGCAGCTCAGCCTGGTGCAATGGAGACACAAGAGTACATGTGTATTCCAGCGAAGCGATTAAAGCTGGCGAACTTGGGTTTCCTCAAGCCTGGCAAACTTCACGTGACCAGCTCATACTGCTGCGCCTGCCGATACGTTGCGCTATCCATCCCAGCAGACTACAGGGAAGCCAGATATATGTTTGAGTAGGTAGTATCACTGCAGCTTAATTATCATAACGCACTGCAGCTCAATTATCATAACGAAAATAACCAAATGAAACTTTTAGGTGATTGAGGAGAAATTGAGAATTGTAGAATGTTTAACGGCCAGGAAACAGAGCCCAAATCTAGCAAGATAAAAGTTTTTGTGCGTGTATGAGGCAACTTCAAAAAAATTTGAAGGGTCTTGCAATGCGAACTGGCTTTCCACATTCTGGTGGTATGCAATGTAGTGTGAAGAAACCTACGCATGAAAGAAAATCTTCTTCTTTCAGATTTGTACTTTTTAAATCATCATCATACGAAAAACGAACTACGTGTTGGCTAAAATGCATGTGGGGAATCTAGAGTGAACTATTTTGGTCACTCGGAATGAATTCAGCGAACCCGCAATCACATCCTGGAAAAAGTAATTAAAACTGGTGTAACTGGGGACATATTTGGCTGAAAGACACTAAGGTCACTGAGCTAGAATTCGAAAATCGACTTTAGTACGTTTTGCGGCACAATACACATCCTTAGGTTCTAAGTGAAAATGATCATGACTTTCAGAGATGGCTCTGCTAACCACAGAAAACATGTGTTAGAGGTGACCTGATAGCGGCTCGAATTCAGAATAGTCAGAACTACTCGAAAGACGGCGAAGTTGTAGAGAAAACCGTTCATATCGAAATAAATAAATAAGACCGTAATATGCAGAAAAGGAAAATAAAGAATTAATAAAATCCACAATTTCCTGGTCTACAATGATCCAGAATGAATATATTTCATTGAGCCTCGCTTTTTCATACTCGGGTAAAGAAAGACTTTTCATCAACTTCCGAACACTACTCACAACAATACAATGAAACGAAACAGAATAAACCGCTACGTAGCGTAGCTCAGCGGACTAACAGGCATGCATGGACACGCTAAAAGCAGAAAGTGCGCACGTCTGGAGACGAGCGAGCCAGCGAAGTCAACGGCGAGGTCAACCGCCGACCCGGTGCTGCTTTAACGTAACTTACACCAGCATCACAGATGTCTGGCCATCGTCCGGTGCTGAGGATGAGAATTCAAGGTCGAGTATGTTCCCATTAGTTCCGATGCACTTTAGAATTTTACCATGTCCATCTGGATTCCAGAATGCTAATCACTGTGTACCATGTCCGTGACACCAAATGTTATTCTACATGAATTTCCTTATCAAATCGGAACATTTTAATGTTTTAAACACTTTAACAAATAATTCCCCATCGGTTAAAGGCTGTTAGTCTCCGCCTGTGGCCAACTAGCAAGAAACTATACCAAAATAGAGAAGAAAACCAAACAATCCATTTTATCAAACATCTCTATACAAAACAATCTATTTTATATGTTCTCCACGTTGTCATAGAAAAACCGCGACTAGTAATGAAACAGATATTTGACCATTTAATGATCTGAAACAGTAGATGAATTCAATTGCAACAAACGACAGGGCGTAGACAATTTTTTGGATCGTTTTTGCAGAATAGAATACTTCACGCACTGTGAAAACTAGACAAATGAAATAGAAAAGGTTTAAAATTTAGAGTAACAATTTGCTTCCAACCCCACAAAAAATATCAAACTGTTAGAACATAATATCAAGTGCATACCTCATATCTCACAAATTTCCCAAACATTTTTAACTCATATTTTAAAATAGATGTTCACCAAAAGTTTTCTTTTTCCCTTAAACAGTGCAAATTACAAATATGTCGTACAAGGGCGACCAAATTCGCGAAGATGAAAAAATCTTTTCGGACAAAATGAGAGACAAAAGTATCTGTCTACATGATATATTGTTTATGGCTGCAAAACATACAACGAAAGTATGTTCGTTACACTGCAGACGAGATAACGTTTCCTTTCATTGAAGCAGCAACCGTAAAAGCATTAAAATTTTAACATGTGTGTGTAGACGTGTTGGGTTTGTAAAGCTTTTCGGTTGCGGTGTTTGAATACACTTCATATCTGAGAAGTCGTTGCTGTAATATCCTCACAACACTTAGCCACTAGTTTTCAATAACTCTCAAATTCGTAATCCGTAGAAATAATCCACGCTTGTACATACAGTAGGGTGGCAAAGCATCGCTTCCAAGCGCAAGATAGAAATTTTAATCAGAATATCAGAAGTATTTTGCAATTTTAAAATACTCTAGCACTGACTTATAGTAGGCTGTAGTTAGCAGTAATGACATTTCGTATTCATAATGATATTACTACCATCGAACAGAAGAACTTTTCTTCTCCTTTGAATCAGTGACTGCTACTGTAGTTCATTTTTGTATTTATATAACTGATGTTGCTGATAAAGTTGCGTTATTTACGAGTTTCTGGTTTATAGCAAGTTTTCCCAGTAGGTAAACAATGGAGCCGTTCTCAATGTCAAATACTTCCCTATTGATGGGAAAACCCGTTTTTGTTGCAGCCACGACCATGTGGTGTGATATAAAACCGAGGAGACAGCTGCCCTCAGGTTTCAAAATTAATGGAAAAAGTTACGCTCGTACGGCTTCAGATACTGGAAAACTCTTCCATCACTCTCTCTGTGAAGGGAAGGCGCTTTACAAGCGAGCTTGCTAATACACGCTCATCCACCTCCGATTATAGATCCCGCTAATTAACAGTGAAGTTACTGCCTTCCAAAGTACCAAGGAAATAGAAATATCCTTCTCTGATGTTAATATTCGTTCCACAGCTCATCTTTTCAAATTTAAAGTAATTGGGTACTGAGTATCGGCTGAATCACGGATACATTAAAAAGTTACAAGGAAACCAAGTTTGCAAACAGACTCTTTTGAGCTGTGTAATCAGAATTTTACTTACGTATGTAAATATTAGGTATCTCGTACCTGGCATACTTCTACTGGGCCTGCATGTAAGGGTCTAGTGGAAGTAAAATTTCAGTCTCAACGTCAGCTAAGATATCGCGGGGAAACTCCTTTATAAAACACTTCCCAAATGAAAAACACGTACAGCTGAAATGGAATGCACTCAGTGTGCAACTTAGAAAGTTAAAGCTGCTTGGCGAACGAAACCACGATATGAAACCCTTCCCTTCGAAGCAGAGAACGATTCTATCAGAGGAAAGCAAAGTTTGGTGCAGTGCTGATATGAAATGACTTCTAGCATAACAGGAAAATTTAATGTTTTAACTGAAATACTCAAGATATGGACAGCAGAATATGGACAGCTGCCAACATGTGTAAGGTAAAAGTAGATATCCTCCGAGTAGTGAAGCAACTTAAATCACTTAATAAAAGCAAGTCTTCTGGTCCTGACTGTATACCAATTAGATTCCTTTCACAGTATGCTGATGCAATAGCTCCATAATTCACAATCATATACAACCGTTCTCTCGACGAAAGATCCGTACCCAAGGACTGGTAAGTTGCACAGGTCGCACCAATGCTCAAGGAAGGTAGTAGGAGTAATCCACTGAATTCTAGGCCCTTATCATTAACGTCGATATGCAGCAGGAACATATATTGTATTCGAACATTATGAATTACCTCGAAAAAAAAGGTCTATTGACACACAGTCAGCATGAATTTAGAAAACATCGTTCTTGTGAAACACAAATAGCTCTTTACTCGCATGAAGTGCTGAGTGCTATTTATAAGGGATTTCAAATTGATTCCGTATTTCTGGATTTCCGGAAGGCTTTTGACTCTGTACCACACAAGTGGCTTGTAATGAAATTGCTTGCGTATGGACTATCGTCTCAGTTATGTGACTGGCTTCGTGATTTCCAGTCAGAGACGTCACAGTTTGTAGTAATCGACGGAAAGCCTTTGAGTAAGACATGTGATTTGAGGCGCTTCCAAAAGTAGTGTTATAATTCCTTCGCTGTTTCGTATCTACATAAACAATTTGGGAGAGAATCTGAGCAGCCGACTTCAGTTGTTTGCAGATGACGCTGTCGTTTTTCGACTAGTAAAGTCATCAGAATGTCAAAACAAATTGCAAAACGATTTAGAAAAGATATCTGTATGGTGTGAAAATTGGCAATTGACCCTAAATAACGAAAAGTGTGGGGTCATTCATATGAGTGCTAAAAGGAATCCCTTAAACTTTGGTTACACGATAAATCAATCAAAACTAAAGGTCGTAAATACAACTAAATACCAAGGAATAACAATTACGAACAACGTAAATTGGAAGGAACACATAGAGAAAGTTGTGGGGAACGCTAAACAAATATTGGGTTTTAATGGCAGGACACTTAGAAAGTGTAACATATCTGCTAAAGAAACTGCCTATAGTTAGCTCGTTCGTTCTCTATTAGAATACAGCAGTGCTGTCGGGGATCCTTATCAGATAGGACTGACGGAGTACATCGAAAAACTTCAAAGAGGGGCAACACGTTTTGTATTATCGCGAAATATGGAAGAGAGTGTCACTGAAATGATACAGGTTTTGGGATGGACATCATTAAGACAAAGGCGTTTTCCATTGCGGAGCAATCTTGTCACGAAATTCAAATCACCAACGTTCTCTTCCGAATGCGAAATTATTTTTTGACGCCGACCTACATACGGAGAAAAGATCATCATGATAAAATAAGGGAAATCAGAGCTCATACCGAAAGATATAGGTGTTCTTTCTTTCCACACAGTATACGAGATTGGAATAATAGAGAATTGTGAACGTGGTTCTATTAACCCTATGCCAGACAAATGTCATTTGCAGAGTATCAATGTACATGTAGCTGTAGATGCACATATTCAACCACTGTATTTTTTTTCCGAATTGTATCTTTGTGTGATATTTATAAGGGGTCGATGTAGCTGTCTTTTTTTTGTTTTTTTTTTTTTTTGTGAAAATGAAACATATACAATATTAAGAAGAATTATAGTTTTCTTAGTTCTCTGTAAACCGTCTTATCTAGTACCAGAATTGTCTTCGAGAGACATCACAGGCGACTTCCTTCTCATTATTTCTAATATTTTATTTATTTTCTTCCGATTAACAGCAATCAACGCCACTTCTCTATTAGAATAATTGATAGGTAGATGTTTACTATCAACTGTAGAATTCTCGATAGTCCGAGCTGTTATGCGAAAATGAATACGTTTATGCAAACGCGTTTCATATAGTCCCGAAAATCACATAATGATCCTTCAACTTTTCGGCAGCAATCCATGTGGAACCCTATAGTGGGCACACACCAGTTGCAATCGTTTTAGGGGTTCCTTCTGTTGGCAGTGGGAAAGGTGTCTTTTGAGCGACGAGTGTCTCGACTGTTGTGGACGAGGTTAGGCAATACGAAGTCTAAGAGTGCACCTTCTAAGTTTATTTGATTTGATGTCATGCTTTCAAGCTACTTTGGTCTTGCTGTCTCATATACACTCCTGGAAATGGAAAAAAGAACACATTGACACCGGTGTGTCAGACCCACCATACTTGCTCCGGACACTGCGAGAGGGCTGTACAAGCAATGATCACACGCACGGCACAGCGTACACACCAGGAACCGCGGTGTTGGCCGTCGAATGGCGCTAGCTGCGCAGCATTTGTGCACCGCCGCCGTCAGTGTCAGCCAGTTTGCCGTGGCATACGGAGCTCCATCGCAGTCTTTAACACTGGTAGCATGCCGCGACAGCGTGGACGTGAACCGTATGTGCAGTTGACGGACTTTGAGCGAGGGCGTATAGTGGGCATGCGGGAGGCCGGGTGGACGTACCGCCGAATTGCTCAACACGTGGGGCGTGAGGTCTCCACAGTACATCGATGTTGTCGCCAGTGGTCGGCGGAAGGTGCACGTGCCCGTCGACCTGGGACCGGACCGCAGCGACGCACGGATGCACGCCAAGACCGTAGGATCCTAAGCAGTGCCGTAGGGGACCGCACCGCCACTTCCCAGCAAATTAGGGACACTGTTGCTCCTGGGGTATCGGCGAGGACCATTCGCAACCATCTCCATGAAGCTGGGCTACGGTCCCGCATACCGTTAGGCCGTCTTCCGCTCACGCCCCAACATCGTGCAGCCCGCCTCCAGTGGTGTCGCGACAGGCGTGAATGGAGGGACGAATGGAGACGTGTCGTCTTCAGCGATGAGAGTCGCTTCTGCCTTGGTGCCAATGATGGTCGTATGCGTGTTTGGCGCCGTGCAGGTGAGCGCCACAATCAGGACTGCATACGACCGAGGCACACAGGGCCAACACCCGGCATCATGGTGTGGGGAGCGATCTCCTACACTGGCCGTACACCACTGGTGATCGTCGAGGGGACACTGAATAGTACACGGTACATCCAAACCGTCATCGAACCCATCGTTCTACCATTCCTAGACCGGCAAGGGAACTTGCTGTTCCAACAGGACAATGCACGTCCGCATGTATCCCGTGCCACCCAACGTGCTCTAGAAGGTGTAAGTCAACTACCTGGCCAGCAAGATCTCCGGATCTGTCCCCCATTGAGCATGTTTGGGACTGGATGAAGTGTCGTCTCACGCGGTCTGCACGTCCAGCACGAACGCTGGTCCAACTGAGGCGCCAGGTGGAAATGGCATGGCAAGCCGTTCCACAGGACTACATCCAGCATCTCTACGATCGTCTCCATGGGAGAATAGCAGCCTGCATTGCTGCGAAAGGTGGATATACACTGTACTAGTGCCGACATTGTGCATGCTCTGTTGCCTGTGTCTATGTGCCTGTGGTTCTGTCAGTGTGATCATGTGATATATCTGACCCCAGGAATGTGTCAATAAAGTTTCCCCTTCCTGGGACAATGAATTCACGGTGTTCTTATTTCAATTTCCAGGAGTGTATTTCCATTTAATGTTGAAAAGCTATCACGATTGCAGTGTGTGATACTTTGTCTTCACTCTTCATCGATGCGTTGTATCTTACCCCTTCCCCATCACCACTTTCTCTGAACTGACTTCTTCTTCTACTATTACTACTAATACTACGAGGCCGTGCTGAAACGAAATGGCTCCGAATTTCATATGTGAAAACTCTCAAAGTAAAACAAACGTAGTTACCATTCTACGTCTTTATTCTTCAAGTCAAAATATTTATGTCTCAACATAGAC
Organism: Schistocerca americana; assembly: GCF_021461395.2. Classification (NCBI taxonomy): domain Eukaryota; kingdom Metazoa; phylum Arthropoda; class Insecta; order Orthoptera; family Acrididae; genus Schistocerca; species Schistocerca americana. The sequence goes on from NC_060119.1 coordinate 936,826,064, forward strand.
TCCTTGGCGACGATCGCTATTCTCCCGATGAGACACCAGTTTGTTGATACCGTCACTGCAAAACGACTGACTTTGCTCACCTCTGCTTGCACCGCTTCGTCACTATCAAAGTGAAATCGTCGAAGATGTTATTTAAGTTTGGGAAACAACTGAAACTGAACGGCGTCAAGTAGGGATAGTGTGGATGTTGATCGACGACAGTGAACCCAAGGCGTCGGATTGTTCCAGAGCCCGCATCTCGTGGTCGTGCGGTAGCGTTCTCGCTTCCCACGCTCGAGTTCCCGGGTTCGATTTCCGGCGGGGTCAGGGATTTTCTCTGCCTCGTGATGGCTGGGTGTTGTGTGCTGTCCTTAGGTTAGTTAGGTTTAAGTAGTTCTAAGTTCTAGGGGACATATGACCACAGCAGTTGAGTCCCATAGTGCTCAGAGCCATTTGAACCATTTTTTTTATTGTTCCAGATGTCGCAGCGCTCTATGTGGTCTGGCATTGTCATGCTTCATCTCTGCACGAATTCAAAACTGGATTACAAGACGCTGCTTCTCACGCACCGACATAGTTACAAGCACGTTACACACCGCCATGTTTCACGCTACAATTCGAAGCCCTTAAGCGGCAGAGGACTACAAATACGTAGACATGAAGAATAAATATGCAGAATGTTAACGAAGTCTGCTTTATTTAAAAGTTTTCAAGCGTTTTCGCATAAAAAGTCGCAGTCATTACTCTTCAGCGTGCCTTCGTACTGTAATAATAATCGGATGTTTTCTCCTTCAGGGTATAGTCATCTTTAAACACACCACAAAATTCATTTTTTGGCTTAAAATTTTCTCTGCGGTGGTAACTTTATTGTAGTGTTCACTCCAAGTTTGCCAGATACTCCGTTATCGAGCTACTAGGTGACTTGTGAAAAATCGTCACCGAAAGCCACTCACGGCGGGAAAAATTAGTCGACATCGAAGCCAATTTGGACGACGACCTAAAGGTACTATGGAAATTATGAACGTGCTGGAACTTGAGATCGGGTCAGCCTGGTACAACTTCAGCACAAAAACGGACACAAAGCGTATAGAGCGTGCAGACAAGCGCATGACAGAAGCTACCGCATCTCGCCATACGACCGCCTTGGCCTCGAAGAAGAAGGAGGAAGATCTCCTTTTGGATCTGGAAGGATTGCTGTGTCGTCCAGGGATCATTGAAGAGAAGTATGTTTAATTCAACTGCAATAAGTGTCACCGAAAACATTAAACGCATTTTCTTTCGAAATTGGCTGAAGGCTTAGCTTGAGAACTGCTGATACGATTTGAATTTGATGCCAGGATTCTAAACTGAATTCTCCACCACTGTACACAGACGTTTCGTGATATCTTAAAAAGCCAGTTTTAGTTTATTTTAAATTTTTGGGTGAACAAAATGCCATTTGTTGCAACATGTCACCATTTTGTTGGAGCTTAATATTTTTTTAATTGTGCTATGCGTTCTTATAGAATATACATCTAAAATGACTTATAGAAACTTATTTCGTTATACGAATACGTCCAGATGACGGGCTTCGGGTATTCCCGCTGACGACCAGTGTAGCTGCTGCAACTGCTGGGTTGGATGTGGACATAAAAATGATTTTTTAAAGATAAAAGTGTAAGGAGTAAAACTGTATGTTATATTTAGTAATATTTTTCATTTTAGTAACAAAAACTCACGCAATTCTCCTATGTTTCATGCGTTCAAAAGGGCCTGCACTCTTAAGATAATAGTGGTAATTCGCGAAATTATATTTTCCGAGTATTTAACTTTTTTGACAGTTTCATCTTTGCACACAAACTTCCGATGAGGACACAATTGTCTTAGTCAGATGGATCTTGCGATTGAAATGGTTGTGCTCACTGCATGGGCTGCAACCAGAAGTGGGTGTAGGCAGGGAAGGTAGACTAATGTCCCGTCCACAAAGAGGTCATTAGATACGAAGCACAATCTCGGATTAGGGAAGGGTGGGGAAGTAATCGGCCGTGCCCTTTACACAACAACCATCTCAGCATTTGCTTTAAGCAGTTTATGGAAATAATGGGATACCAAAATTTAGACGGCTGAACGGTCTTCTGAAACATCGTTCTGCCATGCGGCCGGCCGGAGTGGCCGAGCGGTTCTAGGCGCTACAGTCGCAGGTTCGAATCCTGCCTCGGGCATGTATGTGTATGATGTCCTTAGGTTAGTTAGGTTTAAGTGGTTCCAAGTTCTAGGGGACAGATGACCTCAGAAGTCAAGTCCCATAGTGCTCCGAGCCATTTGAACCATTTTTTTCTGCCATGCGAGTCCAGTTTCCTAAAGGGAGCCCCTGTGGACACCGACATCGAAAACGGACACTCTAGCAAAACAAAATCAATTACAATTGCAACAGTAATAACGTCCCTATATCACGTCCACAACGCCAACCATAATATCTGTTGCGATAAACGCAAAACGAATGGTTAAATGACGTATCCTTTCAGGGACAATATTTCAGCGAAATTAAAGGAAAAATAGTAGTACTCATTGACCGAGAAGATGTCCACAAATAATTATTTCATGTAGTTTCAAATCTACTACTCAAACCCAGAAATTAAAATTCGTCGGAAGATAAATAAAATAGTCAATGTAGTTGTAATGGTAGAGTGTTGATATAAAACATATTTATTGACTGAAATACCAAAACCGGGTACGAATACGAGATACAACCCGGATCAATTCCAAATTTTGTTTTAGATAATAAGTAAATAACCGGATTTTCAATAATGAAGTCTCAAAATGCAACAAAAATGGCCTGTGGTGCACGTAATGAGAGCAAGAGTGCGTACGTCATGCAGCCCAATGAACCTGCCACACAGAATGCAACTGTTTTAATACAGACGCAGTGCATGTGTATTCCATCGCAGCAGTTTCGGTAAATAGGTATGATCCCCAACTGACCAAGCCGTCGCAAAGACATATCATGCAACACTTCTTTATTCAGAACCTCAATTTTCTCACCAGAGATGTTCCATCTTTGCACACAAACTTTCCATTACTTTCGTACTGTTACGCTGGATATGTCTTAGGGAACTATGAAAGCCTACAGATCTCTGGATTTAGGACTAGAAAGCCGAGGAGCTCGTAATAAAAGTGAGGAAATTCTTGACAAGATGGGTCTATAAGTGAAAATTTCGAGATTCAGTTTTAAGTTGCTTGTGCTCTACAACTGTAAATTTCACTACTGAATGTCAGATAATAGAAAACACGATTTATTATTGTTATTATTACATCTTGATCATATTTATGAAAGTATTAGGTGACAGTGCACACCAGACACGAACACTGGTACTTAACGAATGTAATTAAATCCGGAATTACTGGTATTCCCACAAAACTATGAACAATTATATATGCTGTATTCTTCGTAGTATTTAACTGAACAGAATTACTTTTTATTTGCGTTATGCAGATCTTGGTGCCTCTCGCGTTCATCTAGAAAAGATAACCTGAAGATGCCTAAATAAGGCGAAACGCGTCGTTGAAAAATAAAAAAGGTAAAATTGCAACCAAGACTGTTTTTAACCAATACTGTTAAGCACTGGTTTGCTGTTATGCCACATATGGACTGAAAGAATTTCTACTTTTTATTTAAGAAGTATTACATTTCTTACTGCGCATTTTCTATTTTTGTGGTTTAATTTTAATTCCATTACAATAATTTAGATGACAGGGTTCTATTAGCACTTACATACGCTTAATTAATACGGCTGAGTAAGCAGGGAATAAATGGTAGTAAAGAAACTTTGTTGAGATATGAAACGTAAAATATCTGGACATCAAATTATAGTAAATCAGCCGGCCGTAGTGGCCGTGCGGTTCTAGGCGCTACAGTCTGGAACCGAGCGACCACTACGGTCGCAGGTTCGAATCCTGCCCCGGGCATGGATGTGTGTGATGTCCTAGGTTAGTTAAGTTTAATTAGTCCTAAGTTCTAGGCGACTGATGACCTCAGAAGTTAAGTCGCATAATGCTCAGAGCCATTTCAACCATTTTATAGTAAATCCTTGAGTAAAATCGTGACATTAGAATGCCTTAACAAAGTAGTGAATGTTATTCACAAATGAAAATTTATTAATACTGGTGTATTTCACTGTTACTCTGCTCACAGTTCGTAGTGAATATACCTTAAGTGACATTAAGACCCATGCTAACTTGTCTTACATATCTTCTATGAACTACGGAACGTAGATTGTAACTGTATCTTTTAATAATAGAATTAATTCAAGCTTAAACTAGAACTGTTGATCACACTGTGTGCCTTTTCACGCTTCCTTATAGACGTGTAATGTAATGTAAAGAACGTAAACGACCAAGCCGTTTTCTCACTCTTAACAAAACTTATTATACCGATCTTTCCCAGCTTGGATACGTTGTATACAATATTGGAAACAGAAGGAAGCTACTTCTACTGTTTCCGTACATCGATAAAGCAGTAGACTGTATAAGCTGACGTTCGTGAATAGCTTTCCCACAATATAATCTTTTTAGCGATTTTTATGCTTTTAACACTTAATTCCTCCTGATTATCTCAGTTCTGGAACACTCATTCGGCACATTTTTACTGAGGAATCACAATTTATATTTTAATCTTTCTAACACACGCATTCTGGCATATTCCTTTCCTATGCTTCTGGCAGTTACTCCTCCTGTTTATACTAGTCTTTAAATCTCATCCAATAGCGTATAATCCAAATATGTTCTCTACCTACTTTTCAAGCCAAGGACATTCTACTTTCGCGAGCGTCCCGTAATGCAGAGATATTCTCGTGTAAACCCAGTGCAATATTGCGTCAGTTGTGACTGCAAGGTCTACATTTCGGTATAATATCTTGGAGGTCACGTTCGACATTGATGCTTTTGTACCTTATCTTTCAGTGTTATTATGTTCTCTTTTGGTTTAAGTTTCAAATAAACTCCAATTTTCTATTCTTTATCAAATGGTTTCTGAAAAGGAATTTTAATTTTGAGATCCATATATTAAGCTATGTTTACGTTAAATATTTTGATGATTTTCCTCGACTCTTCCTCTTAACATGAAAGTTAATGATTTAGATAATGAATGAGAACTATTTCACCACTAATGAAGAGAGTGAACCCTGAAATTAGAGTTTTACTTTGTGTATTTCCTCGAAGATCCCTTGTTTTCATAGCCCCCTGCCTAAATTATGAGTCAGTTCTTTTGTTTGTATTATCTCTAGTAAGAGTCGTAGCCCAACTCTAATGGCTAAGACCGACTAAACCTGATTTTAAAATACAGATTTGTGTGTATGGTATCGCCCATCAAGCTCATTCATTCGTAAAACTGTGCATCTGTGTACAGTCGAAGGTTAATGAAAGTAATGAGTACGAAAGCACAAGTGGCTGCAGAAAAGATACTATGCAACAGACAATTACAAACGACTGATTCATAGTAGACATAAATGAGATAAAAAAAATTGTCAAACAATTTATGGTAACTCATACAGTACTAACGGAGACATATTTATGAAACTACATGTTGCCTTGCTGTCGCACGTTCTTCCCTTCTGTGTCACTGAAGTGCAACTGTGGAATTCCAATGATAAAGACGGCTTTTTGTAATGGGCTTCTTAAAGCGGGTACACCAGCGATGTCCTCATGTTATCTTTGTGAGATGTGCACACTGTTCAGTTCGGCAGTGTTTTAATCGCATTACTGAAAGCCTACATTTACGTTTTGATGACGAATAAAGGCATGAAAGTATAGCAACACAGCAGCGTTAGTTTTGGGTACTGAAACGTCCCCTTTGAACAATTATACATGATTGTGGTTAAACTGACACACAATATTTTTAGAGCAACGCAATCTGACTTTCAAAAATCCCTACAAAAGAATGGCCCTGACTAACAATAGCCTATACGTTTCACAAATCACTTACCTCACAAAAATCTTCGTTACTCGAACTACTGCAATACAGCGAGAGCCACTACTGCCAGCAAAATAAAAGATTCAAACTACTGAAGGCACTAACTACTGATAGGCACAGTTAGCAAAAGAAAGATTTTGATAGAGAACAAACAATGTATTTACCTTAATATTGTTTAAAAGTCATATTATATATATCAGTTCATGACATCCAGTCTTACAAATTTACTCTTTCTTAATGAGACACGTCCAGATCGTCCGTTCTCAAAATTCCGCCATCTCTCTCCCCACATCCACCACTGCTGGCGGCTCACCTCCAACTGCGCAACACTACGAGCTGTTAACATCCAGCTGCCCAACACTACAATGGCAGACAACAATGCAAACTAGCCACAGACTGCACACACCACAGCCAGTGATTTTCATACAGAGCGCTACGTGGCGTTACCAATAAGAAAACCTAAACAGCCTACCTACAGTACTATGACTCTGTAACTTTGTTAACGCTTATTGTTTCAAGTAAATGTTAAGCTTTTTACCAAATGATACCCTATTTATGACTCTATGTGGATCAGCTGGTCTCTGTTATCTGATAGGCGATATTGTTTCTTAGGTGATTTGAGCTGATACAGTCTTTAGATTCGTTAATCTCAGTGGACCCACTGAAGACAGCCACAAGGTTTTACAGGTCTGGCCTCCACTGGTGGTAACACGCAAGCAGCTGTGTGTTTTAAAGTCATATTTGTTAGGTTTTAGCTGCTCGTAGAGGCTTTCTAAAATCGCTAGGCATGTCGACATTACGAAAAGGAATAACAGAGTAGTCAGCTCAGTTGAAGAGGATTTGACGTCCCCAAAACGTGCAATCACAGACGTTGAACAGACAAGCATACGTACAGGGAAGGTAAATGCGGAGAAACATTAGGAAATATGTTCAGGGAAAGACACGAATAGAGGAATTTAAATACACGAAAACTGAAATCAGTAGCAAGCCAGTGTAGTCAGGGCGAAATGTCTACACGAGGTATGTAAAGAAATCGAAACAGAATATTCGTCGAGATGATGCTTCAGCATATGAAAAAGTCAGAACAGCTTTCGGAGTAATTTAAATGACTACTTGTGACAATAAGAGTCAGTGGGAATTCCACTGTTAAATGCAGAGAAGAGACCGGATTGGTGGAAAGAGCACGTTGAAAGCTTCTATGAGAGGGAGGGCTTGTCTGACAACGAATTAGACGAAGATAATGGAATCGATATGGATGACATAGCGGATACGGGATTAGAATTTGAAAGAGCTCTGAGACCTGAGAAAAAGTAGGAAGAAGGGTTAGATAAAATTGTATCGGAATTTCTGAAATCATTGGGAGGTTGGCAACCAAACAACTGTTCAAGTTGATGTGCAGAATCTATGAGATTGGCGACGCACTATCAAACCTTCAAAAAAGTATCATCCACGTACACTCTAAGACAGTAAGAGCCGACATGTACGAGAATTATTGCATATAGGCTGCTAATAAGAGTAATACGCAGAAGATTGGAAAAGAAAACTGAGGACCTGTTAGATAGTGACTATTTTGGATTTACAAAAGGTAAAGGCACCAGAGAGGCAGTTTTGACGTTGCGGTTGATAGTGGATGAAAGACTGAAGAAAAACCAAAACACTTCATAGGATCTGTCAACCTAGAAAAAGCGTTTGACAATTTAAAATGATGAAACGGGTTTCGAAATTCTAAGACAAACAGCACTAAGCCGTAGGGAAAGGCGGATAATGTAAAGTGTGTAGACGAACCAAGAGGACAATAAACCCGGTAGACCTAGAAAGAAATAATCGGATTAAAAAAGGTGTGAGACACGGATGCAGTCTTTCGCCTCTACTGTTCAACATATACGTCGAAGAAGCTATGTCGGAAGTAAAGGATAGGCTCAACAGTGGGATATAGATTCATGATGAAAGAATGACAACGGTAGGATTCACTGGTGACAGTGCTATCCTCAGTGGAAGTGAAGAAGAATTAGAGGGTCTGTCGGATGGAATGGTCTAATAAGCACAGAATATGGATCGAGAATAACCGGAGAAAGACTCTGGCAGCAAGATGTAGAAAAATGAGAGTAGCGAGAAATTTAAAGTCAAAATTTGTGGTCACGAAATATACGAAGTTACGAGACTATGTTACTTTGGGAGCAAAATTACACACAGCGAACGAAACAACGAGGACACTAAAAGCAGAGTAGCACAGGCAGGGAGGGCCGGCCCAGAGAAGTCTACTGCTCTCAAATATTGGCCTAAATTTAACTAACTTAATTTAACTAACGTGATAGATTAAATGCACCTTGGGAGCACAGCGTTGCATGTCAGTGAATCACGAACAGAGGGTAAACCAGAACAGGAAAGAATCGAAGCGCTTTGGATGTGGTGCTGCAGATGGAAGTCGAAAATCAGTTGTACTCAGCAGATGAAGAATGTAGAGTTTGTCTTCGGAATCGGCAAAGAAAGGGACGTAAGGAAAACTCTGAGCCGCGCTGAGTGACCGCGCAGTTAGAGGCGCCATGTCACTCACTGCGCGGCTCCCGTCTGAGGTTCGACTGCGCCCTCGGGTATGGGTGTGTGTGTTGTTCTTAGCATAGGTTAGTTTAAGATAGTTTAAGTAGCGTGTAAGTCTAGGGACCGATGATCTCAGCAGTTTGGCTCCTTAGAAATTCATACACATTTGAAAACACTGAGAAGAAGAATGGATAGGATGGTAGGACATGTGAGAAGGCGTCATGGACTAATCTCCATGATATTAGAGCGAACAGTAGACGGCAAAAATTCTAAAGGAAAACAGATATTTGAAAACATTCAATAAATAATTGAGGACGTAGCTTGCACGTGCTACTCTGAGATGAAGACAAACGCCTCTGAGCACTATGCGACTTAACTTCTGAAGTCATCAGTCGCCTAGAACTTAGAACTAATTAAACCTAACTAACCTAAGGGCATCACACGCATCCATGTACGAGGCAGGATTCGAACCTGCGACCGTAACGGTCGCCCGGCTCCAGACTTTAGCGCCTAGAACCGCACGGCCACTCTGGCCGGCTGAGATGAAGACATTAGCGCAAATAAATAACATGCGGCGGGCCGTATCCGACCAGTCTAATCGGGCGGGGTATTTCGCTCGTTGACCTATACGACGATCCGACCTCCCAAGGAATAGACAATGAAACGGAGTTTGATGCACTGGTTGTGGTATCTGGTATCAACAGCAAAGCGGTACTAATAACGGGAAGTCCAAAGAAACAAGGAAGCGATGCTTATGGAACTAGTCAGTTCGGGAGTAAAGTGACGATAGTGCCGAAATATATTGTTTTACAAACTATTGGTGAGGAACGTAGCGGCTTACGACAGTGCAAAGGGTAGCACGACAGTCTCCGTCTGCTGTGGGTCATCGAAGGCCAACAGCTGTGCCGGCCAACGCCCTACACGTGGTGTCGGTGCAGCTATATAAACCGCACGCTGGCCACTCCACTGCATTCGACACACTTGCGTCTCCCAACTTACAACATGAAGTTTCTGGTAAGTAACATTGTCAGTTCACATCTGAGCCTTTACATTCGTCTTTCATATCAGAGCTAAGAACGGGAGAACAACCACCATTCTGTTAATGTATTCCGTTTCAGTCGACCATTAATTTTTGTTGTTTCTTAACGTTCGTTTTTCTGATACGAACTTGATATAATTACCCTCCTCTGGAGTCGATATTGCCAACGTACGCCTCCTGCAATGGCGCTCGCGTCGGATATAGCTGGTTCGAATCTCGATGGTGGAAGACATTTCCACTGCTACTATTTGGGTGGTGTATGGATAGATGGAGCGTGAATTTCCTGTCCGCCAAACGTTGCTCTAACGTCGTAGATTAAAGGTCAGAACTATCAGCAGTGTCTGATGGAGTAAGACCATTTAAAACTGTTGATGGTGATCCGTCCGTGATAAAAGACAAACAAAACGCCACACCATACTATACTAGTCACCTACAACTCAATACCTACACGAACAAAGGAAGACCCTGTGCGCGGGTCAAGGAAACCCTTTCCGATTACGAATCAGTAGTGCCTGTGTTATGAATAAGTGCGATGCAAAGTTCCCTCGAACAGACATGCAAGTACAAAGGAACATTTGATCATACTTCTTAATAACAGGGGCACTTCTATTTCTTAATTATTCTTCAATACGAGATTCTCGACTCTCAGTAAATATATCCTTCCTGGACGAGAATATGCGTAACGTACGAGTGCAGGCTACGGCACATGGACGACGGTATTTCGAAGTTTGGGTGTCCCCGTGATTTGCGCCCAGATAGCCGAAGCAGTTAAGGCGACAGCTCGTGTAGAGCGGGAAATTCGGGTACGCGTCCCAGTCCGGCACAAATTTTCATTGTCGTCATTATACAACAATGGTGGGCCATATTCACAAATGGGAATACACTTCCTGCTTTTCCGATTTTGCTGCTGAAGCTACTCTGCAGGGTCTCCTTGCCAACAATGCTTAACGACTGAGAGCATTTAATATCTCACAGAAATATCTGTTTCAGACGTGGTCGATAGTATGGAGATTCAGCCAGGTAATGAATCTTTCATTTTGCAGGTGATTGTCTTTACCGTCTGCGTGGCCACCGCCTGCTGCCAGGAGACACGAGAGAAGCGCGGCCTCCTGGGGGCGGGAGTGCTGGCCGCCCCCGGGGCTGTGCTGGCGCCACGCGTCCTCGCCGCCCCCACTATAGCCGCCGCTCCCATCGTCGCCGCCCCCGCCATCGGCCACGCCCCCCTGGGCCTGGGGCTCGGCTTGGGTCACCCCATCATCGGCTGAACCGCTTCATGCTTACACGTGTCTGTGTGTACTGTCTCTCCACAAATAAAGCCTCTGTAAAATAATGATTTGTCTTTTACCTCCTCATACCTTTCTCTTGTCTGGTTGTAGGTCGATGACTACTTCATCCCATGCCCCTGTATTCACTTGCTTTCATCGTTAACAGCCTTTGCCAGCTACAACCAAACACACTTCGTCTGATGTGTTTAGCGTTGATATGAAAAAGTTTGCACTTTGATCTCTCACATCTATGGTTATTTAGACTTCTATGTTATTTTTCATTGTTTGGAATGATTCGTTCGGTTCACATGATACTAAAACCAAAAATACCCTGAGGGTCAGGTCTGCTCTCAGTGACGCAATACTACGAAAATAAACAGCGACCAGAGGACCCATGCGAAATCGCAGTTTTATAGTTTTAAATAATGAAAGTATTTGAAATACGTGTTGCCTTTGGTATTAAGGTAATCGTGGGAACTATGAGAAAATATCTTTAAAAATTAACCGAACGACATGAAATAATAATCATGAATATATGATACACTCTCGTATAAACATTTCCATGTGTCCAAAAATTTGTTTTTACTCCGAATGTTCGTCGCGGATTGTACGACGCAGGAGATTAGCGACTCTCAGAAGGGCCACATATCCTATAATTTTAAGTAGACAAACAATATCGATTACTGTAAGTTCGTTAGGCCATAGGTATATCACAGTTCATGGCGACAATGACAAATACGTTTCTCATTTCGGAAAGTATATTCGTTTAGAAATGTCATCTTGTACGATGGGCAGAGATAATGGACCACCACAGTGGTGACGGCTGTTATCCAAGGTAATGCTGTGTACGAATTATACAGTGAAAATTTGAAACAAATAAAATGGTATTTCTAATATGATAATACGGAAAGGTAGTCTATTATTCGTGATTAATTTGTTAGCTTCGTAAAATATAAGTATGAATCTGGGCATCTATGATGTTCCTGTGATAGTTAAAAATCACTTTTATGTCAAAACGTATATTAATTTTAAATCGGCAAGCAGTGTCAGAGTTCGGTTAAAAAACCTTTCTAGCTATACCACTTTCATCCCAGTACGATTAGTATATGTTGAGAAAAAGGGATGTTGACTTGAGGAATAATATACGTAATGAACAATGTAGTCACACAGTTTTCACTATCAATCTTTCACCCTGCAATGTGTGTTGTTGTAACATCGTGTGTCGATGTGAGAGTCTAACAATTCTCTGACTTTTGTGTAGGCAGATTTTAGTTGCGCTCTCCAGACTAAACTCAAGCATTAAAAATTTATTTCCAAAAACCCATTGAGTTGAGCATCAGCCATTATTTTCGCCCAAGCGTGCTAGGCCAGCTATGTGTGCTGGAGACTTTGTAAGAATCTCAGCAGGTAGGAGAGAAACTCTTGCGGCTGTGAGGTGAGCTATATCTGGATGATACAACTGGTGATTTTATTGACCCAGAAAGGCTATTTTTAGGTCTCGAGTCTCACTTTGGCATGCAGTTTAACAAACACTGGAAATCTAAATTTCTACTCCTTATACGCTAGCTGTTCTTGTTAAACTTTTCTGTACAGGAAATAGAAGAATTTGCAAATCCTGCACTGTCTTGTACAGGTTCCTAGGGTTCTGGTGATTATGGAAAGTATTTCACTCACTTTCAAAATTATTCTGTATCTTGATAATGCTGAAATTTTAGAAAATACTGTGCATATGAATGTTCATCACGTGTAGGAAGGTATTAGTAGATACTAAGGGGTGTTGTGAAATGATGTATGCCATCTTCTTTATCGTCTCACATTTGTTTGAAACTTGGCTTATTAGTTCTTCCTATGAAGATAAGCAACCATAGCAAATTTTAGCATTTAATTAGTCTCCGTTTTAAGAAATTTCGAAGTTTGGAATTTTTTTGTTTCTAACATAGTGATACAACAAAACAAAACTCATTAATATACGAAAAATAAATTACCAGATTTTAAATTTACCATCAAATCTATGCGAAATTTGGTTGTTGTATACTCTATAGTACAAGGATTGTCGAAAAAATGTTTCATGTCTTTAAAAAAAAGGTCAATACGTGAGAAAAGCAAACTTACACTATCTTGCACTATTATATTTTATTTTGTAAAAAACGTGCACCATCACATCGAATACCACATACTCGTGAAGTGAAAGGGATAACCTGAAACTTTTTATCTATATTTTATTTATTTATTTATTTATTCATTTATTTATTTATTTATTTTTGCAAAATAGATCTCAAAGCATGGCTATTACTTGCGAATATAAATTTAATGTGGTTTTATTCCTTAGTACTTTTCGTTTTCGTAACAAAGCATGGCTATTACTTGGGAATAAAAATGTACTGTGGTTTTATTCCGCAGTTCTTTTCGTTTTCGTAATTTTTCCTTGCTAAACTTAAGTAATGCATTGAAATTTTAAGGTTTTTGGATAACATAATATTAACGTAACAGAAACATCAAGTGATTGTTTTTAAAAATGAGTTGTAACCAATGGTACTAAAAAAACACTCAAGTTAATTCATTTGTGTAAACAAACTATTACTTACAGTAGACATCATTTTAACTGAACAAATACCTGACTCATTTGGACCAATAATATGAGGGAGAAGGTCCTGAAGGATAAGTACCTTGTGCGATAACATCATGTTCTGTCTTATGTAGTCCAATGAGTGTCCCAAGGGACCACAGGCTGTAAAATCTACATGACGTATAGTGTGATGGGATTTGGAATATCTAGGTGGTAAGTTAAGGAATAACTTACACGGATATACAAAGAGGAAACATTCAGTTGCTGATTATCCCCACGTCACTCAACCGATCTCGGAAAAAAAAGAGTTTCGAAATACACAACTGCATACTCACGCATCACTGAATACTCATCAAAACAAACACAGAATCCTCTTAAATAAACATTTTTATTTCATTGGCTTTTAGCATTCAAACTATTTTAGCCATCACAGTTTAAATGCTTTGAACACACCTACATTCAAAGAAAACACTTGTTCCTCTTCATTCATATATGTCTCCTGATCGAGACTGCTGTACTTATATTACATAGGCACAGTTGACAGCTAATCACTTAGCTGGTAATTCATTTCATTAGTTAAATTCAATGGTCACAATTCCATCTAAATTTTTATAAGCTATAAATATGGATATGGCGTCGTGGGTCCTATTCTTTGTGCCCCCGACAGTTTGGATCATGAAAAATGGCAGGAAGTGGCCAAGTCTTAAGAACTCTTTTAAACAGTTTAGTCTGACTTTCTCATAGCGTCCACACTGAAATAAGATGTGATTTATATCACAAACTGTTTCGTCTTCACACTGACAGTAGGATACGCCGATTCTGTGTGAATGGGCATCTGCATAGTCCGCCATGTTGTAACTAGGCAAAAACATTTTCATTGGTCTGTATGTGATCAGGAATGATTTACTTATTTCTGGCTTTAAACTTAATACCAAAATGTGATGTAATGTGCTGACGTGTGAGCAGAATCTGAAAGCAATTTCATTTTGCGTTCTCGTGGTACATCGTAGTACCCATATTGTAATTAAACAAGAAATTTATACGAGAATCTATGGCTGGCACGGTCAGACAGCTCGATTTTAACATCCAGGTAGTATAGAGAGCTCTGGTGTCTAAAAGCCCCAGTGTATACGTAAAGACAGGAACTAATAAAATAAGGTAAATTATTAAAATGTCTTATGAAATGGAACTGAAGCTTTGACAAAGGCAGCAGAAATTATCTACAGCGAAAAAGTACTTAGCTTTATCACGCCTACCGATCGGATTGCAACACTATGAAATTACGGACAAAATACTAACGACTCGTTCCACCAAAGAACTGCGACCGACAAAAGTTGCAGGCACCTCTCTTGACGCTTTTGTTAATACGGACACTACGACACAGGTAGTAACTTAGTTACTCAGCTACTTGATCCGTAGATAATTTGAATGATTCTTTTACCGAAATGATGTGGAACCAGTCAGTTCACAGGATACGTATACAGATTAGTGCTAACATGAACGAGCATACTGCTACTTTATTCCTACTCATCCAACTCTCACTCTCTCTCTTTTATTTTACTAGCTATCAGTTCTTAAGTAGTATTTCGTCAATGGTAAATGAAATAGAAGGAGTTGCAGACAAGAAATGATTTTAAATTAGATTTAAAACATGCCCGGCTACCTATCAGACACTTTTTGTTACTGGGAAAATAATAGAAAATATTTCTGCTGCATATTGAGTTTCTCTCTGAGCCAATGACAGCTCCAGCAGTGGGTAATAAACGTCATTTATCCCACTAGTGTTGTAGGCGTGTTTATCACTGTACTTCTCAAATTATAATAGATTATTTATGATGAATTTCACAAGCGAAAATATGAATTGAGAGTCAATTAAGAAACCTAGCTCCTTAAAGAAGTGCTTGCATGACGTCCTTGGGTGAACACCACATATTATTGTTAGTGCTCGATTTTTTGTAGTCAATGCTTACTTTCTAAGTGATGAGGTAACCCACAAAATTACTCCATAAGACATTACTGAGTAAAAATACATAATCTATGTCTCGAGGTTGTTGGTTTGTTTTCAGATTAGCAATTATACAGAGCAAAAGAAGTTTAACTTCACTGTTTCAGAAGTTCAGTATTATGCTTCTTCCAGATCAAGTTTTCGTCAATATGTACACCCTAAAATTTGGAGCATTCTTTCCCACTTACAGACTCCTGCTCACGTGGTACATCAGTTGTTTGTATGACTCTGATTGTTCTACAGAACTGAATGTAGTGCGTCTTTTTTCCAAGATTTAGGGAGAGTCCATTTTCGGAGAACCACTTTACATTTCTTTCGAAAATATTATTTACTAAGACTTCAGTTGCTTTCTCTCTAATGGGTTATATTACAACACTAGTATCGCCTACGAAAAGTACCAATTTTCCTTGTTGACAGTCAAACAGAAGGCCATTAATACATACAAGTAATAAGAGTGGAGCCAAAATTGAACCCTGTGGGACTCCCTCTATGATTATCTCCATTCACTGAAATTTTCTACAGTATCCGAATTATTCAGCACAATATGTGCATTCTGTTTGTCAATTATGCTGTCTGCTGGTGGAAAGAGGAGTAAGGCCACGTGGCTCAAAATTCGAAGATACTGGAGTGGTGGCAGTTCTACGAAGTGCTAGAATGTCTAGCGCTCCTTGGCCGAGAACTAGCCGTGGCACGAAATTCAAATTACAGTTTCGACCAACCTTGGTGGATTTTCACCACTTTGCAAAGTACAACAAGTAATTAATCCGGGCTTTGGAAAAATTACTCAATCCCAAAACGACAATCTTCTGATTAGGCAGGCGTTTGGTGTTCTTTCATTGCTTGGGAAAATCTGTTTGATACCATTTACTTAACACCTAGCGGAGAAACCCGGAGTTGTCCAGGTATTTATTTATAGCTGCGTCCACACCCACGTGGCGCCTTGCCTTGTCCTAAATGTCTATGACGTCATATCTCCCGAAATATGTCTGGTAGAATGGTATAATTTTGTAATTACATTAAGCGCCATATGGGATACACTCCGCAAAGTTTATTACGAATGGAGTTAGCAGCAACGAAATAACTAATTTAAATGTCTTCCATGATGTGAAAGTTTTTCACACAGCACCCTGATTATGGTGTCATATCTACTGAACTATATGGCGTATAATGATACAATATTATAGGTACATTCAGCATATTATATGGGAACTATCTGCGAAATGTATTGTGACTAGAGTCATTAGCAACGTAGTAGTAAATTTAAACATTATGCATATACCGGCAGCTTTTTACGCTTCTCGTTGTTTATGACGTCGTAAGTACTGAATTATGTGTCGTAGAATGATATAATTTTGCTCATACGTTCAGTGGTATACATGCATACCTTCCGTAAAACGCGTCGCAAATACAATTAGTAGTAAAGAAGTACTAAATTATAACGTGCCGCCTCGTGCGGTATTTTTAATGTATGAACAGCGAAAATGCAGCATTTGTAATCATTTTTCCTTTCTTCATTTTCTGTTGGTTGTCAGGAATGGAAAAAATTCAAAGGTTTGAAATTATGTTTCAAGTTTGTTGCAAGTTGCTAAGTGCCCTCGTTCTCAAATACTAGATGAATAAAGTCTGGGAACGAGGGAAACGCTTAACTCGCCAGGGTAGCTGAGAGCGCTAATGCGTTGCTTCCTGGACTCGGGTAGGTGCGGCGGCCGTGGATCGAATCCACCTGGCGGATTAAGGACGAGGGCCAATGTGCCGGCCCGCCTGAATACGGTTTTTAGGCGGTTTTCCACTTCCCGGTATGTGTATACCGGGCTGGTCCCCATGTTCCGCCTCAGACATCTGATCACATTCGCAGACATCTGAACACATTCGCAATATTCCCTGGATTACACTCGATGCAGGCAGTTGGGGTACACTAATTCCGTATCGGGAGTGTACAGGGTGGCGGCAGGAAGGGCATCCGGCCACCTCTTAAACATTAACATGCCGAAGCCGATTAACGATGGCTGAACTTGCGTAACTGCGGGACAAGTCTCAAGCGATAGATATACTGCTGGTCATTAAAGTTGCTATACCAAGAAGAAATGCAAATGATAAACGGGTATTCATTGGACAAATATATTATACGAGAACTGACATGTGATTACATTTTCACGCAATTTCAGTGCATTGACCCCGGGAAAACTGTACCCAGAGCAAACACCTGTGGCCGTAATAACGGCCTTGATACGCCTGGGCATTGAGTCAAACAGAGCTTGGATGGCGTGTACAGGTACAGCTGCCCATGCAGCTTCAACACGATACCACAGTTCATCAAGAGTAATAACAGGTGTATTGTGACGAGCCAGTTGCGCGGCCACCATTGACCAGACGTTTTCAGTTGGTGAGACATCTGGAGAATGTGCTGGCCAGGGCAGCAGTCGAACATTTTCTGTATCCAGAAAGGCTCGTACAGGACCTGCAACATGCGGTCGTGCATTATCCTGCTAAACTGTAAGCTTTCGTAAGGATCGAATGAAGGGTAGAGTCACGGGTCGTAACACATCTGAAATGTAACGTCCACTGTTCAAAGTGCCGTCAGTGCGAACAAGAGGTGACCGAGACGTGTAACCAATGGCACCCCATACCATCACGCAAGGTGATACCCCAGTATGGCGATGACGAATACACGCTTCCAATGTGCGTTCACCGCGATGTCGCCAAACATGGATGCGACCATCATGATGCTGTAAACAGAACCTGTATTCAACCGATAAAATGACGTTTTGCCATTCGTGCACCCAGGTTCGTCGTTGACTACACCATCGCAGGCGCTCCTGTCTGTGATGCAGTGTCAAGGATAACCGCAGAAATGGTCTCCGAGCTGATAGTCCAAGCTGCTTCAAACGTCGTCGAGCTGTTTGTGCAGATGGTTGTTGTCTTGCAAACGTCCCCACCTGTTGACTCAGGGACCGAGACGTGGCTGCAAGATCCGTTACAGCCATGCGGATAAGATGCCTGTCATCTCGACTGCTATTAATACGAGGCCGTTGGGATCCAGCACGGTGTTCCGTATTACGCTCTGAACCCACCGATTCCATATTCTGCTAACAGTCATTGGATCTCGATCAACGCTAGCAGCAATGTCGCGATACGATAAACCGCAATCGCGATAGGCTACAATACGATCTTTATCAAAGTCGGAAACGTGATCGTACACATTTCTCCTCCTTACACCAGGCATCACAACAGCGTTACACCAGGCAACGCCGGTCAACTGCTGTTTGTGTATGACAAATCGGTTGGAAACTTTCCTCGTGTCAGCGCGTTGTAGGTGTCGCCAACGGCGCCAACCTTTTGTGAATGCTCTGAAAAGCTGATCATCTGCATATCACAGCATCTTCTTCCTGTCGGTTAAATTTCGCGTCTGTAGCACGTCATCTTCGTGGTGTAGCAATTTTAATGGCCAGTAGTGTAGATAGTTAGATCGCGGGATATGCTTCTTTTTCACTCTGAACCAAATCATGGGTCGATGCTTCTTACCTCCAAAACTATTGTAAGGAACGAAGGAAGATCGAGTTTAGCGTTCTGTGGACATGGAGGTCACAGAGACATACAAAAGCGATTGTCGGCTGTCAGTGAGGACTATGTGTACCAAGGTTGGTTGTATTCGATACAGTGGTTTAGGGGGCGATGTGGCACAGACACATACACGCACACACACACACACACACACACACACACACATACACACACACACACACACACTCAAACTTATATATACACCGGGTGATCATAAAGGCAGTATAAATTTGAAAACTGAATAAATTAGGGAATAATGTAGATAGAGAGGTACAAATTGACACACATGCTTGGAATGACATGGGGTTTTATTAGAACCGAAAAAAAATATAAAAGTTCAAAAAATGTCCGACAGATGGCGCTTCATCTGATCAGAAAAGCAATAATTAGCGTAACAAAGTAAGACAAAGGAATGATGATTTTCTTTACAGGAAATGCTCAATATGTCCACCATCAACAATAGCTGTAGTCGAGGAATAATGTTGTGAACAGCACTGTAAAGCATGTCCGTAGTTATGGTTGCGGCATTGGCGTCGGATGTTGTCTTTCAGCATCCCTAGAGATGTTTGTTGATCACGATACACTTGCGACTTCAGGTAACCCCAAAGCCAATAATCGCACGTACTGAGGTCTGGGGACCTGGGAGGCCAACCATGACGAAAGCGGCGGCTGAGAACACGATCATCACCAAACGACGCGCGCAAGAGATCTTTCACGCGTCTAGCAATATGGGGTGGAGCGCCATCCTGCATAAACATCGTACGTTCCAGCAGGTGTTTATCCCAGCCAGGCTGGGTATGATGCGATTCTGTAACATATCGGCGTACCTCTCACCCGTCACGGTAGCAGTTACCGTGCAAAACCAAAATCACGCATTTCTTCGAAGAAAAAAGGCCCGATATCGGTAGATGTGGTAAATACAACTGATACCGTGACTTTCGTATCGTGCAATGGAGTTTCTACGACAGTTCTAGGATTTTCGGTAGCCCAAATTCTGCAGTTGTCGGCATTGACAGACCCTCGGAGGGTTAAATGAGCTTCGTCGGTCCACAACACGTTACTCAACCAATCGTCATCTGGCGGCCGGAGTGGCCGAGCGGTTCTAGGCGCTTCAGTCTCGAACCGCTCGACCGCTACGGTCGTAGGTTCGAATCCTGCCTCAGGCATGGATGTGTGTGATGTTCTTAGGTTAGTTAGGTTTAATTAGTTCTAAGTTCTAGGGGACTAATAACCTCAGCTGTTAAGTCCCATAGTGGTCAGAGCCATTTTTGAACCAATCGTCATCTTCCGCCATCTTTTGAAACGCCCACACGGCGAATGCCCTCCGCTTCACTAAACAGCCAGGTAACAGTTCATGATGCCGATGGAGTTTTTACGGATAGTATCGTAGGGTACGCCTAAGTGCCAACCGAACAGTAGTGTATGGAATGCCGGTGCGACGTGCGACTGCACGAACGCTGACTTCCCCGTGCATAGACCAACCCGCTACGGTCTCCATTTCTTCCTGAACTGCCTCAGCAGCAATACGCCTTGTGCTCGGTCGGCCACTACGGGGTCTATCGTCTAAACAACCTGTGGCTTCGAACCTCGAAATCATTTTCGCCACAGCTGCATTTGTCAACGGACCTTTACCCGTTCGAATCCCCTTCCTATGGCGACAAGATCGTAACGCTGAACTATCACATTCCCCATTCTGATAATACAGCTTCACTAAAAGCGCATTTTCAGGTAACGTCAACATGCTTCGACTGCTGGCGCATCTGATTCTCTCTCTCTCATTCCAGCTCCTTTTATACACGATTGTCATGCGCAGTCATTGACGTCTTGCTGTCCAGCGCCATCTGTCGGTTATATTGTGAACTTTGTTTTTTTCTTTTGGTTCTAATAAAACCCCATGTCATTCCAAGCATGTGTGTCAATTTTTACCTCCCTATCTACGTAATTCCGTGGTTTATTAAGTTTCACCCGGTATATGTATCTATGTGTATAATACGTGTGGATTAATTCCATCTGCTTTTTAAATAATAATCAGATCAACCCGTGACCCATGTCAAGCGATTCGATTTCCGAATCTGTTATTAGAAATGTAAATTATCATTTATTTTGTCTCTCTCTCTCTCTTTGTCAGGAAGCTGGAGAGGGCTGCAGTCTGTGCTCTCCACAGTCATCCTGATATATTTTCGACAAATTCCAAATTCTTCATCAACCAAACGAAGGGAAGAAAACCGATGCTCTTGAAAAGACCTAAATTTTTAGTTATTTTAAAGCTCAGCCAGATAAACCTATAATCGAAAAATCTTAAATGAAATACGGATGCAATATAGCCAATTTTGCTATCATTCAGTTCGCGGCTAATCAACAGAATAAAAAGCAATACCATTCGTATTTCCCACACAAATTTTCAAGTGGGAGAAGAATATCAGCAGAAATCAAAGATATACTCTTTGTAAATGTGTATGATTCGTCTAGAATGAGTTGTAGAGAGCTGAGTGCCGAGTTTTTCAAACAAGAAATTATGTTCGTTTTACGATCGACGTGTAACGAAGTCGTAATTGGTGGTGATTTTAACCCTGTTATTGACAAGAAAGACCGAAAGCCAAATTTGAACAGATACGTGGAACTCGGATACATTAATATGTGGAAGGCAAGAGCGCAAACTCATTAATGTAGGCCTACACCTCCGTCACTCGTCATTCAGCGAGCAGAATAGAGCGGATTTACGACTCACAAGTCAGTATGTATCATCACTATATCAGAAATCTGGACTGTGAATCTGTCATAAACATTGTGCTTGTATTATAAAAAAAAAAAAATGGCTCTGAGCACTATGGGACTTAAGATCTGAGGTCATCAGTCCCTTAGAACTTAGAACTACTTAAACCTAACTAACCTAAGGACATCAAACACATCCATGCCCGAGGCAGGATTCGAACCTGCGACCATAGCAGTCGTGCGGTTCCGGACTGAATCGCCTAGAACCGCATGGCCACCGCGGCCGGCCTTGTATTATCAGAATCAGTTTACACAAGCAAACGATTTTCCGTGAAAAATATTACTGGAAATCAAATACAGGTACTACCTCAGTTAAATATGAGGAATCAAAAATTATGATGCTGTGAACATTGATAAGCTGTGTCACTAATGTAAGAATGTGTCGCAGTGGTTTAAATTTGTGGGTGGAGCATGCGAAACACAATACGTTACAACAAAAAGTGAGTGGAACAAAAGGACAGAGGAATTTTATTTCACGAGTCTTCTAGAACAGAACCAAAAATTGCTAGATGATGTTTCAAACAGTACGCAGATAAATCAGGTTAAAGCTCAGATGTTGTCTGAGACGGGAAGGTAACTAGAGGGTGAGAAAGTGAGAACAAGAGCTGACATTATTATCCAAGAGCAGACAGTGTCAATCTACCATCTAATCCGAACGACGGAAATGAAAAAACACAAAATAGTCCAGAAACGTTTGCTACGAAACGAGACAACACAAGAGCAGGCTCATATAAAAACGGAGCCCTGTAAGTTTCCGTGACTTGGGTGCTGCATTAGAAGTAGACAAGAGCTGCAAATCACTCCTTCTGAATGATCTTGACGACGTGCTGACCGAAACAGAGAATTCTTTCAGCGAACAGATTCCAGAAGAGTAAATATATGAAGCGTTACTGAGAAGCCAGAAAGGAAATTCTTCAGGAATAAATGGAATACCAACTGAATATCTGTTATTTCGACATATTGAAAGAAAAGTTAATGAACAAATTGAGCAGCGCATGGAATATCCAACAGGTTCCTACAAACTTCATCGTATTCGTACCTAGGAAATGTCTGCCTAGACTCACAGAATCCCTAACTTCGAGTTGCGTTCGTAAGTAATGCAACACGTTTCCTTTTGTCGGCCAGTTTCTTTTGAGAAATTGCCGAATTTGTTGTGGAACGTCCCTTCAGTCTTTATTGTTTCATGAAGTTCCGATTGGTGGTGGCGATACACGTAACCTTCAAATTGTCGACTCCAGTGAAGGTTCGTTTCAAGCAGAGAGCTGCCATTCTACTTTGACAGAAAAATAGACCGTCGCACATCGCAGATATTCATAGGTGTTCGCAAAATGTCTGCGGAGACCCGACAGTTAACAAAATCACGACGAGTCGTTGGACAGGACGTCTGCAACCGTCGCATCCCTCGCATGCCTGCCTGCTACGCATGGAGTGGCCCAACACCTCTCCTCCGAAGAAATAGTTCACAGCCGCAACCTCGACCGGGAAAATAATGATGACGGTCTTCTAGGACTACAAACGGGTTTTCTGTTTGATGTCTTCCCACATGGGCAACCGTGTGCTGCCCTCAGGAAACTGAAGAAACAAATTCAGCATGTTCGTCGGTGCAAAAATTCAAACGAACTTTTCCTTCCCCATGACAACGCAGGGCCTCGCACAGGGCTGCCCACCTTTGAGGAGCACCGTATACTATACTGTA
Organism: Schistocerca americana; assembly: GCF_021461395.2. Taxonomy (NCBI): domain Eukaryota; kingdom Metazoa; phylum Arthropoda; class Insecta; order Orthoptera; family Acrididae; genus Schistocerca; species Schistocerca americana. The sequence goes on from NC_060119.1 coordinate 936,849,432, forward strand.
CTGTTCTTCCTCATCCACCCTACAGCCCAACTTCCACCTGATTTTCTCAATGAATGATACACTCCACGAAAAGCAGTACGTGGAGAACGTGGAAGTTACTAATGCAGCAAGACGTTGGTTTCGACATCGATCAGTAGGTTGGTACCATGTTGTCATACGAGCCCTCCCAGTAAGGTGATGTAGGCTGTCTTACTGAACGTTGATTATGTTGAATAATAGGTTTCTCTATTCAAAAGAGTGGGAAATAACATGCTGTATTCAAATTTTGAATGACATCGACCTGCTTTCAAACAAATGTGTTGCATCATTAATTGAACGCCCCCCGTAAAAAATACACGCTCGGACAGCAAACTCAAGACTAAGGGAGGTAACAAAAAACGTGAGTGGAGATTACCAAACGTTTGCCTTCCCTGAGAGCACTATAATCGACTATTTGGGGACTACCGCGACGCAATGGCCATTACTGATATCTGTAAAACAAGGGACTTTGTAATTCCTGTTGTTTTCTCAAAATCTTTCCACCAGATCTCTCACAGTTTCCAACTACAAGCAATACGAAAATTTGGAGGTTGCAACACATTCTTCCATCTTGTCAGAGCAATTTGGCAAGGATACAAACAAAATAGTGAAAATCCAATGCAAAACGGTCCGTCCGTCAGAGTTGTTCATTATCAACAGCACTATATGCAATTGCGGATGAAGCCATCCTTAGGAATCTTAACAGCTGGCTCCCAGTCATGGTCTTATTAGGAAAGAAAATCGTATTATTAGATAGTGACACAAAATACAAATTATTACAAGTGCATCACGTTCTTAAAAGATAAAAAATCAGCCCGGTAAACCTGAAAAATGTACTTGTTAATGCTTTCTGCCGAAAAGCAAGTAACAGCCGTCATTTTTGAAAAAATAATTCAAAGCTCAGCTTTGTCAGAACCGTCCTAAAAGAATGGAAGTTACATATCCTGATGTTAGTTGACCTGAGGTGGAAGAACATTAACAAAAACCATCTTACATCAGACGTTAGAGGAACATGGGAGAAAGTCGTCAATGAAATGACCTCTCAACGATTTGAGGAGTTGCTAAGAGCTACACGTGGTTCGGACTCCACGTTAAACTGTAATCCCCTTTCAGCAACTGGGTAACTGGGGACACGCAAGCCGTCGAAGACTTGCACGTAATTTAAGGACTTGCGCTTTGAAAATGGTCAAAACGTAATCAATATTATTACGACACAGCTTGAGGAATAAAGAGTTCTAGTGCAGAATTTGGTACATCTGCGTCTACGACAACCGTGCGAAAATTGAGTAAAAAGGCAGTGACCCGTTGGATGCACACTCCTCTTGTTCCTAGATTTCTGGTGTTATAAAATCGTTCGAGACTAATCTACATAAAACTTGCATTCATTGGCTGCGCCTCCAAATCAAAATAATTTTCTCCCATACCTCCCCCTTTTTTTTATTTTATTGGTGTGTAGCACGTTGTTACGCAGGATTGTATCACTATTCTGATACTTTCTTTCGGCATATTCTTTCTACTTTTACATCTGATAGTTTACTTATTTCTCTGATGCTTGTAGAATCCTTTTAGTCCTGGCACAACGCTACCTTATAAATATTTCTGAAAAACGTCTGCTTTTACCTGTTTTTCACGTTAAGGACATTCTACTTTCGCATACGTTCCCGTTACACACAAAGGATCTCGTGCAAATACAGTGTAACATTGCGTCAGTTATGACTACAAGGTCTACATTTCCATATCACACATTGGAGGTCAAACCTGTCTTTGGTAGTTAAGTCCTTGCTTTTCAGTGCCATTGTTGCCATGAATGTCTCTTGGTTGATTTAAATTTGAAACAGCCTGTCTTTTAAGTTACACGGTCAAATTTGAATTAGCAGACGTGGAGGCCACCTTTAAGGCAACCGTACCTTAAAAGTTTTTTGTTTAGACTCTTTATTGTCTATGGACAAAGGCTTTATTTCGTTGGACAAATTAGTTTACGTCAGATCAGGAAGTTAAGCAACGTCGAGCGTGGCCAGTACTTGGATGGGTAACCGCTGTTCCGGTCACCGATTTAGTCAGCACAGTGGCTGTCTCTCATCAATTAAATAATATAAGTGCACAGTTGGTGTTTATTCTATCATTTGTACTTCTTAACGGGATAAAAAGTCCTCCGGCCAGATTACCAGAAAATTTTAAAAACAAGATACAAATTGACCACGTGGTCAGTCTCAAAAACGGCTGTGCGGAATTCCAGGAGCTAGTACCATTCTATAAAATTAACACTGGATTTTTAGATGACCAATCAGAGGTGGTATTGGGAAATCTGTTTAGGATATCCCATGTCCCATGTTGAGATAGTGACTGTTGATGGAGATCATTCCATCGGGTGGGAACGTTTGGCTCGGCGACCACCTCCACGCCTCACCACCCTCCCCTCCTCACCCAGTGCTATTCGAGAGGAATAGGCTGTGTACCAACATAGAACTCCCACTGCACTACACACACACACACACACACACCCCTTACAAGCATTTACACTTATCAAGTACGTTTAACACATTAACAGATGCCAGTGTGCGCTAAGGATAGGAAAAACCATTCTTATTTCACTACTGACTCTGTCTATTGTGGTCTCGCTGTCAGTCACATACAACGATTTAGCCTTAACTGTCTATTAGGTGGAAGTAAATGAATTAGTTAACCTGTACATATCATTTCTTTAGTGAAGGTGATAGTGAACTCTAAAAAGATTCCTTTGCTTTGTGTCTTTCTCCGTCAATCCATGTGTTTTCATATCTATGTTACTTAAATGACAGTAAAACTCATTTGCCTGACTGTGTCCCCTTATTATAAGGAAAATACTGCAATCTAAACGGCTGAAACCAAACAAATACGAATATAAAATGCCAATATGCGTATGTAGTAACACTAATCAAAAGTCGTTTATCTGTAACACATTAGTGTGCTATCAGTGTTTACAGCACAAAAGCACAAGTCGTTGAACAAATAGTTCCGTTTGACAGACAATTACAACCGCAAGGATCACAAAAAGCATAAACGACCAACTGCTTTGTGAAACGATATTTTTGTGAAAAAAACATATGTTAACGCATGCAATAGTTAAACGGTTATATTTCCCAAAATAGAAGCAGCTGTGTTGCCGTGAGATCTACCTTTATTCGTCTTCGTAGTGCAAATGTATTCAGAGGATTAGAACACAGCGGAAAGGAACAACATGTGGCAAAAACACTGTTGCTTTTGATAATGTTCTCCTGCAGCGCGGCTATTACAAAGACGCGCACAAATTGTGATTGACAAGTATGGAAACCGTTCTATTCAAATGGTTCAAATGGCTCTGAGCACTATTGGACTTAACATTTGAGGTCATCAGTACCCTAGAACTTAGAACTACTTACACCTAACTAATCTAAGGACATCACACACATCCATGCCTGACGCAGGTTTCGAGCCTGCGACCGCAGCGGTCGCGCGTTTCCAGACTGAAGCGCGTAGAACCGCTCGACCACACCGGCCGGCAAACTCCTCAACATTTGCACTTCCGATACAAATGAGGGAAGAACATAGAACTACATAGAAAAATTATTTTACAGATCATTATTGTCTAAGGAGTGGACGTGTTAGTACATTATGTTACTAGCAAAATTTCACTTTTTTGCCAAGTAATCCTTCATTTATGACTCTGTGGATATGGTGCTCATAATTGTCTGTTGCGCGCAACTGTTTATTTGGCGACGTCTACTTCTGCAGTTTTTAGATTCTTTAGCCTCCTAAGATCGGCTGAACACAAATTCAGAGGTTTACAGAAAAAAAGACGTTGACGTCTCACAAGGGGATCATCAGAGATGGTACTTACTGTTTCTGATGAGTCTTAGGTATGTTGCATAAAGACCTGAGTAGCTGGCAAGCGACTTTTTGCAACGGCACGTAGTTTCCGAGAAAATCGATATTGACATATGAACACGTGACCTATAGTTGTACCGTTAGTTAAATTTTCGACCAAGCGAGGTTAGCGCGGTAAGTAAGATTCGCGGATACGACGCTTTCAGCATGAGTTAGGTTCAAATGGTTCAAATGGCTCTGAGCACTATGGGACTTAACATCTTAGGTCATAAGTCCCCTAGAACTTAGAACTACTTAAACCTAACTAGCCTAAGGACATCACACACACCCATGCCCGAGGCAGGATTCGAACCTGCGACCGTAGCAGTCCCGCGGTTCCGGACTGCAGCGCCAGAACCGCACGGCCACCGCGGCCGGCGGCACGAGTTAGAATTCCAACTGCGTACTCTATTTTTTCTTCATTTTCATCGTATAGAATATCATTAAATTGTGTATGTCGTGCAAAATCATGCTAATATAGACATTTTCGTTGTAATAATACATCAATCGCTACAGCAAACTTTCATCGAACGTGCCTTCCGTTTGTTACAGAACAGATTACGGAATCATCTTAATCGCTGTCGCTTGCTGCGCAAGAGCGGATTTCTGGATGGTATTTGTCGTAGAAGTAACTGAAATTCAAATTCGTAGAGCGCCATGCACATTTAATGAAAGCAACTGTCTTGTAGGTGTACGGATTTTTCAAACGCGATGCAGGAAAACAGCACGCGTATTTTACCAATCCTGTTGAAGTAGGCGCATTAAATCGATTCAGTAATAAGGATTGTATATTTATGGAATCTTTTCTCGAAGGAAGAAAATAGAAACAAACAAGTGATACACCGACAGGGTTTGTTCCATTCCCGCCAGCAGATCGTAGTCTAGAACATCAACCGATGCGTGAAGCTCGCTGGCTTGAAACATCACCAACATGAATGTTCTAGGAGATACGCATAAAACTCCAGTATCTATTTCCTCGGAAACTAGTGATCGTTGCATGAAAAACCACCAGCGAAGTACTCGAGACAAGTCCCCCTAAAATGTACCTAAGACTCAGAAGTCGTGATTACAGATCTCATGGTCTCGTTGTCAGTGTATTAATATCAATTTTACCTGGTTACACACTTTCGGGCTATGATACAGTCCTTATCAGTCTACACGTTGCCTGCTCCTCTGATAGCCAAGCGAGTAGAAAATCATTGTTGTATCAACAACATAGTGGTACCAAAATATAGTAACGTAAGAACGGGACAGGTCACGACAGTGTAGAGGCTGTCACCACGAGGGTCATCTACTGTGAGATATCCAAGGCCGACAGTTGTGGCGGCCAACGCCCTGCGTTTGGAGTCGGTGCAGCTATATAAGCCGCCCGTTGGCCACTCCACAGCATTCGACGCACACGTCTCTGCCAACCTACAACATGAAGTTTCTGGTAAGTAGCAGTCCCAGCTACCATCCAACCACTTACCTTCGTATATCATACCAGTATGCCACAGCTTCCAATGGGAGAGCGAGAAGCACCTGACTTGTAAATGTTTTACATCTCATGGAAGAATAAACTCGCTCTCAATTAATCATTATTCGTCTAGTACATAACTGATTTAATAATCTGCCTCCGTATCCGATGTCGATAACGCCTTTCACTGCTACTTTAATTTACGTCTCCGGATAAATTCCAATACTGTTTATGTCAATCTACACTGGTAATGGTTGAAATGTAACTCGTTTATGATGCATTTCAATTTTTTCTGTTATCTGAGGATAATGCCAGACTGGTTTCTTGCAATATTCTACGACACGTTCCTGCCCTACAGACGTCCAATCACAGGTTGTGTCCCTTGGGTGTTGACTTTTACGTCGATTTGGTGTTAAACTCCAAGCTTCATTATATTTTGTAAGTTTGTAGGCTTTCACAGCCGGCGTTATTTTGAATTAAATAATTTAGAATATTAGGCCGTGTCATTTTAAAACACTGAAGCGACTAATCTGTCGAAGTTGCGTCTGATTTGCTGCGGTGCTCTTGAGGTTAATATTTTAACAAGACGCTACATAACACAAAGAAAACATTCTTCTGTTTTTGAATAACTGAACAAAACATTATCATCATGCCCACTGGGCGTAGTTTTCTTCTCTGAAAGATTAACGTTTCTCGTAAAATTACATTTCCTGTCATGTGTTGTATTTGAAATTTGCATTACTTTCTGATCTCACATTAGCAAGCTCTAACCACCGATTGGTTTGCTGTGAAAATTCTTTTTCCTTTTGGGCACTTGCTTTGCTCTTCTAATGACAAAGGGACAATGTCATAATATGTAAACATTTGGTCGTGTAAGCCTTCCACAATACGTACGAATACGGAGTCACAGGCTCTTGGATACAAGTATTTACCTTGCCAAAGTACACCCGGCAATCAAAACATTCCCGACTTTTATTGAAAAAGACGAAAGTCTTTCATGGGTATCAGGATGGGCTTCATATTTTAAACTAGGGCCTCATTGGTTTCAGTACAGCCTCCATTCTTGAAGCCATGTTATGAACTAAACACTTAAATTTTACATGTGCAGCAAATGCCGTTCAGCACAAGGAGCTTGCAGTGCCTCCACACATCTGTGTGAGTCTATAGGGCATTACAATAAGTTTAAAATGTAATTATCCATTTTTCTTTAAATATCGAGTCCCCTGTAGCAGTTAAGTTCTGCGAACGTAAATATTTCATTTGGGAACCCCTCACTAAAAATCAATAAAACTTACTGTTTACAATGGAAATGGAAATGTCGTGTGGCTAGGGCCTCCCGTCGGGTAGACCGTTCGCCTGGTGCAGGTCTTTCGATTTGACGCCACTTCGGCGACCTGCGCGTCGATGGGGATGAAATGATGATGATTAGGACAACACAACACCCAGTCCCTGAGCGGAGAAAATTTCCGACCCAGCCGGGAATCGAACCCGGGCCCTTTGGATTGACAGTCTGTCACGCTGACCACTTTTTTTTTTTTTTTTGAACTTACTGTAGTCACTGCCCTTTATTCCATCACTGTGCAATGAATTAACAAAACAAAAAAGTGCATCCTTTACAAAGATGGCATTTTAGAAAATGTGTTGCATGAAACTTCTCAACAGGAAAAAAAATATCAATGTATCAATATGAGAGTTAAGTACTTAATACATTATTTTAAATGAAAGTCACTGACAAAAACATATCTCCCTTACAAATAATCTGCAATTAACTATAAGGCAGAGAGAAACTTTAAACATCTGCGGCACAGTTAGGAATTCTATCTTTGGTAAACAAATGCAAATATCAGCGTTCAGAAATAATGAGTCTAACAAAAGGTCCTTCATGTCATTTAAGCACACACATACATACTGCGATAAGTTACATATACATCATCTCTCCAGGCTCAGCACATTTCCTTTCTTAACGTATTTGCTGTTTCATTCAGTTTATCTTTATGGAACCAATGGATAATGCTGCCTAAAATATAGCCAGCACAAAATGTCTTAACATAATTTTTTGTATAAAACAATTAAATCAGAACCACCTGAGGAAAAACAGGTTTAATAATTAAAGTTCCTGGCGGAGATACTGGGGTTTAAGCTCCTCTATCCTCTTGATGAAATCTGTTTTTTCTATACATCCTTCGCAGGTCTCATCCCAGTCACTGAGAATTTTCTTCAGGTCACGCACTTTCAGTTTCTTGAGGTCCACTGTTTTTAAGTCAATGGTCTTATCATAGCGTAAATCGCAAATCTGTGAATCTTTTTTCTTCAATTTTTCACACACTTTTTCAGCTGGCATTGACCACGACACTGGCTTGGACATTTCTCCCAGTATTCCAGTCGCAGACTCCTCGAGACCACCCAAATAGTAACAAAATCTGTTCTCTTTTCCTTTCGTAGCTTTGCAGAATTTCCTAAATTCATCTTCAATCAATGTTGGCTTCGATCTTACATCATCGCTTAGCTGACCGCTAAATTTTTCCATTACTGTCACACACACTTCGCAATCTGATTTCTTCAGACAGGAACCACACCCAAGAAGGGCCAGCAGAAATAAATAGAAAGCCATTGTCAAATTTCTTTGTGCACCCATTGTTGTAGTAATCCAGACACCAAAATACCGGATACTTCACGTCACACTCACACTTCTACACTCAAACACCATGCATCACAGACGACCACTCAGCGACCGGGTCGGACACTGTTTACAATCACAGTGCACATGCAAGAACTGGCCTTTGACAAAAGACGACAGCAAACAGTTACATTCTCTTGTAATATGCTTCCTGCAATCGAACTTCGAGCCCCCCTCAGTAATTTTGACTCCTCACAAATTACCTACGGTGGCAAAATCGCGATTCGTTGATGCACCATGACGTGTCCTGTCAACTAATCATTTCTTTTAGTGAACACCTGCCATAATTCTTTTTTCTCTATAGTTCAATTCAGTACCTCCTCATTAGTTATTAGATAAACCCATCTAATATCGAGCATTCTACTGTGACAAATTGTAATTAAAGTTTCACAACATACATGTTTCGAGACAGTTGACAATTTTCAACCAGAGAAAACTCCAGTCTGGATGGTTGCTTGAGTACTTTTATCGTTTCTAATGTGTCGGCGTCGATTACTCTGTATTGTACCGCAAAGCTCCTTCGAAGACGTAAATTTAATGTGCATTTATTTTGTAGGTGATTGTCTTGGCCACCTGCGTGGCAGTTGCTTGCAGCCAGGAGACGCGAGAGAAGCGCGGCCTCCTGGGGGCGGGAGTGCTGGCTGCCCCCGGTGCTGTGCTGGCGCCGCGCGTCCTCGCCGCCCCCGCCATAGCCGCCGCCCCCATCGTCGCAGCCCCCGCCATCGCCCACGCCCCTCTTGGCGTGGGGCTGGGCTTGGCTCACCCCATCATCGGCTGAACAGCTTCTTACTAATCTATACGTGTATGTCTGTACTGCGTGTGTATAAATATACTCTCTGTAGCCTTATTTGATGGTTTTTTTTTTTTTTTTTTTTTTTTTTTTTTTTTTTTTTTTTTTTTTACTCTGCAAACCAGCGCATCCTTTTTCATACACCCTGTTGCGCGTAACGGAATTACACCACAAATCTAGCACTTCTGCTTACTTGTCTGCTCCACTGCCAGCAATATAGGTCATTATTTTCACAAGTTTGTATACGTAATATTGTCAGATATTGCAGTGTATTATCAATGTGGTCGTTCTAGAGAGTGTTTTCCATTACGTGCATACCTGAAAGTATTCAAATCCATTTTTGGGAGAAGTTAAGGACAGTGATGAACCTTAATACTATGACAATATTTCTAAAACAGTGTTGTTCGAATTTTTGGATGCAGTAAACCGGCGACTCTATGTGGCAAGGATTTGATAAGTCGATGGTGTGTTTTTACAGGTATGTGTGACCAGATGCCTATGTATAAGTCATGCCTTCGACATGAAGTACGGGCCAGTGGTTTGTGTGCACTAAGCTGGCTCCGATAGTGTCCAAGATGTCTGCCATCAGATATAGATCAGGCTAATATTGTGAACAAGGTAACACTCATCAGACCACTGCAACACGATTGCGATCTAGTGACACTGCCATCCGGCTCGGAGATAGCATAGTCATCAGGGTAGAGATCAAGAAGGGCCGGAAGTGAAACGCAGTACGCGGTATTCCGCATCTATTACAGTGACCCCGGATACTACCACTCTACCCACGAAAGCCGAGATGAATGTCCCTCGCATCTTAATATTGCCTTCAACGGAGTGATTCGATGCCACGGATCATGTTTGGAGCAACCTTTGCGCTGTATGGCAGCGTTTTCGGACACGACCATAGATCTGGTATGAGAAGAAACGTTATTGTCCGATCGTGTAATATATTTCCGTCGATCCAGTGTGCATACTCGAATGTTCCACGTCCACTACAATCGTAATTGACATGGTCGTTTGGTCAACATGGGAACGTGAAGGGGTTGTCTGCTGCAGAGCCTCATGTTTAATATTGTACATTGAATGATATTCCGGAACATCTGCACCTCCACCAGTACTGTAACATGCCATTATATGTGCCCAGATCGCAGCCTACCTGCTTTGCAGAGCCGACACACCTTCGTTCTGCACGCTCTGTGGAGAAACGTTTATGCCCATCATCTTATCCCTGATCGTGGTTTCACCGTACGTCAAACACTTCCTGTAGATGTTCACGACTGTGGCCCTCGCGTAGCTGACCGGCTACGCCATAATAAAGTACACATTCTCAGGCGCCGGTCCATAACAATTTGGCCTTTGTCAAAGTTGCCTGTTCCAGTGAACTTGGACATTTGCATCCAAAATTGTTGCTAGAATGTGGGCCAGTCTATCTTTGCTCCATTTACGTAATTTCTTTCCGGTATCGCATGACCTAAACACCACCAGCCAGCATTAAGTTTCATTGTGGTCAAGGTTCTTAATGTTTTGGCGCCAGATTTTACGCTGAAAAACCTTACCAGAGTCAGATGTGGATTTCGACCACAATTTATTTCTTATAAACTGCAGCTTGAAACAGAAAAATTTCCAGAAATGAAGCAAACTAAGGACACTAAGAACCAGAAGTAAATTGAAATAAACAGGTGTAACGAAGTGTAGGCGACTTACGTCAGGCGAAGATGAGAGGATTACTTCAGAAAAGGGGGACGTTGAAAGTGATAGTCGAGTCTTAGAAAACTGGACAAGACAACTTAAAAAAAAGGTTCCACAGGTGATAAGTATGTTAAACGAATGTGTGACGAGAAAAAATACATTATTCAGATCAACAACAGAGATAAAGTATAGTCGCGATTGAGGACTGTAATTTAGTAACAGGCAGAAAGGCGATATGGTAAAATTACAATAGAATATGGATAGCAAAAACGAAATGAAAGGGTAACGTACCTGTTAGAAATTTGCCCAAGGACAATTCATTCATCCCTAACACTTGGTTAGCAGTCATGAAACAATGTTATATAAGTAGAAGAGACCTGCGGAAACCGAAAGGTTTCAGATAGCTTATATTATGATAAAGAATATTTCAGATCCAGATTTTAGGTAGCGAAACATTACCAGTGTCAGACGTGGATTCCGTTTATAATTTATTTCTCATAAACTGCAGGCTGAAACTCAAAATTTTCGAGCAAGAAAGAAAATATAAGAGGTTGAGATTGAGTAGTTATTAACAGATTCAAAGGATGCATTAGACAACGATTGACTGAAGCAGTGAATAGAAGCACACAGAACATTATTGGATAGCTTTGAGAGATGAAGTGCTGAAAGTAATAGGAGATAAAGTAGCTAAAAAGACAAGGCCCTTAATAAATCAGTGGGCAACACACGAGGTAATGAATTTAATTGCCCATAGGAGAAAAATCAAATCCCCGCACGTGAATCTGTCAAAGAGGAATTCAAAAAATGGTTCAAATTGCTCTGAGCACAATGGGACTTAACTTCTGAGGTCATCAGTCCCCTAGAACTAAGAACTACTTAAACCTAACTAACCTAAGGACATCACACACACCCATGCCCGAGGTAGGATTCTAACGTGCAACCGTAGCGGTTGCGAGGTTCCAGACTGTAGCGCCTAGAACCGCTCGGCCACCCCGGCCGACTAAGAGGAATTCAGATATCTAAAAATAAGACTGACAGAAAGTTCACATAGACAAAGCAGGCATAGCTGTACGAAAAGTTCAAATTTATTGAAACATACATGGCTTTACGAAATATAGAAGCCGCTTACCTGAAAAATAAAGAGGCCTTTTGAAAAAGGAGACCGTGGAGTGTTAATATTTCAGTTGGGAAGCCACTACTAAAAAAAAGAAAGGAAGGCTAAAAGATAGGCCCAGTCAGAGGAAGGGATGATAAAGAAGGAGAAAGTATATGAAGACGGAATAGAAGATATAATACTGCCAGAATGTGACTGAGCACTTACACACCTAAGCCGAAACAAGGCACCTAGAGTAGTTGACATATTCTCGTTGAGATACTTGAAAGAACATCTGATGTGCGTTATATATCTGAGACGCAACCTGAATCACCATTAAGAGCAGAACTCAGTGTGGACTATTTAGAATTTCGGGGAAATATAGGAACACGTAAGGAAATACTGATCCAAAGACTTATTTTATAAGATAGGATGAAGAAAGATATCAAATATTTATGGCATTTGCAGATTAACTGAAAACCTTAAACTATGTTGGTTGTGGTACACACTTTGAAATTCTTCCGGCAGCAGGGATAAAATATAGGGAGCTAAAAGTTATCTACAACTTGAGCAGACACGAGACTGCAGTTACAGGAATCTAATTACATTAAAGGAAAGCAGTAGATGAGAAAGAAATGAGCCATGCTTGTAGTCCAACACTTATGTAATTATATCGCTACATTAAGCAAGTGGTAAAAGAAAACATAGAGAAACTAGAAAGGGAATTGAAATTCATAGATAAGAAACAAAAACTTTGAGGTTTATCAACGACTTTGTAAATCTGTCGGACAGCAACGGAAATGGAAGGTCTGTTTATCTCCCTAAAACAGTTTATAAGATGGAGATCATCGAAAGAAAAACAAGGGTAATCCATTGTCAGGATATTGAGGGAATTAGATTAAGAAAAGGCACTAAAAGTTGTAGATAGGTCATGCTGTTTGGTCCGTAAAGTAACTGGTCACGGCAGAAACAAGGGCATGAACTGTGAACTAGCTATAAGAAGAAAGTCTTTCCTCAAAAACTACGTTAACTTGGAAAATACATTGACGGAAAAAATTGTAGCACGACGAAGAAGTTGAGCGACACAAAAGAAATTTCCTAAGCCTGTTTCTACATCTGAAACATGATTTCTATTCGAGTTTCGTCCCACTCGCATAGGACTGGAGATAGTAAAGCTACTGACGACACAAATAAGGTATGCTTTAAACACACGCTGTAACGTTCGTGAGTTACATCTGAGACTGGGCAAGGTGAGTTGATGTTAGTCAAGAATTCCCTTACGGCTACTAACACGCTGTTATCAACACCTCACTGAGTTTGAAAGAGATCTTCTAATAAGGCTACGAGAAACTGATAGTTCCTTCTGTGATATTACAGAAATATGTGGCAGGGAAGTAGCCACTGTACATAATCCCTGGCAGCGTTGGTAACGAGAGTGTACGGTTACAAGAAGACCGTGCTCAGGGTGGCCACGTGGCAGTACTGAGAGGGAAGACCTTCGTGTTCAGCGTATGGCTCTGGCGCATCGTACTGCATCTACAGCAGCAATTGTAACCGCAGTTGGTACCGTAATGACACAAAGAACTGTTAAAAATCGGTTACTTCATGGTTGGCTCTGAACCAGACGCCCTGTATCGTGCACTCCACCGACCCAAACCACCATCTGCGACTTTAGTCGTGTTAAGCGAGAACTCAGGGTGGAGGTCTCTTGTGTTTTCTGAGGAAAGCTGGTTCTGCCTCGGTGTCAGCGATGATCGTATACCGGTTAGAAGGTGGCCAGTTGAGGGCCTGCAACCAACAAGTCTGCGTGCTGGACATACTGAACATACGCCTGGAGGTATGATGGAGGATGGGATTTGCATGACAGGTGGAGCACTCTCGTGGACATTCCATCAATTCTGACTCAAAATTTGTACGTCAGGTTGTTGATTCGATCTACTGTGTTGGCATTCATGAACAGCATTCCAAGGGGTGTTTTCCAACAGGATAACGCTCGACCACATAGCACAGCTGTAGCCCAACATGCTGTACAGCGTAACGACATGTTGCTTTGGCCCGCTCGGTTACCAGATCTTTCTCCGATCGAGTACATGTCGAAAATCACCGAACGACAACTCCAGCGTCATCCACAAAAATTACCCTCCCCGTATTGATAAATCAAATACAACACTCATCGAATTCCATCCCACGAACTGAACACCTGTACAGCACAATGCATGAACGTTAACATGCTTGCTGTCTACATTCTGCTGGTTAAATCGGTTATTACTGTACCAGAATTTAACATTTGCAATGGCCTATCTTGTGAATGCGTCTCTTATGAGACTGTAGCGTATATCTTTGTTTCTAGTATGTGTCCTGCCATCTGTGGATCTTATTGTGGGCCAGCTTTATCAGTCCCGTAAGCCCATAATGTAAATATGAACATCCACGAAAAGCTGTGTCACCGATCCCTCTGATATTCGCTTCCATATGGGCTCCACGACAGTGTGCTTTAAGCCGTTCGAATGATCTATGGAACATCAAACCAACATTCATTACATTATGTAGGTAAAATTTTGTAACTGATGGTGTCCATAGTGTAGTAATGCCAAACAAACAACGGATTTCCTCTTCTGGAATTAAATTCGTTTACACAGATTATTTTGTTATTAATAGCAAGGAGATAATAACTTGACTGGCTCAAAACACAGTATAATTATTTGGATACGACTTTCCCGCAAGTTTACATTATCACAGTGAACTGATAATAGCTTATACCTAAATATAACTGAAATAATTCATGCCGAATGAAGCTATAGATTCGACGCCATATTCTAATACCCATTACTTATCCTACAGGAAATGTACGACTGTAGTGACATTTTTGACCACTGTCGTAGTTTTCGCAAAGAAATAATTTTGGAGTTCCAAATACTGCCACATCTAGGTATACTACAAAACTAGACATAGCAAATTATAGTGCTTTAATATCGTTACCATTAACATTTTATGATCAAACAACGATTGAAAGGACCAGCAGGCTCCATGCAAGTAATCGTTTACGAGTTACTTCAGAACGAAAGAAATGTAGAGTAGTTGGGAAGCGGCGTGAGAGAAGCCAATATAACTTCAACGTTTTGGTCGATCAAGTATGATTTTATAACATAAATACATTTCAAAACAGCAGAAGAGAAAAATCCACTGTTCGCTGAATGCTGATAATTTTAATCGTATCTTCCTATTGTTCAGATCTTCCTTATCATTTTTTGTCTCACCAACTGACAGAATTGGTGCCGCCGAGCTCAAGAAGTGTAGAATCAGAAGGAACGGAGTTCGAGGTAGCTCCTGGAATATGTACTGATAACATCAGCTCAAAAAATCCATTGACTCAGCGAAAATGAGACGGCGACGACAGTCATGACACCCAAGCTTTGAGAAATGTGGGATCAGTGGCAGAGAAAGCGTCCACATAGTGACAGCTACAATCGAAACTCAATATTTCCAAATGTAGTAGCCAATTCCCGAAATAAATTTCTAAGGAAAGACTACTAAAATCAATTCCCGAAACAAATTTCTAAGGAAAGACTACTAAAATCAAGAACCAGTTTAAGTATAAGAAATTGCAAGCTGCTGCCGTCCATTGGGGTGCTAAATTACTACCAGTAGTAACAAGCAACGATACAGTAGGAAATCTGTCTGTGGTTATTTGAGACTGTGATACTGAACAACTTTATGGAGTCCATGCATTTCAGCCTGTGCCTGGAAACGGCGGGCTACTGCTGTATACGAAATTATCCATAAATGGGCGTTTTCTGTTCTAGGATAAAACATTATTTGGATTGAAGGCATATTTTTAATTGAATATCTCTTGTATTTAACTTACAGGAGTCACATGCATGTAATCATTCTCCAAAGGATTCTTGGTGAAAAGATTGATTACAGAAGGAGAGTCCAAACATAAAAATATTTAAAAACTGCAGAGCCATTGGTGTGGAATCGTTTTTAATAAATCTGAAAATGGAATTCAGTGAGTAAAAGTCAAAGGTACTTGGTTTGTGCTGATTTGCATCCAATACTCGATTTTGTTAAAGATAATTTCAGGGAACACTAAGGTAGAGTAATCATTGTAAATTTAGTGGTGGAACATCGTTCTGAGCCACTGAATCCGTAAGTCACGAAAAGTGAAGAGCGAAAGTCATTTTTTGATTGAAAAAGTTTGTGTTTCTCGATGTATTTGAATTAATCCTATAGCTAATATACAGTTTACAATATTTGCATTTCATTTGTTTCCTAACTTAACAATGGCTATAGTCAATGCACTGGGTCATGAGGCCGTAATATTACATTAAAATATTAAAAAGGCTATAGTAAGAATCGATAAAATCCGAGAAATAATCAAAAAATGGACTCAAAAATAATTTATATATCCATCAAATTTGACTTGAGTGACGAATTCCTTAAGAGATTTCGTTCTCTGTGTTTTAAAACTAAGGATTTCATCACCTATCTATACCTAGTCTATAAAGTAGATGCTGTGAACTGTACGGCAGCGTGGGGCGTCAAGCTGATGAATGACTGCAATAAGCAACTTACAAATAAAAAAGAAAATTGTAGATTGCGCTTCAGTTTGTGTCCGATTATCACCATCGATTCCCAGGGCATAAAAAACTTTACCAAAGAAAGAGCATTTCTGTAAAAAATTGTTTTTCTCATCATATTTGCTATAGAAACATTGTACGTCGGTATGTTGTAGCGATAATACAAGAAATTTAACAATTAAGTAGAAAGTAATTGTCTGAATATTTACTTTAGTGCCGTTTTTTGTGAAATAGTAAGTAAATGAGATGTTTAGATGATTTTGCTTAAGGGCATAGTTTACCCTTTTCACTGTTGTTGTTGTTGCGGTCTTCAGTTTTTTGGAAAATAGTAAGTAATTAGATTTTGGATGATTTTTTATTTTTCTTCAAATACATGCCTAAGGGCCAGTTTAACCTTTTCACTTTTGTTGTTGCGTCTTCAGTCCGAAGTCTGGCGTGTTGCAGTGCTCCAAGCTACTCTATACTGTGCAAGGCTCTTCATCTTCGAATGACTATTGCAGCTTGAATCCTTATGAATCTGCTAACTTTATTCGTGTATTAGTCCCCCCCGCCCCTACAGTCCTACACACGCATACACCCACACACACAAACACACACCTACACTTCACTCCGGTACTAAACTGCTGACCCTTTGACGTCTCAGAATGACTCCTATAAAACGATTCCTTCTCGTAGTCATATTGTGCAAGAACTTTTTTTCTCCCCAGTTCTATTCAGTACTTCCTCGTTAGTTACGTGACCTACCTACCTAATCTTCAGCACTCTTCTTCACCGCAACGTTTCAAAAGTTTCTCTTCTCTTCTTGTCAAAACTGTTTATCATCCATGTTTCAGTTTCACACATGGCTCAACTCCACACAAATTATTTCAAAAAAGACCTCTTAACAGTTACTTTCATTCAATTTTAACGAATTTATTTCTTCAGAATTTCTTTCCGTGCCACTGACACTGTACAATTTATGTACTTTCTTCTTCGGCCATCATCAATTACTTTGCTGGCAAAATACTAAAACTCATCTACTACTTTCAGAGTCTCTTTTCCTAATCTAATTACCTCACTATCAGCTTTTCAATTAGACTACATTCCATTATCCTTGTTTTGCTTTCGTTGAAGCGCATCTTATATCCTCCCTCCAAGATACATGTCATAGCCAAACCACCAAGTTTTTATGTCTTCTGCCTGTACTTTAATTCCTGCTCCAAATTTTTCTTTTGTTCCCTTTACTGCTTGTTACTTGCTGTATAGACTGAGTAACACAGGCGACACGCTACAACCCTGTCTCACTCCCTTCTGAACCATTGCTTCCCCTTTATGCACCCGATTCTAATAAGTGCCCTCTGGTTACTGTACAAGTTGTACACAGCCTTCCGTTCCCTGCATTTTATCCAAAGCACCGTAAGAATTTCAAACATAGTATTCCAGTCAACACTGTCAAAAGCTTCTCTAAATCTACAAATGCTATAAATGTAGGCTTGCCATTCCTTAACTGATCATCTAAGATAAGTCGCAGGGTCAATACAATCTTGTGTGTTCCTACATTTCCCCAAATCCTACTACATCTTCCCCCAGTTCCGTTTCTATCATTTTTTTCCATTTATCTATAGAGAATTCGTGTTAGTAGTTTGCAACCATAACTTATTAAACTGATAGTTCGTGAATATTAAGACCTGCCAGCATCTGCTTTCTTTGAAATTAGAATTATTACATTCTTATTATTCGTGGAGCCTTCTTTGGACTTAGGTCTTTCAGTGTTTCGTCAAATTCTTCTCCCAGGATCTTATCTCCCATCTCATCTCCGTCTGTGACCCCTTCCATCTCTATAAAATTGCCTTCAAGTTTATCTCCCTTTTTATAGACTCTCTACATACTTCTTCCACCTTCCAGCATTCCCTTGTTTGCTTAAGACTGGTTTTCCATCACAGCTCTTGATGTGCACACATCTGTTTCTCTTTTCTATAAAGAATTCTTCAATTTTCCTATAGCTACTATTTATCTTTCCCCTAGTCAACTATACATCTAAATCCTTATGCTTCTCAGTCCTTATCATATGGGTACCAAATTACATAAAACTCATGTTTTCGTGCAATGGAAACAAACTAGAGCTCATCACAAAGAAAAACTAATTTGAAAAAGAAAGAGCCACCCCAATGTGATGCTATTTTTGAGAGAAAAATGTGTGTGTTGCTCTAGGTATGAATATTATTTTAAGTGATCTGGCCAACCTTGGGGATAATATAGGGGTTTTCAAAAGTATGGATCCAATTTAGCAAATCTGAACTTCACAACATATAAATGGGACTTGAAGAGTCTAAATATCGAAGGAGAGATGAAGGTACAACGTTTTGTTTTGTTAGCCATTAGTAGCGCAGACTCGCAGCAAAGCACGAAATGGGGAACATGCTGAACATTTATAGCCTGTGGGAAAAAAAGAAGAAACAAGCTCTCAAACTTTGTCCTTTCATTGGTATGTAGACCGTTCATGTGCAGTTTATACTTCATGAACTGCAAATCAGTTACACTGGATCCGAATTTTTGAATAACCCTGTACTTAACAATTTTATTTATAAGGAAGTCCACTGAATTAAAGCCACTGGATGCAAAAATCTTGTAGTTATGTTCGTAGGAGGTCATCGATGAGGAAACACATTGTTTCTTAACACTTTTGTCGGCAAAAGTAGACTCCATAGGACATCAGCGTCATCATATTGTGCCTCCAGCTGATAATGAATTGCACGAGATAGTGTTTATGGAAGCGCCCAGCATCGGACCGTCAAAAATGGCTCTGAGAACTATGGGACGTAACTGCTGAGATCATCAATTCCCTGGAACTTAGAACTACTTAAAGCTAACTAACCTAAGGACATCACATACATCCATGCCCGAGGCAGGATTCGAACCTACGACCGTAGCAGTATCGGACCGTTATTTCAGGAAGTCTTTTCTTAGGGCCAAACAACAGAATTAATGGTACAGCGAATTTATGAATGCCAAATGTTATCGCTGGGCTTGTTCTTCGCTTGGAGAGTCGTTTATTTTGACTGAAGTTAGCCTTTTAGATGCGTATGTGATCATTTGTTCATGCTGATCAGTGCGAATTGAGAGGAGTCGATGGCCTGAATTATGCATTCTGTCAGGTCGCTAATCTGCAGAAAAGTAGCGGACGTAAGATATTTCTTTAATTTTTAAAAACCCGGCTGACACTGCTGTGAGAGTTTATATTTTGCACCATTCTCACGTAAATTGTTACGCGGTCTGGCGATCTGGGTGGCATTTGGTATAAATTTACAAGAGTAGTTGGTATATCCAGTGAACGATTGAAGGTCTTCTAAGCTGGTGAGCACATAATTTTTTTCTATGGTTGTCTCATTTTGTTGAATTGGTTACAATCTTTAACAATTTAACGTATGGCCTATACACTCTACTTCCTCTTGAAGCAATTCGTAATTTTGTAGATGGCTCCTTAGCTCGTTTTGTTGTATTGTCTGGAAAAGCAGAAGTAAGTTTGCCAAGGTTAGTACCCTGTAGTGTCACAAGAATATATTGTCTAGACAGTTCGCTGTATTTCGAATCTTATGGATCAGCTGACTTTCCTCCCCACCACACTCCAAAAGAAAAAAACAGTTGGAAAGTTAGTAGTCCACTAGAAATTCTGAATAATAGTTAATTTTATTCACACAGTCCAGATGTTTTGTTAACAAATATGAATTGGGGTAGCTATTCGTTTAGCAGCAATTTCAAATGTGCTTCGAGTAAATAAAATTTAGAGAATAAAAGGACATCCTATGACTTTTTCTGCCCTTGAGATGGGACTGACGTCAATCTATGATGGTGCATTATGTTTGCTTTAAAATTATTTGGATTGCATGAAATTACCAGTGGTGATGCCTATCGACTTCATGTGTTCAGTGTGAGGATGCCTTGTTGCACCAGACTACTAAGTTTCGTCTTGAGGGTATCGAACAATGCTGCCGACAAACATCTAAAGTAGCAAGATGCTGATGGAGATTTTAATTGAATTTGAGTTACATAATTATTTGTACCCCCCACCCCCCGAGCCTGTTGGATATAGATCTGAATATTCAGTGCATAGTGAAAGATCATTAAATCGTACTACTACTGGTAAGTACAATGATGAAGGCGTCTCCTATTTCTAAACCTTAAGACGGAAAAATGTCCACATCTAAAATGTTTTGTGCCTGAAGTGATATCACAACTAAGACAATAATACAATGAGCGACTTCCTTGTCCAGTGACGATATTCCACATTTACCACGCAAACTTATGCAGTGCTTGCTGTTGGACAGTAATCTGTGTGATGTTGGCTGAATAGGTGCAGAACCGATTCGGGTGTGTGTCCTCATTCGTGACAGAAACTGGCGAATCGGTATCAACAAGGATTTTTATAAGGTGGTTGTTACTCGTACATGTGAGAGAAAGCTTTTAACTTTTGTGGTTGTGCTGCGAATGGGTTAAGTTGTGACTCTAGCGTGTTTACCCTATGGTAACAATGTTCGTGCCAAATGATACGGCTTTGCAAACTTCTGACGTATACATCTTTACACCACGCGCTTAAGGTGGCTGTTTCCTTGAAGCCCCCAGAAGACAGTCCTGAAAAAAAAAAGTCTCAGTTGTCCTTATCTGTAATTTGCGTGACATATTCAACTGCTTCTACAGTGCTCGGAGTACTTCATTATTGGAATAAACGATCTGCCTGTATAATAACCTTACTAGGAGTATAAGGATCATCTGGATCAGTGCAGATGTCCATCGGTAGTAAATCCGGCAGAACTCTGTTCAGGCCACAGGCTTCATCACCAACAGTGTAAGAACAAATCCAAAATACTCAAGGCCATCAGTAAACATGTAAGCATTTGGCACAGGCAGATGCTAGCAGACGTGTACAAATTCATCTTCCAGCTTGGCTGCCCCTATGTCCACCATAACCATCAAAGCAGCTCAGCCTGCCGCAACGGAGAGACAAGGGTTCATGAGTATTTAAGCGCAGCGATTACAGCGGGCGAACTTGGGTTTCCGCAAGCCTGGAAAGCTTCACATGACTCACTCATTCTGCTGCGCCTGCCGATACGTTGCACTATCCATCCAACGTGACTACAGAACAGCCAGCTATATGTTTGAATAGGTATTTTCACTGCAGCTCAATTATCGTAACGATGCCAGCAGGAAAACGACCAAATGAAACTTTCAGGTGATTAAGGAGAAACTGAGAATTGAAGAATGTATAACCGTCACGAAACACAGCCCAAGTCTAGCAAGAAAAATGTTCTCCTGTGTGTATGAGGCAGCTTCAAAGAAATTTGTAGCGTCTTGCAACGCGAACTGTGTATAACGGTTTTAAAATATTATTCCAGAACTTCGAGTATGCTATGATAAGCTTTCAAATTTTATCAACAGTTTACTCACTCCACAGATACTTCGAAAGGCGACAAAGACTTAATGACTGGCAAAGGCGAGAAAATCTGTGCTAATAAGTTGAGGCCATTTATCAGTATACATTCTTTCTAAATTTAGGGCAAACATTGTTTGAAACAGGAAAAAAAATATAACTCAGTGGATATTAAAAACCACGTTCTGGTGCTATGCAACTTAGTGTGAAGAAAGCTACGTATGAAAGAAAATCTTCTTCTTTCAAATATGTACATTTTAGATCACCATCATACGAAAAACGAACTTGGTGTTGGCTAAAATGCATGTAGGAAATGTAGAGTGAACTATTTTGGTCACTCGGAATGAATTCATCGAGCCCGCAATGACATCCTGGAAAAAGTAATTAAAACTGGTGTAACTGGGGTCATATTTGGCTGAAAGACACCAAGGTTACTGAGCTAGAATTCCAAAATCTACTTTAGTACCATTTGCGTTGTAGTACACATCCTCAGGTTCTAAGTGAAAATGATCTTTGCTTTCAGAGATGGTTCTGCTTACTGCACAGAACATGTATGTGAGGCGAACAGATAGCAGTTCGAATTCAGAATAGCCGGAACTACTCGAAAGACTGCGCAGTTGTAGAGAAAACCGTTCATATCGCAATAAATAAATAATACCGAAATACGCAGAAAAGGAAAATAAAGCATTAATAAAATCCACAATATCCTGGCCTACAATGAACCAGAATGAATATATATTTCATTGATCCTCGCATTTTCATACTCGGATAAAGAAAGACTTTTCCTCAATTTCCGAACACTACTCACAACAGTACAACGAAACCAAACAGATTGAACTGCTACGTAGCGTAATACAGCGGACTAACAGGCATGCATAGACACGTCGAAAGCGAAATGTGTGCACCTCTGGAGACGAGTGGGCCAGCGAAGTATACGGCGAAGTCAACCGCAGACCCGGTGGTGCTTTAACGTAACTTACACCAGCATCACAGATGTCCGGCCATCGAGGTGACCGCAGAGACGCTGGTACTGTGGATCAGCATTCAAGGTCGAGTATGTTCCCATTAGTTCCGATGCACTCTGGGAGTCTACCATGTCCGTCTGGGTCCCAGAATCTGAGATACTAATCACTGTGCTCCATATCGGTGACACCAAATGTTATTCCACATGAATTTCGTTATCAGCATCGGAACACTCTAAGTACGTTAACAAATAATTCCACATCAGTTAAATGTTATTAGTATCCGTCTATAGCCAACTAGCAGGAAACTATACCAAAATAGAAAAGTCGACCAAACAATCCACTTTATCAAACATCTATATACAAAACCACATATTTTATATGTTTCCCACGTTGTCATGGAAAAACCGTGACGAGCAATGAAACAGGTATGTGACCATTTCATGATGTGAAGCAGTAGAAGAATTCAGTTGCAACATACGATACGCCGTAAACAAGTATTTGAGTCCTTTTTGCAGAACAGAAAACTTCACACACTGCGAAAACTAGACAAATGAAATAGAAAATGCTTTCAAGCTACTTTGGTCTTGCTGTCTCATACATTTCCATTTAATGTTGAAAGGCAATCACGATTGCAGTGTGTGATACTTTGTCTTCACTCTTCATCGACGCGTTGTATCTTACCCCTTGCCCATCACCAGTTTCTCTGAACTGACTACTTCCTCTTCTCCTACTACTACTACTAATACTACGAGGCCGTGCTGAAACGAAATGACTCCGAATTTCATATGTGAAAACTCTCAAAGTAAAACAAACGTTGTTACCATTCTACAGCTTTAGTCTTCAAGTCACAATATTCATTTCTCAACATAATTACCCTGGTGACGAACGCTATTCTCCCGACGAGAGACCAGTTTGTTGATACCGTCTCTGCGGAACGATTCACTCTGCTGTCGGAGTCGCAACCTCACCTCTGCTTGCACCGCTTCGTCACTATCAAAGTGAAATCATCGAAGATGTTGTTTAAGTTTTGGAAACAGATGAAAATCTGACGGCGTCAATTAGGGTCAGTATGGAGAATGAGCGAGGACAGGGAACCCAAGACGTCGAGTTGCTCCAGATGTCGCTGCGCTCGTATGTGACCTGATATTGTCATGCTCCATCCCTGCACGAATTCTAAACTGGATTATAGGACGCTGTTTCTCACGCACAGACAGTTACAAGTAGGTTACACACCACCATGTTTCACGGTACAACCCCTTAAGCGGCAGAGGACTACAAATTCGTAGACATGAAGAATAAATATGCAGAATGTTAAGGAAGTCTGCTTTATTCAAAAGTTTTTAAGAGTTTTCACATAAAAAGTGGGAGTCATTACTTTTCAGTGTGCCGCCGTACTGTAATAATAATAGGACTTTTTCGCCTGCAGGGGATAGTCATCTTTAAACACATTATAAAATTCATTTTTTGGATTAAACGTTTCGCTGCGGTGTTAATTTATATTAGTCTGCCGGCCGGAGTGGCCGTGCGGTTCTAGGCGCTACAGTCTAGAGCCGAGCGACCGCAACGGTCGCAGGTTCGAATCTCGCCTCGTGCATGGATGTGTGTGATGTCCTTAGGTTATTTGGGTTTAATTAGTTCTAAGTTCTAGGCTATTTATGACCTCAGAAGTTAAGTCGCATAGTGCTCAGAGCCATTTGAACCATATATTAATCTGTCAGATACTCCGTTATCCAATTAGTAGGTAATTTGTGAAAAATCTTCACCGAAAGCCACCCACGGCGAAAAAAATAGCCGACATCGAAGCCAATGGGGCAGCAAGTAATTTGGACGACGGGTGTTATGGAAACTATGAATGTCTTGAGATCGGGTCAGCCCGGTACAACTTCAACACAAAAGCGGACAAAAAGCGTATCGAGCGAGCAGAGAAGCGGATGACAGGAACTAACAAAGATCGCCACACGACCGCCATGACCAAGAAGAAGATGGAGGAGGATCTCCTTTAGGATCTGGAAGGATTGCTGTGTCGTCCAGGCATCGATGACGAGAGGTATGTTTAATTTAACTACAACAAGTGTCACTGGAAGCATTAAACGCGCTTCTTTCGAAACAGGCTGAAGGCTTAACTTGAGAACGTCTGATATGATCTGAATTTGATGCCAGGATTCTAAACCGAATTCTCTATCAGTGTCCACTGCCGTTTTGCGATACCTTCAAAAGTCAGTTTCAGTTTATCTCCATTTTTTGGGTGAAGAACATGACATTTGTTTCAACACGTCATTATTTTGTTGGAGCTTAATATTTTTCAATTATCCTATGCGTGCTGATAGAATATGCATTGAAAATGACTTATAGAAAGTTATTTTGTTACAGGTGCGGTAGGCGGACGTCGGGGATTCCCGCCGATGACCATTGTAGCAGCTACACCTGTTGCGTCAGATGTGGACATAAAAATGATTTCTTAGAGATAAAACCGTAAGGAGTAAAACTGTATATCATATTTGGCAATATTTTTCATTTTATTCGAAAAACCTCGAGCAATTTATCTAATTTTCATGCGTTCGAAAAGGTCTACCACCGTAAGATAATAATGGTCATTCTGTGATTCCGGAAATGATATTTTCCGAGAATGTAATTGCTTGACAGTTCCATCTTTGCGCAAAAACTTTCGATGAGTGACAAAAGTGTCTTAGTTAGATGTTCCTTGCGATTGAAATGGTTGTGCTTACTGCATGGGCTGCAAGCAGACGTGGGGGTAGGCAGGGAAGGAAGACTAACGTCCAGTACACACGAGGTTATTAGAAACGGTGCACAATCTCGGATCAGAGAAGGGTGGGGAAGGAAATTGGCCGTGCTCTTTTCATAAGAACTATCCCAGCATTTGACTTAAGCAATTAGAGAAATCAGGGGAAACCTAAACAATGGCCGAATGGGTATCTGAACCGTCGTCCTCGCAAATGGGGATCCATTGTCCTAACGGCAGCCCGGATGGACACCGAAAACAGACAATGTAGCAAAACAAAATCAATTACAGCATTAGAAATAACGTCCCTGTATTACATCCACAAAGACAGCCATCATATCTGCTGCGATAGACGACAAATGAATGAGTCAATGGCGTATCCTTTCAGGGACAATATACCAATGAAGATAAAGGTAAAATAATACTACTCATTGCTCAAGAAGTTGTCCCCAACAGCTTATTTCATGTAGTTACAAACCTACTGCAAAATACCAGAAATTAAACTCGACGTATGATATGCGTATGTTGTAAATACTAACAGCTGATGTTGTTGTAGTGGTAGAGAGATGATGTAACACAAATTAACCAGCTCAGTTGCAAATTTAATGTACCAGGAAATTCCTTTTGGTTTCAGATAATAAGTAAATACCTACTTTTGAATAATGAAATCTGAAACCGCATCGAAAAATACTGGTTGTGCACGTAAAGGGAGCAAGAGTACGTTTGTCATGGAGCCCAGTGAACCTGCCACACAAAACGAAACTATTGTAATACAGACGCACCGCATATGTACTCCATTACAGCAATTCCAGAAAATAAGTATGATCCTCAACTGACCAAGCCGGCGCAAAGACATATCATGCAACACTTCTTCATTCACAACCTCAATTTTAGTCGCCGGAGCTATGACTGTTAGGTTGGATACGTCTTAGGGAACTAGGAAACCCGAAGTACTATTAATAAACGTTGGGAAATTCTTGATGAGATGGGTCTATAAGTGCAAATTTCGAGATTCAGTTTTAAGTTACTTGTACTCTACTATTGTAAACTGGACAACTGGATCTCAGATAATAGAAAAACACGATTTATTATTGTTATTATTACATTTTGACAATATTTCTGAAAGTGTTAATTGTAAGCATAAGAGTTTATTATGTGCGCACCAAACACGAACAGTTAATATTTAAAGAATGTAATTAAATTCGGAATCACTGGTATTCCTTCAAAGATATGAACAATTATATATGCTGCGTTCTTCAAATGGCTCTAAGCACTGCAGGACTTAACATCTGAGGTCATCAGTCCCATAGACTTAGAACTACTTAAACCTAAGTAACCTAAGGACACCACACACAGAAATTTTCCAAAGCTATGAAACTTAATATATTTGAATATAAAATTATAGTAAAACCTTGAGTAATATCGAGACAATAAAATGCCTTAAGAAGGTAGTGACTGTTATTTACAAATGAAAACGTATTAATACCGGTGTATTTAACTGTTACTCTGCTGACAATTCGTAGCGAACGTATCCTACGTGAAATTAAGACCCGTGTTAACCGTCGCACAGGTCTTCTATAAGTTACGGAAGGGAGACTGTAACTATGTCATTTAGTAACAGAATTAATTCAAGCTTAACCAGGACCTGTTGACATCTCTTTATGCCTCTTCACATTTCCTTATAGACGTGTAACGTAATGTGAAGTACGTAGACGATCAAGCCATTTTTTGACACATAGCAAACCTCCAGCTTGAATATGTTGTATACAATACTTGAAATAGAAAGAGATTACTTTCGCTGTTTACACACATCGGTACAGCAATATACTGTATATGATGACGCTCGTGAACAGCTTTCCCCCAACGTATTCCTTTTAGGGATTTTTCTACTGTTTATCACTTAGTTCTTCTTGTTTATCTCAGTTCTGGAACGTCCTTTCGGCGCATTTTTTAACTGAGGAATTGTATTCTATACTGTAATCTTTCCATCGCGTGCATTCAGACACATTCCTTTCCGATGTTTCTGACAGCTGCTCCTACTGTCCGTACTAGCCTTTAAATCTCATCCAATAGCACTTAATCCAAGTATGTTCTGTACGTGCTTTCCAAGTCAAGGGCATTCTATTTTTGTGAGCGTCCCGTAACGCAGAATCAGTCTCGTGCAAACGCAACGCAATATTGCGTCAGTTGGGACTGAACGGTCTACATTTCGATATAACATATTAGAGGTCACATCCGATTTTGATGCTTTTGTATCTTGTTTTTCAGTGTCATTTCTTTCTCTTTTGGTTTAAGTTTCAAATAAACTCCAGTTTTCTTTTCTTTATCAAATTGTTTCTCAAAAGGAATGTTAATTTGGAAACGTATGTGTTAAGCAATGTTTAAGTTAAATATTTTGATGTTTCTTCTTGACTCTTCCTTGTCACACGACAGTTGGTGAATTACCTAATCTATGTGTATTATTTCATTAATAATGAAGATAGTGAACTCTCAAAATGAAGTTTCGCTATATGTATTTCTTCGAGGAGCTCTGTGTTTTCGTAGCCGCGTTGCTAAACATGGTCAATTCCTTTGTTTGACAGTGTACCTCTCTAGCAAGCGACGTACCGCTGCTCTAAAGGCTGAAACCGACATCAACTGATTTTAAAATACATATATATGTGTGTAGTATCGCCAACTAAGCTCATTCACCCGTAGAACTGCGCATTTGTGTACAATGAAAGATTACTATAAGTAGCGAGTACGAAAGAAGTGGATGTGGAAACGATGCTATGCAACAAACAATTCCGAACAGTTCATTCACAACAGGCATAAATATGGTAATAAAAAATAGTCGTGTCAAACAATATTCATACAGTAGTAACAGAGTCACATTTACGAAAATAGATGTTGTTACGTTGTACGTTCTTCCCTGCTGTGTCATAGAAATGCAACTGTGTAATTACAATGAAAAGAGATGGCTTCTTATAAAGAACGTCTTACAGCTGGTGCACCAAAAAAGTCCACACGTTATCCTTGTCAGGCGTACATACGGTTCAGTTCAGCAGAGTTTTAATCACATCTCCTAAAATCTACATTTTGATAAAGAATAAGCCATGAACGAGTAGCAACAAGGCAACTTTTGTTTTGGGGAATACGACTGTGTAACTATGTTAACACTTAATGGTTCACGTAAAAGTTAAACTGCTTACCAAATAATACCCCATTTATGACTCTGTGCATTAGCTAGTCACAGTTGTGTACTACGTGGTATTGTTTCTTTGACTATTTGAGCTAATAAAGTCTTTAAATTCGTTAACCTCCGAAGACCGACTGAAGACAGTCGCAGTTTCACAGACCTAGCCTTCACTGGTGGTAGTATGCCCTCACCTGCATATTTTGAAGTCATGTTTGTTAAGCTTTAATTGTTCGTAGACGCCTTTGAAGATATCTAAACATGTCTACACTGTGAAAAGGAACCACAGAGTAGGCAGTGAAGTTGAAGAGGATTTGAAGTCTCCATAAAAGGTTAATCACAGACGTTTGACGGACAAACACAGGTGCAGAATTACGGAAAAGCATTGGAGAAAATGTTCAGGGAAAGGCATCATGGTGCATCGCCACATCTCTAGCGCAACGGTTCTTTCTTGTTCTGGTTTTCCCACTGTTCGTGATTTGCTGACATTCAGTGCATCAAGCCTGAAACAAATACCAAGCGAGGTCATCCAAAGTGAAATGCCTGCAGGAAAGATATAAAGTAATCTAAAAAGAAGTGATTATTGAGAAGATGCTTCAGCACATAGCAAAATCAAAACAACCTTCCATAAAATTAAAATATAGGTTTATAACATTAAGAGTGCAATGGGAGTCTCACTCTTAAATGCAGAGGAGAGAATGCAGAAAACTTCTGTGAGGATGAGAACTTGTCTGACGACTTGTGAGAAGAGGAAATCGAAGTGGATATGGGTGACGTAGGGGACACTGGATTAGAAACAATTTAAAAGAGCTTGAGGTCAAATAAGGCAGGAGCGATAGACAACATTCAATTGGAATTTCTAAAATCATTGGGGGTAGTGGCAACTACACGATTATTTACGTTGGGGTGTAGAATCTATGAGAATGGCGACCTAGCATTAAACTTTCGAAAAAGTATCATGCTCTCAGATCCGAAGGCAGCAAGAGCTGACAAGTGCGAGAATTATCACACACACAATCAGCTTAAAAGATCATGCATCCCTGCTGCTAGTAAGAATAACACACAGAAGAATGGAAAAGAAAATTCAGGACCTGTATATGATGGTCATTTTCGATTTAGGAAAGGTAAACGCACCAGAGAGACAGTTTTGACGTTGCGGTTGATAATGGAAGCAAGATTGAACAAAAATCAAGACACGTTCACAGGATCTGTCGCCCTAGAAAAAGCGTTTTACAATGTAAAATGGTGAAGGACGTTCGAAATTCGAAGACAAACAGCAGCAAGCCGTATGGAAAGACGGATAATATACAGTATGTAGAAGAATCAAGAGGACACTAAACTGGAAGGCCAAAAACGAAGTGGTCGGATTTGAATAGGTGTAAAACAGGTATGCATTCTTTCGCCCCTGCTGTTCAATCTATACATCGAAAAAACTATGTAGGAAATAAAAGGAAAGACTCAACAGTAAGATTAAAATTCAGGATAAAAGGATAAAAATGATAAAGATTCGTTGATCACATTGCTGTCACCAGTAAAAGTGAAGAAGAATTACAGGATCTGTTGGAGCGAATGAACAGTCTAATGGACGCATGATATAGATTGAGAGTAAACCGGAAAAAGGAAGAGACAATGAGATGTAGGAGAAATGGGAGTAGCAAGAAAGTAAACACTAATATTTGTGGTCACTAAGTAGACGAATTTACGGATTTCTGTCAACTTGGAAGCAAAATTACCAATGACGGACGACGCAACAAGAACATAAGCAACAAGATAGCACAGGCACAAAAGGCAGGCAAAGAGAAGTCTACTGCTATGAAATATTGGCTTTAGTTTCAGGATGAAATTTCAGAGACTGCACGTTTGGAGAATGTCAGTGAATCATGAACAGTGGGAAAACCAGAACAGGAAAGTATCAAAGGGCTTGAGATATGGTGCAGCAGAAGGATGTTGAAAATCAAGTGGAGTGACAAGATGAGGAATGTAGAGTTTCTCCGCAGAATCGGTGAAGGAAGGAACATATGGAAAACACTGAGAAGAAGGAGGGATAGGATGGTAGTACATGTGAGAAGGCGTCATGGAATAATCTCCATGGCATTAGAGCGAAAAGTAAGGAAGACAGTGATTTGAATACAATCAACAAATAATTGAGGGCGTATGTTGCACGTGCTACTCAGAGAGAAGACATAAGCGCAGATAAGTATTTTGCGGCGGAACCTGTCTATTCGAGCGAGAATATTTCGCTTGTTGGCCTAGACGCCGATCCGACCTCCCAAGGCATAGGGAGCCGACAATGAAATGGAGTTTGATGTACTGATTGTCGTATCTGGTATCAACAGCAAAGCTGTACTAATATCCGGAAGTCCAGAGAAACAAGGAAGTGATACTTATTGAACTAGCCAGTTCAGGAGTAAAGTTGAGGAAAACGCTGAAATATATTGTTTTACAAACTATAGTTTAGGGACGTAGCGGCTTACGACAGTGTAAAGGGTAGCACGGCAGTCGCCGCCTGCTGAGTGCCATCGAAGGCCGACAGCTGAGCCGGCCAACGCCCTACACGTGGCGACGGTGCAGCTATATAAACCGCACGCTGGCCGCTCCACTGCATTCGACACACTTGCCTCTCCCATCTTACAACATGAAGTTTCTGGTAAGTAACACTGTCAGTTCACATCTGAGCCTTTACATTCGTATTTCATATCAGAGCAAAGAACGGGAGAACAACCACCACTCTGTTAATGTATTCCGTTTCAGTCGACCATCGAATGTGTTCTTTCTTAACGTTCCTTTCTCTGGTACGGACTTGATATAAGTACCCTCCTCTGCAGTCGATATTGCCAATGTACTCCTCTTCGATGGCACTCGCGTCGGATCTAGTTGGTTCGAATCTCGATGGTGGAAGACATTTTCACTACTATCATTTTTGTGGTGTGGGGAGAGATGGGAGCGTCGATTTCCTGTCAGCCAACGTTGCTCGAACGTCATAGATTAAACTTCAGAACTCTCGGCAGTGTCCGATGGAGAACATTTAAAACTGTTGATGGTGATCCGTCCATGATACAAGACAAACAAGACGCCACACCATACACACAACTACACTAGTCGTCTACACTCAACACCTACACGAACAAAGAAAGATCCTAAGCGCGGGTCAAGGAAACCCTTTCCGATTACGAGTCATTACTGCCTGTATTATGAATAAGTACTATGCAATGTATCCTTCGAACAAACATGCATGTACGAAGAAACATTTCATCATACTTCTTAATAACAGAGGCACTGCTATTTCTTAATTATTTGCCAATGCGAGATCCTCGACTCTCAGTATATATGTCCTTCCTGGACGGGAATATGCGTAAAGTACGAGTGCAGGCTATGGCACATGGATGACATTTTGAAGTTTGGATCTCCCTGTGATTAGCCGGCCGTTGTGGCAGAGCGGTTCTAGGCGCTTCAGTCTGGAACCGCGCGACCGCTATGGTTGCAGGTTCGAATCCTGCCTCTGGCATGGATGTGTGTGAAGTCCTTAGGTTAGTTAGATTTAAGTAGTTCTAAAGTTCTAGGGGACTGATGACCCAGATGTTAAGTCCCATAGTGCTCAGAGCCATTTCAACAGTTTTTTTCTCCCTGTGATTTGTGTACGGATAGCCGAAGGCGACCGCTCGCGTAGAGCAGGAAATCCGGGTTCGCGTCCCAGTCTGACACAAATTTTCATTGTCGTCATTATACAACCAATAATGGGCCATATTCGCAACAAATTCGATTACATTTCCTACTTTTTCGATTACGCAGCTGAACCTGCTCTTCGGTGTCTGCTTGTCAACTACGCCTTACCACTGAGAGCATTTATTAATTCACAGAAATATCTGTTTCAGGCGTGGGCGATAGTACGGAGCAGCCATGTCTGTAGCATTTTCCGTTTCTCTCGTTTAAACAGAGCAAAATCAACCACGGGATGGGTATCTGGCACACCCCCATATTCGAAAATCATTGACGTTCGTGAAGAAAAGCCTGTACCGCAATTATATAACAAATGTTATTACTTCATTTGACAATTTAAATATTACAACAGTCTCGTAAAACCTTCATTGGGGCAGATGATTTTGAATATGCTGCTTCAGTAGACTACTTCAGTCGTACCATTCACGAAGAAAATGTTTATGAAACACTAAATACGGTTTACACTACACAGCAGTTCGCTAGAAAACAGAACATCCATTGATAATGGTTAGCTATATCCGCTTTCGTCACATAGATTAAGTTCTTGTGCCGGCCGCTGTGGCCGAGTGGTTCTAGGCACATCAGTCCGGAACCGCGAGACTGCTACGGTCGCAGGTTCGAATCCTGCCTCGGGCATGCATGTGTGTGATGTCCTTAGGTTAGTTAGGTTTAAGTAGTTCTAAGTCCTAGGGGACTGATGACGTAAGTGCCATTTGAACCATTTTATGTTTTTCTATGACCCGAGAACAATGCTGGACAAATTCATTTGAGCAGTCCGCGACCATCTTCCTGCCTGTAGTTGTGCAGTCATAGCTTGTGCCCTATCTATAGCGACTTCGATATCTACTAAACGGCCTTCTTCCCCCTTTGTGTAACCGAACATAACTGTGTTTGTCCTCATGTCCAGTGGAAGTACACCAACAGATTGGACCATTTCAATCAGGGCATGTAGCTTGGTTTCCAAAATTAAAGCAACAAACGGAAATTTTGTAAGGTTGCGTTTATATTGCCACAAAACCGTGTAAACAGGTGATAGTAAAGTAGTAACAACGTAAGGACTACAGAATATACACAAGTGCAACACGTATAACGGTAGACAAAATGTGCTTGGTTTCTTTTCATCAACCTAATGGATTTGTATACACATTACGACAACTGATTAATGTGCTCAGTATGGTGTGTGAGCACCTGTGGCAACAATATAGGCGTGGCAAAAACGGGGCATGCTGTGAATGTTGTCATAAATCTCATGTTGAGGCAATAAAGGCCAATCTACCTGCCGATCTGCTCGTAAATCTGGGGAAGTGGTTGGTAGATGCTGACGTTATGCTACCCATGTCCCTAGTGAATCCCAGACATGCTCTATTGGATTCAAATTGGGGGAGCGAGCAGGCCACGTCATGCGTGCAGTATCTTGTTTCCACGAAAACATCAACGACGCGTGCTCTATGAGGTCGACCACTATCGTCCACTAATACGAAGTCTGGGCACGCAGCACCTAGCAACAACCGTACATGAGGTCCCAATATCTCTTCATAATAACTGACAGCAATTAAACTTTTCATGTTCACCTATACAATTTCATGAGGTGGTGTTCGAGTGGTCAACATAATCGCTGCCCACACCATTAGCAGTCCTCCTCGATATCTGTCTCTTTCCTCAATGTTCGGGTCTCGCAGTCGTGTTTCATATTCTCTTCAGAACACTGGCCCACTGTTCGACGGTCGGGGTGGCATGTTATAACTCCACTTTAGCGGTTCCATTCTGTGAAAACGCTTCATACATACAAAAACAGCAGCTCTCTGACAATAGAGGCCAAGCTACTGAAGCCTGCAGTACACCGTTATCCTCAATACAGTACGTCCAGGGGATACTGTGAGGTCAAATGACAGTTGCAGTGCAGTACTTAGCCTTTGCAGTCAAATAACGGTGCTCTCTTTCTGATGTCACATGTGGTCGGCCCTGCCCTGATCTTCGGGACACAGTTTCAGTCTCTATAAGCTGTCGCCACATCCGAGAAAGAACAGAATGACCCACATTAATCCATCGGGCCACATCAGTTTGCGACTGCTTTACTTCCATTTTTCCTAAGGCCTTTCACCACAGAGAGTCTGGTATGGGCCATAATGCACCCTCTATGACCTTGTACGCAGCGATGGTGGATGTGGGACTACGCGGCATACACTACCCCATTTCATAGGTGCCCTGACGTCATCCTTGGCGTGGTTGTTCTTTGACTGGAATGCGATCTACCCTGCAGAAAACGATCGTAGGAAACCTATTGAAAGTTTCTATCATTGTATCGTGAATTACACACTGGAAGAGGAAACTCCGGTTTGTTGCTTCCATTTTGGACATCAATGCACATTGGCGGCTCCACAACCGCTAATTCCTTGATGATACCCCTCATGTGCCCACATAGACCGTCCTATTACACTGATTCCACACAACCGACTTGCCCTTATGAATCGCTTTACTGCCACGAGTTTCGTCAGGCTGACGGCCTGGTACTACTTCTACGAGTTCTGCAGATCTCAAATGCAATGGATGCGTTCTTTTAAGGGGATTACTAATATTAAATGCAGTTGGCTTATGTCGAATGAAATAACGGTGGCAGTGATGCGTTCACCCCTTTTCTCCTGATTCAGACACGTAATGAATCTTCATTCTGCAGATGATTGTCTTCGCCGCCTGCGTGGCCACCGCCTGCTGCCAGGAGACACGAGAGAAGCGCGGCCTCCTGGGGGCGGGAGTGCTGGCCGCCCCCGGCGCTGTGCTGGCGCCGCGCGTTCTTGCCGCTCCCGCCATAGCCGCCGCCCCTATCGTCGCCGCTCCCGCCATCGGCCACGCCCCTCTGGGCCTGGGGATCGGCTTGGGTCACCCCATCATCGGCTGAACCACTACATACTAATTTATACTTGTCTGTGTGTACTGTGTCTCCAAAAATAAAGCCTCTGTAAAATCACTGATTTGTCTTTTACCTCCTCATACGGTTCTCTTGTCTAGTTGTACATCACTGACTACTTCATCCCATGCCCCTGTATTCACTCGTGTTCGTCGTCAACAGCCGTTGTCAGTTTTAACAACGCTGATATCAAAACGTTTGCATTTAATCAGTCACATCTACGATTATTAAGATTTCTATGTTAGTTTTTATTCCTTGGAATTATTCGTTCGGTTGACATGATACTAAAACCAAAAATATTCTAAAGTCACTTCTGCTTTCAGTGACTTAATACTACGAAAATAAACAGCGACTAATGGACGCATGCGAAACTTTTGCACTTTTATAGTTTTCAGTAATGAAAGAATTTCAAATAAGTGTTGTCGTTGGGATCAGGGTAGTCGTGGGAACTAAAAGAAAATATCTTTAAAAATCAAGCGAACTAAGTGAAACAATAATCATGAATATATGATACACCCTTGTACAAATATTTCCATGTGTCCTAAAATGTGTTTGTACTCCGAATGTTCGTCCCGGTTTGTATGACGTACGAAGATTAGCGACTGTCAGTAGGGCCACGTAACCTATAATTTTAAGTAGACAAACATTTTCGATTACAGTAAGTTCGTTAGCAGGATGACAATGACAACTACGTTTGTCATTTCGGAAAATATATTCGTTTAGGAAAGTCAGCTTATACGACGGGCAGAGATAATGGACCACCGCAGAGATCCCAGTTGTTATCCAAGGTAGTCCTGCTCCAGAATTATCCAGTTAAAATTTTAAAACAAATAAAATGGTATTTCTGATAAGCTAATACGGAAAGGGTGGCCATTATTCATGATTAATTTTATAGCTTCGTGAAATATAAGTATGAAGCTGGGCATCTATGATGTCCTTTTTCCTGTGATAGTTAAAAATCACTTTTATGTTAAAACTTTCCACGAATATTAATTTTAAATCGGCAAGCATTGTCAGAAATCGGTTAAAATCCTTTGTAGCGATACCTCTTTCATCCCTGTACGACTAATATATGTTTCGAAAAAGAGTTGTTGACTGGAGAAATAATATAAATAATGAACAATGTAGTCACCCAGAGTTTTCGCTATCAATCTTTCACCCTGCAATGGAGTGTGCGTTGTTGTGAAAATTTGTGTCGGTGTGAGATTCTAATAATTCTCTGGCTTTTGTGTGGGCAGATTTTAATTTAGCTCTTCAGACTAAACTCGGCATTAAAAATTGACTTCCAAAAACCCATTGAGTTGAGCATCAGCCATAACTTTCACCGAAGCAGTGCAAGCCATGCTGGGTGTGCAGGAGACATTCTAAGAAGCTCAGCAGGTAGGAGAAAAACTCTTGCGGTTGTGAGATGAGCTATATCTGGATAATACAACCAGTGATTTTACTGACCCAGAAAGGAAATTATTAAGTCTCGAGTCTCAGGCTGGCATGCTGTTTTAAAAACAGTGCAAGTCGAAATTTCTACTCCTTATACGCTATCTGCTATACCCATCTCATATAAATAACTATAAAGTATTGTCATTCACTATTGTTCAACTTTTCTGCACAGGAAATGGAAGAATTTGGAAATCCTGTACTGTCTTGCTCAGTCTCTTCGTGCTCTGGTGATTATGGAAAGTATTCTACACATTTTCAAGATTTTTCTGTAGGTTGATAATGCCGAAATTTTAGAAAATACTGTGCATATGAATGTTCAGCACATGTAGGAAGGTATTAGTATATACTGAGGGGTCATGTTAAATGATGTATGCCATCTTGTTTAACGTTTCACATTTGTTTGAAACTTGGCTTATTAGTTCTTCCTATGAAGTTAAGCAACCATAGTAAATTTTAGCATTTGATTTTCCTCTGTTTCCGTTTTAAGTTATTTCAACTTTTGGAAATTTTTTGTTCTTAACATAGTGATGCAACAAAACAACATTCGTTAACATACGGAAAATAAATTATCATTTTTAAATTTATTATCAAATCTATGCGAAATTTGGTTGTTGTATACTCTATAGTACAAGGATTATAGAAAAAAATATCTCATATCTATAAGTAAAACCATCAATACGTGAGAAAAGCAAACTTACACTATTATATTTTACTTTGTAATTAATGTGCACCATCACATTAAATACCACATACTTGTGAAGGGAAAAGGATAGCCTGAAACTTTTTATTTTTATTTACTTATTTATTTATTTATTTTGCAAAATAGTTTCCAAAGCATGGCTATTATTTGGGAAAATGAATTTAATGTGGTTTTATTCCATAGTTCTTTTTGTTTTTGTAATAAACAATAGTTTTTAAATTTTCCTTGAGAACCTAAAGTAAGCGATGAAATTTTAAGGTTCTTGGATAATATACTATTAACGTAACAGATACATCTAGTGATTAATTTTAAAAATGAGTTTTAAACAATGGTATTCAAATAACCCTCAAGTTAATTCATTTGTGTAAACAAACTACAATTTACAATATACATAATTTTAATTGAACAGATACTTGGCTCATTTGGGCCAACAAAATGAGGGAGAAGGTCCTGAAGAGTGCGTACCTTGTGCGATAACATCATGTTCCGTTATATATAGTCCAATGAGTGTCCCAAGGGACCACAGGCTGGAATATGTACATGATGTACAGTGTGATGGGATTTGGAATATCTGGGTGGTAAGTTAAGGAATAAGTTACACAGATGCACAGAGAGGAAACATTCAGTTGCTGACTATCCTCACGTTACTCAACCGATCTCGGAAAAAAATTCGAAACAGTAACAGCATACTTAAACATCCCTGACTACTCATCAGAACAAACATGGAATCTTTTTAAATAAAGATTTTTTATTTTATTGCCTTTTAGCATACAAACCGTTTTATCCATCACTGTTTAAATATTTTGGTACACATATTCATGACAAGATAACATTTCATATATATATATTCAGATCGAGATTGCTATACTTACATTACAAAGACACAATTAACACCTAATCACTCAGTTGTTAATTCATTTCTTTAGTTAAGTTCAATGGCCACAGTTCCATTTAAATTTTTATTAGCTATAAATCTGGATATGGCGTCGTAGGTCCTATTGGCTGTGTCCCCGAGAATTTGAATTGTGCAAAGAGGCTGACTTGATAAAGTCTTAAGAAGTCCATAAAAAAGTTTACTCTGTCTTATTGATAGCGTCCACACTGGCATAAGATGTGATTTATATCACAAACTCTTTCTTCTTCACGCTTACAGTAGGGTGTCTCCAATACGCCGATTGTATGTGAATGGGCAGGGAGCACGAAATTTCGGCGTAGTTGCAGATTCTTGTCATTTTCTTAGTCCGCCATTTTGTAGCTAGGCAAAAAATTTACACCAGACTGTATATGATCAGGGGTGATTTACTTATTTCTGGCTTTAAACTTTATACCAAAATGTGATGTAATGTACTGGCGTGTGAGCAGAATCTGAAAGTAATTTCATTTTGCTTTCTCGTGATGTCATAGTACTCATACGGTGATTAGACAAGAAACTAAATACAAGTATCTTTGGCCGGCACGGTCAGACAGCTCGATTTCGACATTAAGATAGTATAGAGAGCACTGGTGTCTAATAATGTCAGTGTGTACGTAAGATAAGAGGTAATAAAATAAGGCAAATTATTAAAATGTGTTATGAAATGGATGGAAGGACAGCACAAATTGTCTATAGCAAAAAAATACTTAGCTTTATCGCGCCTACCGATCGAATTGCAACGCTATCAGATTATAGTCGAAATACTTACCACTGTGTTTCTGATCAAAGCTGCACTAACACGAGTTGTGCGGTCCATCGCTGCTCCCAAGAACAGAAAGCGCCCACACAGACATAAAAATGGCGGCAAAACCCGTATAGTGAGCATAACGACTCACGGAAGAAGTGTGACCTACTGAAGTGGAAAGCACGTCTCTTGACACTTTTGTTAATTCGGACATCACACCGCAGGTAGTCAGTTAGTTAGTCATTTACATGCTCCATAGATAATTTGAATGATTCTTTTACCGAAATGATGTGGAACCAGTCAGTTCACAGGATATGTATACAGATTAGTACTAACATTAATGAACATACTATCATTTTATTTCTACTCATTCAATTCTCTCTTTCTCTCTGTCTCTTTTACTTTATTGCCTATCAGTTCTTAAGTAGTAATTCGTCAATGGTAAATGGAATAGAAGGAAAAATAATTTTAAATTAATTTTAAAACCTGCTCCACTACCTATCAGACATTTTACGTTACTGTGAAAATATTAGAAAATATTATTGCTGCATATTGAGCTCCTCTCTGGGCCAATGGCTGCTTTAACAATTGGTAATAAAGGTCATTTTTCCCTCTGGTGTTGTAGGTATGTAGGTATGTCCATCTCAAATTATAATAGCGTATTCCATTAGCGAAAGTATGTACTGTGACGACTCAGTTAAAAAGCCTAGCTCCTTGAAGAAGTACTTTCATGACGTCCTTGGGTGAACAACACCTATTATTCTCAGTGCTCGCCTTCGTATAGTCAATACTTGCTTTCCAAGTGATGAGTTTCCCCAGAAAATTACTCCATACGATATTATTGAGTAGAAATAAGTAATCTATTTCTCTAGGTTGATAGTTTGTTTCCAGATTACCAATTACACAAAAAACAAAAGTAGTTTAACTTCACTATTTGAGAGGCTCAGTATTATGGTTCTTCCAGATCAAGTTATCGTCAATATTTAAAAATGGTTCAAATGGCTCTAAGCGCTATGGGACTTAACATCTGTGGTCATCAGTCCCCTAGACTCAGAACTACTTAAACCTAACTAACCTAAGGACATCACACACATCCATGCCCGATGCAGGGTTCGTACCTGAGACCGTAGCAGCAGCGCGGTTCCCGACTGAAGCGCTTAGAACTGCTCAGCCACAACGACCGGCGTCAATATGTACACCGAAAAATTTTGTGCATTCTATCCTACTTGCAGAGTCCTCCTCGTTTGGTATATCAATTGTTGGTATGTCTCTGATTGTTGTACAGACCCGAATGTAGTGTGTTTTCTATTTTCTTTTCAAAATTTAGGGATAGTCCATTTTCAGAGAACCACTATACAGCTCTTTAGAAACTATCATTTACTAACACTTCAGTTGCTTTCTCGCTAATGGAATTCATTATTACACTAGTATAGCCTGCAAAAGTACCAATTTTGCTTGTTGACAGTGAAGTGGAAGATCATTAACATATATAAATAACAAAATTGGACTCAGAATTGAACCCTGTGGGACCGTCTCTATGATTTAACTCCAATCACCAAAATTATCCACGCTGAGTGAATTATTCAGCTCAGCTTTTGGATTATGTTTGTCAATTATGCATCTGCTGGTGGAAGGAGTACCCCGTAGTATACTTGACCAGGTTCACCATAACTATTTGTTCCAACCAGCGGAGTCAGTTCTCGTGACCCAGAGGTCAGAGATACTGGAGTGGCGGCAATTCTGCGAAGGACTAGGATGTCTAGTGTCCCTTGGCCTAGCTGGCCTAAGTGGTCGAGCGGTTCTAGGCGCTTCAGTCCAAAACCACGCTGCTGCTACAGACAGAGGTTCGAATCCTGCCTCAGGCATGGATGTGTGTGATGTCCTTAGGTTAGTTAGGTTAAGTAGTTCTAAGTCTAGGTCACTGATGACCTCAGATGTTATGTCGCATAGTGCTTAGAGCCATTTGAACCACTTGAACCTTGGCCGAGAACTAGCTGTGGCAAGAGATTCAAATTACTTGTTCGACCAGCCTTGGTGGATTTTCGCCACTTTGCAAAATACAACAAATAATTAATCTGGACTTCTGAAAAATTACTCAACCCCAACTAGACAGTCTTCTGATTTGGCAGGCCTATGGTGTTATTAATTGCTGGCGAAAATTTGTTTGATACCATTTATTTTACACGTAATGGAGAAACCCAGATTTGTCCTCGTATTTATTCACAGCTGTACGTACCCACCCATACCAAGCGGCGCCTGGCCTTGTCCTTAATGTTTATGACGTCATATCTCCCGAACTATGTCTGGTAGAATGGTATAATTTTCTAGTTACATTAAGCGTCATATGGGAACACTTGGCAAAGTTTGTTGCGAATGGAGTTGGCTGGAACGAATTAATAAATTTAAACGTCTTGCACAATGTGACAGTTTTTTACGGACCACACTGTTTATGATGTCATAACTCCTGAACTATATTACGTACAATGATATAATGTTGTAGGGTACATTCAGAGATACGGTTTGCGAAATTTATTGCGACTAGAGTCATTAGCAAAGCAGTAATAAATTTAAACGTCATGCATGATGCGGCAGTTTTTCACGCATCTCGTTGTTCATGACGTCATATCACCTAAATTACTTC
The DNA here is from genome assembly GCF_021461395.2 of Schistocerca americana. Classification (NCBI taxonomy): domain Eukaryota; kingdom Metazoa; phylum Arthropoda; class Insecta; order Orthoptera; family Acrididae; genus Schistocerca; species Schistocerca americana. Next base: position 936,890,959 of record NC_060119.1, read on the forward strand.
TCGTACAATTATACATAGTTTTGCACTTAAGTTTAGTGCTACATTTTTATACTAACTGTTGAACGTGTCACAGATACAGTTAGTAGTGAAGAAGTGCTAAATTATAACGTCAAGCCTCGTGCGGTATTTTTACTGCATGAACAGCGCAAAAGTAATAGACGAACATTTTTCCTTCCACAAAGTTGGGATTGCCAGGACGGAAAAATCTTGTAAAGGTTTGAAACTATATTTAAAGTTGGCTGTAAGTCGCTAAGTGCCTTCGTTTTCAAATACCGGATGAATAAAGTCTAAGCGCCGACCGGTGTATCCGTGCGGTTCTAGGCGCTTCAGTCTGGAACCGCGTGACCTCTACGGTCCCAGGTTCGAATTCTGCCTCGGGCATGGATGTGTGTGATGTCCTTAGGTCAGTTAGGTTTAAGTAGTTCTAAGTTCTAGGGGACTGATGACCACAGATGTTAAGTCCAATAGTGCTCAGAGCCATTTGAGCCAATTAAGTCTGGTTTCGCTGGAAACGCTTCTCTTTCCCCCAACTCATTAGATAGGTCGGTGGTTCTTATCCCCAAAGCAGTTGTAAGGAGGAAGGAAGATTGAATTTAACGTTTCGTCGACAACGAGGTCATTAGAGAAGGCCATAGGTGATTGTCGGCTGTCAGTAAGGTGCAAGTGTACCAAGGTTGGTTGAAATCGATACAGTGGTTTAGGAGGCGATGTGTCGCACACACACACACACACACACACACACACACAAACACTCTTATATATACATACATTTATTTTTGTAATACGTGTGGATTAATTCCCCCGACTTTTGAAACAATTATCAGATCAGGCCTTGACCGAATCTTTGATTGGAAATATAAATTATAATTTATTGAATCTCTCTCTGTTTGTTAGGAAGGTGGACAGGCCTGCAGGTGGTTTTTCTTCATGCCGTGTGTAGTTGAGACATAAGTCCCCGCTCTTCACACTCATCCCGAATCATTTTCGACAAATTCGACATTATCCATCAGACAAATTAAGGGAAGGAAACAGATATTCTGGAAGAGATCTAAATTTACAGTCATTTCAAAAATCTGCCAGATAAACTTATAAACAAACAGTCTGAAATGGATAATGGAACTTATATCGCCACTTTTGGTGGCATTCTGCTTGCGGCTAATCAACACAAAAAAACAGCAATACCATTCTTAATTCGCAGACAATAGATAATAACAGTCACATGTAATTTCCACAATGACATGCAAAATTATTCATGTCACCTAGAAATGATGGGAACAGCCCATTTCGTAACACCTTTTAATAATATTATTTTACTTTGTTAGTTCCTCTCTTTACGTATTCGATTGGATTATCAGATACCCACACTTTTATTCTTTGGTTAACGCTGCATCTGTCAATATTTCCCACCTTATACGCGAAAAGTAAGTGCTAAATCTGTCAGAAACCTAGCACAGTTTGTAAACCAAAACGATATGAGACACCGATCGTGAAGACGCTGCAAATTGAGACATTTGACGAGCTAAAAGGTAACATTTGTCAGACCTATAATAGAAGCGTAATATATTGTCTTAATCCATTACTAAATGTTGGCATTCACTTTTTAAGTACTGGAATGTTTTTCCGAAGTTAAAAAAAAGTGATTCAGGAAATATTTTCCCAAATATGAAAACATTTTCCAAGGTACAAAAAGTCATGTGCGTAAGTCAACCAAAATTTGGCACTAAGTACCTAGTGTTACAGTACAGTTTCAAGCTATAAATAATTCTCTGAAAAATTCACTTTTCTGATAAAAGGAATTTCAGTAACTGCAGATACAGAAACCTCTAATATTACTAAAACTGGATTTAAGAACTGGGTATTTTGAAGAAACGTGGTTAAAAAGCACTGTACAAAATTTCCAAAACATTAAATGTTGAAATTTCTCATACTGAAGAGCAATTCGCAGAAGAAAAGCTGCACAGTTGGTTCTTTCCACTTGCTTGGTTGTGTGACTCTGAAAATGCAATTTCCACTATGGAAAATATTTATCACTAACATATACAGTAATTCACAAAAGAATCTCGCCTCAAGCTGCCTTAACTGCATTAAATTCTTTACAGTACATGCAAGAAAAACAGCTGAGACAGGTCTGTTTATTCAGACGTTAGGTGTCCCTCCACGAAAGAGAAAACCAGCAAAAGCCGGCGGAAGCAAAGTAAGCCAGCGCCGACTGAGAGCCACTCTAATCAGACCCTTCGCGCCAGCGATGCCGACCGCGTCTGTCTTGTGTAGCCCCGTGGCCCTTTTACGTGGATAAGGATCTTTCCTTCTCGTCCACAGTTTTTCACTGTTCGCTGCTTCACTATCATCACATAAGTGAGCACTTTATGACAGCAATACTGACCACTGGACTCTAAATAGATTTTTTGCTGTCGTGAGCTTCTTCTCCGATATTGGAATCGGATTACAACTGGACTTGGTATCTGTGCCATCACAGATTTCTCCTGTGCAATGACAGCATAGATGGCTTCCACGAGGAGGACACAGATTAGATTCCCGGTATTGATAAGGACTTTTCCTCCGTGGGAGTACAGATACTGGGTGCACTCAGCTACTTGTATGGAGTCCTGCAATGCGACTGGGAGAGCAGCGCGCTGATCCCTTGTCCTCCATAGCGCATCAGCATGATGTCGCAAGGCAAAGGATAACACAGTGGCCGGTAGACATCCATTGGGCTTTCACTACCCGGCGAGGAGTCTGTTTTATAGTACTTCTGCCTTCGTATAAAAGAGGATGGAATGTATATTAAAGACTTCTATTTACCACATGAAGACAAGTTCCGAAACAACTTGAATTTGGTGATACAACATTATCATTTTTCCACATATTTTGTCTTATCTATATGGGAAAAAGTTCGTAGAGATTTCACACAACTCTAGGCCTTATACCAGTGGATTGTTCATGTATGGAGGTGGTTGTATTGCTGTTGTGTACTAATGTTTTGCCATAAACGCATAGGATAGAGAATAAACGATTCAGAGCTTACGTGACGCAGAAGGTATGTAGAGTCATGGTGGTTTACAAACCTCCATCTACAAAAGCTTATTAAGAGTGGAATAAAATGATAGTCTATTTTCAATAACGAAACTTATGAATTTTAAACACGTGTTTCATTAGGTCAAAATAACGTGTCATAAAAAAATTTTTAAGGTGTCCGTTGCTTACCATTATTTCTCAGTATTGTGTATGAACGGTGTCAAACTTCCTAATGTACAGTGAAATGGAAGCTCTTCTTAAATTTCCATAAAACGCATACAAGTAGTTTTATCTTATTCGACGGAAATTATTTGTTAGAGTGTCCCGTACACGATGTCTGCCATTATAGGGTTTGAAAAAATTACACTACCTACACAGAGAGAAGTACGAGGGGAAAATGTGTCGAGGGTGGGGGCAAGTGGTATACTTATGCAAATGATGTCGGTAAGTTTCTCGAACAAACTGCATTGTAGCTGCAAATATTTCTGGAAAATCTCTTAGGAAGCACATTTACGTTTATAGCCTTCGGAGTCAACGATACATAATAAAATCCCACTCTTCGCCAAGGCGTTCCGACGTTAGTGTTACCGTGGTTTAAAGAATATGTGGCACAAGGATTCACAAATTAAAAATACAGTAGCAAAGAGCAACGTTATCACTACGAAGAGGTCTCACTGTCGTGATATTCGATTTCATTTAAGTGGAAAATTTCGTTTATTGAGATTACTGTCCAAATCGAAAACTTCCCAGTCATTCATTATGTATCTGAAATTGGCATCAAGTATGCGTTCCAGATACTAATTCTAGTGATAAATACAGCTACTTTCCTCCTGGGGAAGGGGGGGGGGGGGGAGGGGAGTGTACCAAGCTTGATTGGATAGGGCTTGGGCGAGGTAATGTTAAAGGATACAAATTTTGGTGAAACAATAATTTAAAAAAAGCAGCAACGGTACTGATAATTGATAGTTTCATTTGATCTTTTGATATGTAATTAAATTATGTACAAGTACGAAGTAGGTATAGCGTAATTTACGACATTACCTTCTAGAATAAAATTACACGAATCACCAAAATAATATTATTGCATGCTATAACTTACATTTACAGCAAATTAATGCATCGAAGCTTTCTTACAGCCTATGTGTTAATGACATCATTAATGAAAGTTTCTGCATGTTCCTCGTCCTCTTCCGTTGACGCCTTTACACAAGCATGAAGCATATCCTGACCCATCCTTTTCTTAATTCTCTCATCACTCTATTCGCTGTGCTAAATGACCTCTCTGCTCCGGACGTAGAAACGAAAATGCACGGGTCACATTCAGCGAGTGTCCTTAGTCCTTCATAGCAGATGTAGCCCTTTAGCAATATCAGAAGATGAATCTTCTGCTTTATTAGGAGCAACGTATTTAAAAGAGCGCAACTCTATAGTAACATAGTCAACACCTTTTATGTCTTAACATCAAGCACAGCTCTTTACAATCATTATCATAAAACCCTTGAAATGGTGTAAGACTTTCAAAATATGTACTTAGTTCCCTCACTTTCACAGCCTTATCATGAAACTATTGATCAGTTTCACGAATCTCACTTTTCACAAGATTCTTTAAGTTTTTATAGTTTGACAGTTTTTTCTTGTCCTACTTTTTACTTTTGTTGGGTCCACTTTCAGTTTTTTTAATTATATTTAAGTTTCACTTACCACGCTACGTTCATCACAGTCCCACAGGTAGCAGATGTGTCTTAAAAATTCCAAAATTTCAGAAACAAGTATAAGGAATTGCGAAATTTTGAGTTATTATTTTTGCGAAACTTTACTCATTATTTATAATAAGAATTTTCCTGCGAAAATTGCTGAATCCGCACCGTCTTTTTCTATATATTCACGAGTCATGTCGACGGACTCGTAGCGTAGGAGCATAGCATGAACTGCTCGATGGTTACTCAACCGTCGGATGTCAACACCTTCGGGTATTTTTAAAACAGGTTTTTTGTAAAGCACACTTAATTTCATGCAATAAGTTGTCTTGTACAGGACAAGCATAAGAAAGTTTCTAATTGTCGTTAACAATATATAATGTACGTTTATTACAGGGTATTTTTTCCTGCAGTTAGTGGCAACAGATGACAAAATATGTGCTCTTCAGTGAATGTATAGTAACTGACCGCAGACCCCAGTGATAAAACCATTAAAATTAGCAGCACCATCGAAAAAGTATGTTACTAATTTGCCGCTAGGAAGCTTTCGTTTAAAAATTTTTTCTGGGTTTGTGACTGCATTATCAATATGTAGAACTACCGACGTTTCGGTCACTGTTGCAAATGGAGTTCTTCAGGGTGTTTTCGTAAACCAAAGAAGGTCACTTGCAACAATGACCGAAACGTCGGTAGTTTTACGTACTGACTGTGACAATGGCCGCGGAAGCCTACGTTTCTCAGTTTTGGTTTCTTTAGTTCACTGTCTGCTGCTGTAAATATAATTTCAGCAGCAGCGTTCTTTAATTCAACGAGACATAGAAACCTTTCTTTCACTTCAAAAGACGGAGACGGCGCAATATAACAAACTAACAAAGAGACTTTAATTTGATTAAAACACTTGTATTTTCGCCTACTATTAAGGAAAAATAAACATCGTGGAGAACTGTTTCATCTTGATTGTCTAGAACTCACCAATACCGTCTAATAATTCTGAAGCAATGTATTAGCTAACTTATGTGGACCTTTCATACAGAAATTTAATTCACTTTTCAAGATTAACGTCGCTCTATGATACGGTCTTACAAATTGGCGTTCATGTTTTGTTACGTGGGGGTTTCCGTCCTTACTAAGAAAACGCACACTTCTAATTACAAAAGACGCTGCCTACCAGTGTAACACATTTTCAGATTCGTTTTGTTTAATTATATGCGGATGAGCTGGAGCGTTTAATGCCTATAATTTACAGTTGTCAAGTGCAACGGGTATTGCATGTTTTTCTGATATGGCTAGCTGTTACAGATTTCTTGTGTGTCCATTAGCTTTTATAAATTACTTCTAAGATACCAAAATGAGTTCTCCCCTTGCTTTTTGTAGAGTTTCACATCATTTTTAAATGCATTTAACACAATTTGCAAAAAGTCCCACCCCGATCGCGTCTAAGTACACCTAACTGTACCTACACTCCCACTTTCGCTGGTACTTAATCTTGCGCACAACACTTTGTTTAGTCTGACGACTTAAGCACGGGTCAGAAGTGGTACACTTTTCGTTCGAAGACTAAGGAAGAGTAACTGAAGATTCAGCAAACACTCCACCACATATTCACTACCATTTCTTTCAATGGACTCATACTCATTTATATCTTCTTCAATTAGAAATGAAAGCACATTAAGTTGCTTGTTTCGACAGCGTAGTTCGGCGATTACACTTCCTTTTATACGACGAATTGATTAAGACTGCACGTACATGCATAGTCACATCACTCGTCCATAGTAACCTGTTGAATGACTAAACTTTAAAATAGCTGTTTACAAGAAATTGAAATTTATTACAGCAACGAAAAATTGTTGTTGTCGTACTGCGCAGTAGGTGGCAGCCTTTGTATTTAGATAGATTTTTTTTTGCGCACATCAGGATACGCAGAGTTATCATGACATGTCGATAGTTGATTCCAAACTTTGTAAACAGTGGCTGCCTGCACACTTGATATTTGTCAAAACAATACAGTCTTACTAGTTATTACATTACACTTACCCAGACGATTTTTTAAACTGATACATTGTTTTGGCTTTTAATGCTATATTCAAATAGGTATGAATTTCTCTGATGGGGGGTGGGAAGTTCATAATTTCCACACCACCCCTACCCTTCCCCTGCGCCACCCCATGAACTCGTCACTTCTTACTTCGCAAAACAGCTTCGGGAAAAACACCTACAAGGAACTTTTTAAAATCGTCGATTACATTGACACAGAACCCCAAACGCCACGTACTATGAGCCGTTGCGAGTACAGAGACAGTTCTAGGCTTATCTCCTACTGAGGAACGGAAGAGTCCCTTGAACCGACTCGTTCACTATCCGAATGAACATTCTTCAGAGTTCAGCACGTCAGAATTAGTTTGCGCAAGTAACCGCATCATTACAGGTATATATTTATGTGGACAGCCTTAATTATTAATAATATGTATGACCATTGGATCGTCTTCATAGATGACCTGTGGTAGGCGATTACACTTATCGAAATAATGTCTGAAGATCAGGAATCGTCCTATCAAGGTAACTGTATGACTTGTTTTTGTGGATGTCTGTTCCAAGATGGCCGACGAGTAAGTGACGCCAGAAACCATTTCCAGAAAGTTAAGTGATTTAGACAGGAATATAATTTAGTTTAACGCCGACAACAAATTAAATACGTGCATTAGTGTATCGTTTAGTCTTGCCGTTAAAGGTTTGACTTTTCTTTGCGTATTTTTTCAGAAAACACGAAAAGATCGTAACTTCGCGAAGTCGCGCTTAGGCTTAAATTTTGTAAACGTGTTTGTTTCTTGTTTCACGGTAATTTAACTAGTTTCTCGGTAACAAATAAGTAAACTACCGTAAATAGCGTATAACTTCATTGTTTTAATACAGATTTCAGAAAAACAGCGTAACTTTATATCAGAAACTTGCCTATATACATTTGTTTATAGGCCTAATTCTCGTAACGTTTTTGGAGAATCAAAGTTAAAGTATCTCGTTTAATTGTCCTTTTTTTCATTCCATCGAGTGAAATATATAATAAATAGCGTATACCTTCGTTGTTTTAATACAGATCTCAGAAAAACAGCGGAATTTTAAATCAGAAACTTGCTTATATACATTTGTGAATAGGCTTAATTCTTGTAACGTCTTTTTTGATTTTCGGTAATTTAATTGATTTATTCTAGCTAAAGTATTATTTTTGCCATGAGTGAGAAGTGCCTGACTTGCCGTAGAATTGTTAGTTCCGGGGTTTGGTGTGATGGATGCAGTAGTTTTTTTCACTGGAGGGACTGCAGTGGCGTGGGTGTTGGGAAAGTGGATCAGGCTCATCAGTGGTTATGTAGGATTTGCAGCAGAGATAGGAAGATAGTGGAACAGGAGGGGAAAATTGCTGCCCTTCAGGCTGAGCTAGATCAGGCTAGGGAAGATCTGGACAGGTTAAGGAGGGAGAAGGGCAACGAGAGGTGGGAAGTGGCAACAGGTAGCAGAAGGAATAGGCCTAGAACTAAGTCTGACAGTTTTGTGGTGAATGTCAAAAATAAGTTTGACCTGTTGCTTCAGTTAGAAACTGATGAGCCTCAAGAAGAGGTAGGTGTAGACAGGACACAACAAACTTTCAATAGGAAATTGAAAAAGAATGTAGGAAAGTCATCGAAAAGGTAGAAAGTTTTGTTGTTAGGCAGTTCTCATGCCAGAGGTGTAGGCCAACTTCTGCAGGAGGAATTAGGACCAGAATACCAGGTCACAAATTTTTCAAACCAAGTGCTAGTGTGGATCAGGTGACAGAGGATTTAGGTTCACTCTGTAAAGGATTTACCAGGGAAGACACCATGGTTATTGTGGGAGGGCCAGGGAACAGCATCGACAGAGATCCTGGGTACAGTATAGAGTGTGACCTGGTAAAGATTGCGTCAGCATCGAGACACACCAATGTTGAATTTGTATCTGTCCTGAGACGCCATGACCGGCCTCATTTGAACTCTTCTGTTGGGAGAGTTAATTTGGAGTTGGAACGGCTGCTTGGATCGGTTGCGGGGGCTCATATTGGTGTGGTTCCTGTTGATTATCTCAGTAGGTGGGACTATACCAGGCACGGCCTACACCTCAACAGGAAAGGGAAGGGGAAACTGGCTGGGGTAATAGCAGGAAATTTAAGGGGGGGAGGCACTGCCATGAATGGTAAAATACCAGTGGTTACAGGTGTTGGAGCAGCACCTTTTTTAGGATAGGTAAGACAGAAAGATGTCAAGTTCTACGAGAGATCAGGATTGAAACAAATCTTCAGTTTAGGAAAGAAATTAAACAGCACAATTCTAGCACATTGGATCACCAATCACAGCTATCAATTATAAATTTTCACCAATCACCAGAAATTTTATCTCCACCAAGTTGTATCTCAGTCCTAGGTAATTCCATTGATGAATTAAAGTCACCTAACCCAGTTGACATAATCTGCCTCTCTGAACACCATGTGACCACTGGTATAGGAACTAGGCCTAAGCACAATGAGAAACTCAGACAGGAGAGTACTGCAAATGTTAGAATAAGGAAAGGTTCTCATAAAAGTATAATTAAAAATAATGTAAGTATGTTTCATCAAAATATTGGGAGTTTAAAGAATAAAGTAGATGAGCTTCTGGTTTATTTAGATGATTTAGAAGCTGAGAATGAAATAGATATACTATGCCTGCCTGAGCATCACATTGTTACTGATATGGATAAGGTAAATGTAAGTGGTTATAAGCTCTCTGCACATGTAATGAGAGAAAATATGGAGAAAGGAGGAGTTGCCATATATGTCAAAAGTTATCATTGTGCAAAAAGTATAGAAACAAAAAAGTTTTGTGTAGAGAAACATATAGAAGCATGTGCCTGTGAGCTTAAATTAAATAAAGGCACATTTATAATTATAACTGTATATAGGTCCCCATCAGGAAATTTTCATCTATTTCTGAAAAATTTGGACTCCTTGTTGTGCCATCTGTCAGACAGGGGGAAGCAAATTATTATTTGTGGGGACTTCAATGTAGATTCTCTGAAAGAGGGTAATAGGAAAAATGACCTTGAAGTATTACTCGGTTCTTTCAATTTGACACCCGTTATTGATTTTCCTACTCGGGTGGTAAAGGATAGCAGCTCACTGATAGATAACTTCTTTATAGACCAAGATAAGTTTAACCAGATAAATGCTCAGCCTGTTGAGAATGGTCTTTCTGATCATGGTGCACAGCTAGTTACAATATATGACATAGCTCCATTCAGCAATACTAAACAGTCCTCCAAACTAGTACGTTCAGTCAACGATTTAACAATTGCAAATTTCAGGGAAAGCCTACAGCAGTTAGACTGGGATGAGGTGTACCGTGAACCTGATGCCAATTTAAAATATAATTTATTTCATGAGATTTTTGTAAATGCATTTGAAAACTGCTTCCCCAAGAAAATAGTTAAATATACTCGTAAGAAACCTTGTAACAAACCATGGCTTACTAAGGGTATAAAAATATCTTGTAACCGGAAAAGGGAAATGTATCTGACAGCAAGAAAGAGTAGTGACCCAGAAACTATCAAAAATTATAAAAACTACAGTGTTATATTAAGAAAAGTTATTAAAAAATCCAGGAGTATGTGTATCATGTCTGAAATCAGCAACTCTGATAATAAAATTAAAACAATTTGGAATATTATTAAAAGAGAAACAGGTCAACCAAGAGCAGAGGAAGACAGTATTACCATCAAATTGAATGAAAACTTTATGAACAAAAAGTCAGAAGTTGAAAATATTTTTAATAATCATTTTCTAAACGTTGTGGATATAGTAGGATCCAGGTGTTCATTAGAAGATGCTAGGCTGTTAATGGAAGAGGCCATACCTATGCAATTTGATACAATTAAAATCTCACCCACTTCTCCCTCTGAAATCAGGAAAATAATAAACTTGCTTAAAAGCAAAAACTCACATGGAATTGATGGCATTTCCAGCAAAATACTAAAAGCTTGTTCTCAACAGATAAGTAAGATTCTCAGCCACCTGTGTAATAGCTCTCTGGAACAGGGCATTTTCCCTGATAGACTGAAATATGCTATTGTTATACCTTTGCATAAAAAGGGGGATAGATCTTATGTCAACAATTACCATCCAATCTCCCTTCTAACAGCTTTATCCAAAATTTTTGAGAAAGTAATGTATTCAAGAGTAGCTTCACATATCTGTAAAATTGAAGTACTAACAAAATGTCAGTTTGGTTTCCAGAAAGGTTTTTCAACAGAAAATGCCATATATGCTTTCACCAGTCAAATTTTGAATGATCTGAATAACCGAACACCTCCCATTGGGATTTTTTGTGATCTCTCAAAGGCTTTTGATTGTGTAAATCATGAAATTCTGCTAGACAAGCTCAAGTATTGTGGCATGAGTGGGACAGTGCACAAATGGTTTAATTCGTACCTAACTGGAAGAGTGCAGAAAGTTGAAATAAGTAGTTCTCGTAACATGCAAAGATCAGCACATTCCTCAAACTGGGGAGCTATCAAGAATGGGGTTCCACAAGGGTCAGTCTTGGGTCCTTTGTGGTTCTTATTATATATTAATGACTTGCCATTCTATATTCATGAAGAGGCAAAGTTAGTTCTCTTTGCTGATGATACAAGTGTAGTAATCACACCTGAGAAACAAGAATTAACTGATGAAATTGTCAATACTGTCTTTCAGAAAATTACTAAGTGGTTCCTTGTAAACGGACTCTCACTGAATTTTGATAAGACACAGTACATACAGTTCCGTACAGTGAATGGTATGACGCCATTAATAAATATAGACCTTAATCAGAAGCATATAGCTAAGGTAGAATATTCCAAATTTTTAGGTATGTCCATTGATGAGAGATTAAATTGGAAGAAACACACTAATGATCTGCTGAAACGTTTGAGTTCAACTACTTATGCAATAAGGGTCATTGCAAATTTTGGTGATAAACATCTTAGTAAATTAGCTTACTACGCCTATTTTCACTCATTGCTTTCATATGGCATCATATTTTGGGGTAATTCATCACTGAGGAATAAAGTATTTATTGCACAGAAGCGTGTAATCAGAATAATAGCTGGAGTCCACCCAAGATCATCCTGCAGACATTTATTTAAGGATCTAGGGATATTCACAGTAGCTTCTCAGTATATATACTCTCTTATGAAATTTGTTATTAACAACCAAACCCAATTCAAAAGTAATAGCAGTGTGCATAACTACAATACTAGGAGAAAGGACGATCTTCACTATTCAAGATTAAATCTAACTTTGGCACAGAAAGGGGTGAATTATACTGGCACTAAAGTCTTTGGTCACTTACCAAATAGTATCAAAAGTCTGACAGATAACCAACAAGTATTTAAGAAGAAATTAAAAGAATTTCTGAATGACAACTCCTTCTACTCCATAGAGGAATTTTTAGATATAAATTAAGAAAAAAAATATTAAAAAAATAAAAAAATAAAAATAAAAAAACACAAAAAATAAAGTTGTTATATTAACTTAAGTATGTTGTTAAATTAACCTAATTATGTCATGTATTGGAAAATTCGACTCGTTCCACATCATTACGAAATATCGTATTCATGATCCATGGAACTAGTATTAATGTAATCTAATCTAATCTAATCTGATGAACCGCCTAACATATTGGTTAGTAAGTGTAGAAGACCCTCGTAACTTCTACGTCCCACTGTAGCACAGATTCTGAACTAAACGCTGTGAATCATTAGTAGTCAGTGATACAGGGTGTCACCGATATCTTGCTTCCCAATAATTACTCACGCATATGACATGTGTCGCGACCACGTACTCATGGATTCTTGGCTGAGACAGAAATAGTCCTATCGAAGTAAAATAATTCGCCCAGTTTATCTGAGGGTGACGTGATTTTGTGAGACACCTGTCTCAATATTTTTATTCTGTACAGGCTGCAGCGTCTCTAGCTCCTTCACAATTTAGCGTTAAACGAGTGAGATGTGGAAATGATGGCGGGCTGTCCGGGGTGCACGCCTCGCACTGCCGGTGGACGGGTGCTCGCACCTGCTGGTGACAGACGGGCCCTCGGTGGCCCTCCGCTGATCACAGCACGTGTCAAGAGCACCCCACCCGCCCCCACCCACTGCTGTCGCTTCCAACAGCGAGCATTTTTCCAAAACACGACGTCCCCGTGGTATATTTCTTTTAATTTGGCCACAGTATCCTACCATATCCTTGTTTCCAAGCTTAAGAACTGCCACCTGGTGGCAGAGCTTCAGGTAAATTGTTCACAGTGCAATCATTGCAATTAGGAAATCGTTCCGTTTTTAATCACAGTTATAAGCAACTCTCCTACCTGTGGCTGTTTTCATGGTTTATATTATCTTCAGTAAGCCAGATGCAAAGTTCATAACAACATGTTAATGTGTTAAATACAGGAAACATTAAGTTCAATCGTGATGAAATAAGAGTATAAATGTCGTGGAACACTACGTGGCTTGTGTTATATTAGCCAACTGTGTCTCTTCACTCGTCCAGGGCCGTTGTCTTTGACAGTCTTACGCGACTGAACGTGTGCCGGGCAATTTCTGATAAGACGAAATTCTTTTTTATTTATTATTTCATCGCCATCTTGTCATAAGTGCCAATGTACGTAATTAGCGGTACAAACAGCCCACTCATCAGCCTTTACACATAAAAGACACAAAGCGAAACAGTATCGATACAAATATTTACAAACGTTTTATGATAATTGAATGAGTGGTTTCATTGATACTATTAAAAAATAAACGGTTCAGTTTTTCAGTTTTTAGTAAAAATAGAAATTTAAAGAAGGACATGCAACAAGAAAGAATAATAGAGTGAAGGTAGGCGTTCTGTAGGGTCAGAAGGGAGCGAGTACGACTAACTATGGAGTAGGTGTTGGGGTTGAGGGCATTGGGGGCTTGTGGTGTGAAACGGTTCATGATAGTATATAAAGATGAAAGGGATAGCGAAAGGTGGAGAGAGAATAAGTTAAACTTGATGAGATATGGTAGAGGGAGGAAGAGAGTTATAATCGATATCATGTGTAAACATCGGGTTGGATTTCATTGCCTAAGAGAGGGAGGCAGTAGAACTCTATGTAGGTATAGTTCGATGTCTCTTTAAATAGCGCTGTTATGACAAGACAAACATATTTCATACATACTAAAACATTGTACAAAAATGGTAAAAAAGCTGCTGCAACTTCGGTTAGAATTGGAAGGAGACACAGCATTTGTCGTATTATTTTGTTTTATTACCCGCAAAATCGACTTTCGGTCACTTAGTGACCACCCTCAGTGCTGTAATATACAATTGAAATTGGTAGGCACTGAACAAAAAAATACGACCAATGCCTTGTCTCCTTCCAATTGTATCCATTATCTGGTCGTGATGCACAGAACACTCCATGGAGTCGCCAATCAATAACTTTGGTTAGAGTTTCATGGGAGATTTGATCACAAACACCCTTCGGGTTTCGTCGAGGCGGCCGCGGACAGCTGATTCGCGTCGCGCTTTCCACTAAAATAAAAAAAAGGACATGTTTACGGTAGGATCACGAGCCACAGTAGTCTACTGAGTCACTTCTTCATTACTGATGCACTCACGTTTCACGATAATTGTCTTTCCACTTCTGTTTTCTCTAGAGTTTGAGATATTTCTCGCTATCTGATGATATAAGCTTCAATAATTGTTCTACTGCACAAGTGGTTTGAAGTTTTTCATTTATTTATTTTTACGTCAAGTTCTAGAGAACCAAATTGAGGACAAAATCTCCAAGGTCATGGAACGTGTCAGCACATGAAATTACAACATAGAAGTAATGACAGATAAAAATGAACCCGCAAAAAGTCAATCCGTAAGTATAAGTAAACGCAATCAATACAAAAATAGTCAGCTTAATTCTTCAGGGACCTCCTCGACAGAATAGAAGGAGTGACCCATGAAGAAACTCTTCAGCGTCGACTTGAAAGCGGGTGGATTACTGAATTTTAGAATTCGAGTGGTAGCTTATTGAAAATGGGTGCAGCAGTATACTGCACACCTTTCTGCACAAGAGTTAAGTTGATTTCTGTCGAGTATTAACTGAGTGAAAGCTGCTTATTCTTGGGAATAAGCTAATATTGTTAACAAGAAATTACAGTAAGGAATATTGAGAGGCCAATGTCAAAATGCCCTGACTCATCAACAGGGGTCGACAAGACGTTCGTGAACCTACAGCACTTACAGTTGGCCGTTTCTGAGCCAAAAATATTATCTTAGAATGGGAAGAGTTACCCCAAAATATAATACCATACGACATAATTGAATGAAAATAAGCAAAGTTGACTAATTTTCGTGTCGAACTATCACTCACTTCAGATACCGTTCGAATAGTAAAAATTGCAGCATTAAGTCTTCGTATAAGATCCAGTACGTGGGCTGTCCATGGCAGTTTACTTTCTATCTGAACACCTAGAAATTTGAACAGTTCAGTTGAAACGTCCTCTTAGAAAAATTTATGAATTACTGGTCTGATAAACCTCTTACATTATTAGATTTTCAAACAGCTGAGCAGAACTGAACGTACTCAGACATTTCGCTCTTTACTTATTCTGATCAACACTAAACTGACGTCTGGAACCGCGTGACCGCTACGGTCGCAGGTTCGAATCCTGCCTCGGGCATGGATGTGTGTGATGTCCTTAGGTTGGTTAGGTTTAAGCAGTTCTAAGTTATAGGGGACCGATGACCTCAGACGTTAAGTCTCATAGTGCTCAGAGCCATTTGAACCATTTTTGAACTAAACTGACACACAATATTTCTAGTGCAACGCCATCTGACTTTCAATAACCTCTACAAAAGAATGGCCCTGACTAACGAGAACCTATATCTTTCATGAATCACTGACCTCACAAAAATCTTCGTTACTCGAACTACTGCAATAAAGTGAGCGTCAATACTGCCAGCTAAATAAAAGATTCTAACTACTGAAGTCACTAGCTACTGATAGGCATAGTTAGCAAATGAAAGATTTTGATAGAGAACAAACAATGTATTTACGTTAGTATATCAGTTCATGACATCCAGTGTTACGAACTTACTGTCTCTGATGGACACACGTCCAGATCATCCGCTCTCAAAACTCCGCTATCTCTCTCCCAACATCCACCACTGCTGGCGGCTCACCTCCAACTGCGCAACGCTACGCGCTGTTCACATCCAACTGCCCAACACTACAATAGCGAATATTACAACAATGCCAACCAGCCACAGACTGCACACAGCACAGACAGTGATTTTCATACAGAAAATACTAATATAAAAACCTGATCAGCCTACTTACACAGTTTCATTAATAATATGCCCATTCTGTGAAATTAAAACTTCAGATTTTGTTGGAATGTATGGTAGAAACTGTAAAAACTGAGTCTTGCTGGGATTTAGGATTAGTTTATTTTCTAAAAGCCATGACGTTAGGTCATGAACTGCACTATTTGAAACTGAGCCAGTGTTGCACGCAACATCCTTTACTACCAAGCTAGTGTCATCAGCAAACAGAAATATTTTAGAGTTATCCATAATAGTAGAGTGCATATCATTTGTATAAATAAGGAACAGGAGTGGCACAACACTGATCCCTGGGGCACCCCCCATTTGACCGTACCCAACTCAGCCCCCACATCACAGCCATTCTCAACATTGTGAATAATGACCTTTTGCTGTCTTTTCGTAAAGTAGAAGGTGAATCAATTGTGAGCTTCTCCGTATTCCATAATGGTCCAACTTCTGGAGCAATATTTTGTGATCAACACAATCAAACGCCTTAGTTAAATCAAAAAATATGCCTATCGTTCGAAACCTTTTGTTTCACCTATCCAGTACCTCACGGAAAAGAGAGAATACAGTATTTTCAGTTGTTAAACGACTTCTAAAGCTGAACTGTGACTCACAATAAAAATATTTTGCAAAAACTGACAATCTGTTATGTTCCACTGTGTGGCTAATTTAAGCAAAATCGTTACAATGGTCACAACAGGGTAATATCACCGCTTTATTAATGCTAACCATAGAGGTTGGCGAGAAAACATCAATGAAACTGTGCACCGTAAATAGGAAATTTAGTTAACGCAATGCATGTGAAGCTAGAACATAAAGTTTGTAGAAACTTCAACTTCGCCATTGTCATTAGCTGCACACAAAGTAGCAATGTACATTTGCCATTTTTAGCCGTGCACATCAGTTACATCAGTCAGTGCTCCCAAGTACTTACTTTAGAGCTTCCAATACCGTTAGGTAACATTCGTAAGTAACACAAGTAACTCCATTTTTGGCCGCTAAGAACATTCCACATCCGTCATATACGTAGACTGCCTCAAGTAGACAGAAATTGCACAATTGTTCGTCACCAATCCAAGAACGGAGTGATTCATAGTAGCGTAGGCTGTGTAACGCTAACGTACGGCACATACATCTGTCAGCTGCCAGAACATTAGATCCTAGATATAAATATGAAAATGCGAACCAGGAATAAATTGTACATTCCTGAAAAAAAATTGTTAAATATTTCCGCCGTCCGTATTATTTGTCCAAATTATTTCATCACAAGAAGCTTAATCCAAGCTTCGCCACAACTGGTAACTATTCTACTAACTCAATAAAAATTTTTAACAAGAACGCACCTTATGTCGATGGGACTGAACAGAAATAATAATAAGTAAACCTCACAGAAATTAGTATGATTAAAGGATTATTCCGTCATGTAAAATCCTCTTTCCCTTCAAGTTCTATGTTCCGCCATGTTAAAATTCAGAATCAGAGCAATTGTGAATGACTGGACGACCTACAATGCAGGCTTGGTGTTTTTGAAACGTCGTTTCTCATCCCGTCTTCCCGAAGCTTCCGCAGCGTCGTGCGAGGTCTTTACTCGCTTCCGCCGCCAGAGTCCGCGAATTCTTGTGCGCAGTGTGATGAGCGAGACAAACCACGTGACTTACTGCCTCGTGAACTTTCCTTGAAATTTTTGTTGACGGACCCGAATTATTTGTCACATATGTGGTACCATTATAAATAAGGGTCACCAGCCTAACTTCGACCCGTGTTATAAGATTAAAATAATCACTTCTTCCATAGCAGTAAACAGTGCCCTGGAGCCATCCAATTATTTACCAAAGATATGATCAGGCGAACATCTGCAACTGAGGAACATATTAATAGAATGAAAAGTCCGGTTTAGTCGCCAGCTAGTTCATATTTATCGCACGACCTGTTTCGAAACGTAAAACTACATCGTCAGGAGTCATCAAATACTTACAGAAAAATCGGAAACATAAATTTGTGGCAGTCCGGCCAGTCCTAATTATTTAGTGTCATCTGAATTTGAAGCTTTAGGCTTCAAAAGCGGTCGGGAATAAATAAAAAATTTCTGACAACTGACGTGTATTTTGTATCCTGTCAGTACTTTCAAAACACTCTAAGATCCGACCATTGGATTCAAAATAGAGTACCGCAAACAGTGATCACATTATCCCTAACTAGTCTCTAGCAACTTATTCAGTGTAACGTTAAAAGGAGGAGGACACACTCAAAAACACCACAAGTTACACCAGAATAAATAGAATTTTTTGCCTTCTATAAGTCGTCGTCAAGTCCGCCTAGTTGTTGTCAAACACCACCTCCACCTAGCGGCCCTCTCCACTTTCTGATATGAGACCTCGGTCCAGCTATCTAGTGCTCACTTATTAAACCGCTTCACCTCTCACAAATCCTGTGAAACTGATGTAATATTAATATTGTTCTCGTTATAATTGACCTTTCTTAACCAAATTTCCTACATCAGGTTAGTTTCATGATTAAATGCAAGTATAGTCACGAATGATTTTGGCTTTCTGCTCAATAACCTTGATCAAATTCTATGCATTGGCATCTGTGTTCTATTTTGATTTACTGTTTGATAAGAAATACTGTGTATGTCACACTGGATATAATTATTATGTTTAATTTTATTCACATTTTCCGGCTTTCAACGTGACTGTACTCAGTACACTCGACGTATAGATTAAAAAACGCCTTCAGTCACAATTTTTAGTGTTTTATTCAGTACATGATGCATTTCGGACCCTTTGGGTCCTCTTCAGGTGTAATTGGTCTTAATACATGGAACCCACAAAGCAGTTTATCAAGTGAGAAAGCTAGTAAACAGCATAAACATTAAACTCAATAATAACAACGATTCTGAAAGCTGACAAAAAAAGTTCTGTAGCAATTATGAACAAAGATGATTACATTACTAACACATTAATTTTCTTTTCTGAAAATAACATTACAGAGCTCAAGCAAGATCCCACTACAAAATTCGAAAACAAAATCAAAGAATGGTTAATAAATGCGATTTCCTCTTCAAAGAAAAGCAAGCAAAAACATGCATTTTAATGAATCCCACTGCCCCAAGACTGAGAGTTCTACCTGAGACCCATAAACCCCAAGTTCCATTGAGGTCTAGGTTAATTCTAGGAATGCTCCTCTTTCCAAAGTCTCCCAGTTACTCAACAAAATTCTGAAACAGTACTACACATTTGATAAATCATACTCAGTTAGGAACACAAAGGAATTATCAACTAAAATTAAAGACATAAACATTCCTGCAGGTGCCAGGTTTGCCTGTTTTAATGTAACAACCTATTTACAAATGTACCAACTTAAGAATCAATAAACATAATTTTTGTAAACTTAATAAAACATAAAAAATTGCCAGTTGCAGGAATATCAGACGTCAAGGAGATGTTCCAGCTAATATTGTCTCACAGTTACTTTACATTCAATGGGAAAGTTGACCAACAGTATGATGGTCTTGCCATGGGCAGCAGCATATCAATTTTTCTGGCAGACATATTTCTCAATCATCTGGAAAGTAAGTTCTTTAATGAAAACAATAGATTCAAAAGTAATATAATATATTACTAGAGATACGTTGATGATACCTTGGTTCTAGTTGATGGAACAAAAGATGAGAGCGAAGAACTACTAGCAGTATTCAATTATTTTCACAAAAACATAGATTTATTAATAAAACATAAGAACAACAAAAGATAAATTTCCTGGACCTTAAAATCACCAAACGTCAACAAAAACATAAGTTCAGCATACACAGAAAACACACATACACAGACATAACACTGGACAACTCATCATGTCATCCCACCACACAGGAACGTGCTGAATTTATGTCCATGCTACACAGAATACACTATCTTGATCTAGAATGAAATGCCCTCAAGGATGAGATAAATACAGTAAAGAGCATTGCCAGAAGCAATGGCTACACAGCCAAAACAATTGACAACTTATACAGACAAATACAGAAAATCAAGACAAAGAATGACAACACTATGAAAGAAGAGCAAATATTAGCCAGTATCTCATACCTGAGCCCCATCTCACAAAAAATATCTAACCTTAAAAAAAAAACAAATGTAACACTTTCATTCTTAACTAATAATAAATTAGAAAACTTCTAAATTATTATAAATAAACTTCTAAATTATTGTAGTCTCTTGTTTCTATCACTTCTGCTAGTTTCTAGCTGCATGAGGGGAATGTCCCTTGCGTCTGTACTTTTGTAAATTTTCATGACTATATTCATTTTTGATATGATGACTTTGTAATCTTTATCATAGATTTAATACCTTTTGCTTACTCCTTTCCTATAAATACCGCCACAGCCCCACAATATTTTATTATATCAGAGTTTTATTACTTTTACAATATGTTTAAGATTATGGTTAAAAAACCACTCTCTTTTTCCCCATTGTATCCCTGGCTTCGTCAATATATATGGATATATACAAATTGTCATGTGATATGATCATTTCTCTTCATTTCGATTTTACCATTGAGTATTGTTCTTCCTTTATTAATTTTATCTGTATCCTAATTGGTCTGTTTATTTTGTCTTATGACTATATACTAATGTTGACGAAGTATTTTTAACCAATGTGTGGAAGTGTAGGTTGATACCATATGCCTTTATTAATTTTCATATATATGATAAATGGAATTTAAATTCTATTTCTTGTTTGTGCAGATATTCAGCTGACATATTTTCTAACCAATATGGAGCAGTTTAGATGTATATTATGTTTCTTCATAAAAAAAATTCGGTTAGATTGTGGAATATGTATAAACGTTTATATACTTTCTGTCTACATGGTCTACATTCCTTTTGTCTTTTCCTGACCCTAAAAATTGCATTTTCTTCATATTAATATCATTTTATGTGTATTTCCATAAGATATGGCTTAACTGATTTTAATTTCATGGATTTCTCTGTAAAATGAATTTTACATCCTTACTTTTTTGAGTGGATTACAAAATATTCATCAGTCTCATTTATCTGTTACTTTATATTTTAAGGTACCAGCGTTTTTGTTGTAATTCAGTCAAGTGTAGAACTGTTAATACTTCAGTTTTACAGTCTGATTAACACAGTACTATTTAATTGCAACTTTTTTGGATTTCTTCAAGATTGGCATCTCTGTTTTTAAATTTCATTGAGTTGTACTGCTGTACATCACATGTTGTTCTTGTGTCAGTGTGCCATCAAATTTCCTCTTGTCACAATCCTTTATTTTTCTTGGCAATTATGATCTTCTGTGGTAGTTTATATCAAAGTATGTATTACATGTGATAGATCTCTAATAAGATTAGTCAGTATGTCGATGGATTTAACGTTTTTTTTTGTTATTTTCCTTAATTCGTTTGGCATTTTCACATGGTCCACCGGTAACAAAATAAATAACATTATTACAGACAGCACAGCGTTATGCATCTTTTAAAAAAATTGTGCAAGTCCATATGTGCACATGGTCTATAACACATTTTTTTGTACCTGGGGAAATGTTTTCTTAAGGATGTGGTGTGGAGCACTGTTGCATCAGCCTATCACAGGATTCTCATTATGATCATTACTGCCACCAGAGACACATTTCAGATGAGATCAGTTACCAGTCCTTTTTTGTAAATCACTGTTCACCCAATGTTTACAAGGGTCTGGCTCTTTGATTCAAGTTAGGAGCAGATTGCCAATCTCCAATCCATACAAAAACCTCTCAAAGTATGGAAAGCAAAGAGCTTGCTGGAGAAGAGATTTTTTCACAGTACTGAAGATGATGTGCTCATACCCCTTAAAGCATGCATTTTGAAGCCATTGTTCACTATACATCTCTCCCTCCAATGATAATTCCTGTATTATCCCTGAGTATTGATCATGACTGATTATGATGAAAATGCAAACGTGTCTTTGTCATATACTTCGAGGTTAACAGTCGCTGCACCAAGAATCATTCACATCTGGTCACAATTTTACACTGACCATCATCCTTCATTGACCATAATTCTCCACAGACCATCATTACAGCCACCAAAAGTCTGCATTGACCGTACTTCTCCTCTGGCAGTCTTTGTCCACTGCCATTGACGACAATTGACTACTGAGCATCATTGGCCACTATCCATTCTTGATCAGTGACCATCCTTGACCACTGACAACCACTGATCACTGATCATCTTAGATCACTATCATTGACCATGGCCCATCATTCTCTCTAATTGTATGCAGGGTAATTATGGTCTGAAATTTCACATAAATCTACATCGATAATAATTCTCCAGTGACATTCATTGTCTAGTGATCTTCATTGACTACTGACCATCAGTCCCCATTGGCAATATTTGACAACTGACCATCATTGAGCTTCGAAAGTCATTAAACACTGACCATTATTGACCACTGACCATCATTGAATGTTACTATCGGTGACCAACGACCGTCATTGATCACTGACAACCACTGACTTCTGACCTCATTCTCTCCACCAAGTAGCGTGCACTGTAACTGTGGTCAGATATCCCACATCTGCCCCAGTTGCTGTACTGTGTATCTATTAATGTTCATCAGACACATGTGCACAAAACATCAAAAAATTATGTACAGTATTTCTCCATCTTCTGCATCATCATCATCATCATCTCTCTAGTTTATATACCACAGTAAATTCCCTTCCTCTGTAGTGAGGGAACAGAACTACACACATACACATACACACACGCACATACACACACACACACACACACACACACACACACACACACACACACACACACACACACACACACCTCCTCGACCTGTTAAGTAGTTTTGTAAGTTGATGAGTCAAAGAAGTCTCTTCTCAACCCATTATATCCCACAGTGCTTGCCTGGTGACCAATCTGGTGACTGTACTAGCAAGGGAAGTTGCTACACGTCTTGCAAGGCATGTTAAGCTTCACAGACAGCATGTGGATGCGCATTATCCTGTTAGAATGTTAAAGCACCTTGCAGTT